>NW_005842284.1:1556346-1573889 GCF_000455745.1 Alligator sinensis | reverse complement strand
GACCCTATGATGACAGGCTGAGAGCCATGGGGCTCTTTAGCCTGGAAAAGCACAGGCTAAGGGGTGATCTGATGGCCTCTTATAAGTTTATCAGGGGTGACCACCAGTATCTGGGGGAACGTTTGTTCACCAGAGCGCCCCAAGGGATGACAACTAGGTTGAACGGTCACAAACTACTACAAGACCGTTTCAGGCTGGACATAAGGAAGAATTTCTTTATTGTCCGAGCCCCCCAAGGTCTGGAACAGCCTGCCACCGGAGGTGGTTCAAGCGCCTACATTGAACACCTTCAAGAGCAAACTGGATGCTCATCTTGCTGGGATCCTATGACCCCAGCTGACTTCCTGCCCTTTGGGTAGGGGGCTGGACTCGATGATCTTCCGAGGTCCCTTCCAGCCCTAATGTCTATGAAATCTATGAAGTGAGTCTGCTCCAAAGCGATCTAGTTAGACTGCATCGGAGAAGACGTGCTGCACATGTAAAGGCACCCTAAGCTCCTAAGACACTTATAGCACCCAGCACAATGGGAACTTGATCTTTATTAGAGCCTTTAGATCTTACTATATGTCATGATGGTAGTGGCAGAAGCAGCATATATAGACCACTTTGAATGTCAAAGCCCTGCACAAAGGAAATCCACATCATTATCCCCATAGGTACAGTGAGACATAGGAAGAGAAGTGACATGCTAAACATCACCCTTAGGCCAGGAGCTGAGCCAGATCCAGAACCCAAGTCTCCCAAGTATTCCTTCAGAGCTCTGTCCCCCACATTGCATTGCCTCTCACATACGAGGTATCCAAGCGCAATGTGTAACCATCCTGTTCCTGTGCAGTAGCATACATAGTCAGTGGTCTTATGGAAGTTTTCCATGTCCTCGGTGGATTTGTGACTTACTGGTGGCAGGGGAAGGAAGGGAAGGGAAGCAGGATTGGGAGGTGCTGAAAATTCTTGCTACAAATTGAAAGCAGGTAGACAGGCTTACTCCTCTACATCCCCCATGCATATCTTTACCCTTTGAAGTCAAGCACTTCCCACCAACCTCCAGAAACACACACACAGATTAATTATATATATTTCAACAATACATTTAACTTTCTTCCTCACATCCTTGTGACAAGGTATTTAGCAGAATTCACACATTTGTTGGAAACTGGCAGGCTGTGCTGTGAGCACTTCTGCCATGGCCTTGAGCTTGCAACCTCTGGGCTGTCAACTGTGCGCCTTAGCACCTGCACAACCCCAGCTACCACACATTTTACTATAAATGTAAAATAGCAAATCGTGAAAATTTTGAGGAGAGAAGCATGAAAATTTCAGGCTTGAATAAGAGATTTGCAACATAATGGGGTCAAAATACTGGTCTAGCTCCTGATGTACTGGTCAGCCTCCTAGGACAGAGTTGAGTTCCTGCTTCAGTTATAGATGTCCTATGGGACGTTGCATAACTCATGTAGCCCTGAGCCCAAGGGCTGAAGTACAAAACTGGATAATACACTTACCCTCAGATGGAGTGCAGTGAGGCTAAAAATTCATTCATGATTAGGAGGCTACAGTTATGAAGCTCATGTCAGTGTCTTGACAGATAGATTAGAGCCCTCTTTATCTCCTTGGTAGTTCTGCCAGGCCCGGCAGTTTTCTACGAAGTGCTTATACACATGGTATGTCTGCAGCATGTTTTTGGCTTTCTCCCTTGTCCAGATGCCCCAGCCAAGTTTTCTGATCAGTGATCAATAGTCACCAGTCTAACGATAGGACAAATGCACCCAGCGGCAGATGGCAGTGGCTGTGCTCAAGCCGGCTATGCTCAAGCATGAACGTGCTTTGCAAACAGAGCTGGCGGCAGAAGGAAACAGACTCTGTTCACCCAACTGAGCTACAGTTTTTCTCTGTGAGTTCCACATTTCAGTAATTTCTATGCCTGGGCAAGGCATCTGGAAGTGCTGCCAACTGGTAACAGATCACGCTGGTTTTCAGCATGGCCACCAGGGAAACGAGATCTCACCCTGGCTGAAAACAAATGTAAGCATTCTTAGGGCAATTCTTTGCCTTCTTGAACTCCATGTCAAGGCCCTTCTTTGGTGCTTTGTCAGACTTAGAGGCTAGGGCAGGCAGGGGAGAGAGAGAGAGAGAGAAAGAGAAAATACCTGAATTCAGCAGTACCAGACCCTATCCAGCCAGTGGATATGCCAGAAGAAGTAATCTCTTTTTCAGGCGGTGTTTTCTACCCAGATCCAGGCCCCACAACCCACTTGGGTAGGGGCAAATCAACCCATGTGGGGTCCCGCCCCCACTCTGATCTCACTCAGGCCCAAAAAAGCTGCCGCTGCCATCGGCGGTTGCCCCAGTTCGCCCCCCTCTAGGGATGGCCCTATCTCTACCACAGCACTACTTTCCATAGGGCGGCTATAGAGCAGCCGCCAGAGGACTCAGCTAATGGCCACATGCCTCCACTGGAATGCCACTGCTGAAGTAGATATGGCACCATGTAGATCTAGAGAGTAGTAGCTTCATATAGTTTATGAGGTCCTGTTCTTATTCAGCCTACACATTCTTCATATTAATACCTTCTATTTCTTGTAGTGATGCTTTCCTAACTGAAATAGATAATGCCTTCTCCACTCTGAAGTTTATATCTTTATATACCTTTACTACAATAATTACTACTTGTATTGCAATAGCATGTAGGACCCCCTGGCATAGATAGGGCCCCATTGGGCTAGGTGCTATACAAGTGATTTATAACATCACTTATTTAGTCAAATTATATGTATTTTGTTCTGATTTTTCTTCAAGTCCATCTCTCTCTCCCCTTCTTCATTTCATAGCTCTTTGCTCCTTCCTTTCTCTCTCCACAGTTACCTACCATCTTTGGTTTAGCTTAATTCACTTCTAAAGGTAAATTAAGTTAAACATATTAAAAACTACTTTAATTCTAAACATGTGTATCCACACAGTAATTTAATGCAGCCTAACTAATCCACTTTTAACTCATATATATATATATATATGTTAATTTGAATTAATTTTCCATATCATTCCTGTATTGACAAGCCCTTCATTATTTCCTTTTTTTCTATTTGTTTTATCATCCTGGTATTAAGGGTATCCAAAACTGATACAAGTATTCCAGGCTTATTCTCACTAGACCCATGTTCATTATTATTAGCTCTGTGCTCTTTGACATGGCATGTGTGTACCCAGCCCAGAATTTGCTGTGGCTTTTTTCTGTGCTGTTGTATAACAAATGCCCATCTAATGTTAGTAGTAACTACAGATTTCATTAACGTGCTGCTCTTATAGAGACTTGATAGAGATATGAAATAAAAATCACACCTGCTAGCAACTTGATTTTTGTAGCAAATGTACTACACACCCACATGGCTTAAAATCAATACATTGTCATTTATTATCACCCTTTGTTTTCAGCCCATGTGATTGCTTGTTTCCTGGTCTATGGGAATCAATTTTGTGCATGAGTTTTTTCAGAAGACACCATAACATGTCTTGATGAAAAGCAGGATAAAATGCTTGTCACGGACCACTTCTTTTAAGGCCCAAACTGCTTGTGACAAGGGATTCAGGGGTTAATCTAGAACAGGAGCTCTCAACATAGCCCTTATGATCCTGAGGTTGGGTAAGGAATGGTGCATAGGTATCAGCAGGTTGTAAATCACCCTACATGTTCTCATATATTGCTAAATGGGAGGAAAATCCTGATTGAATGCCAGAAGTAAGGATTATAAACAAGGTATAGTATGGAATTCTTTCACTATGACCTTATCCTTTCCTGGTCTATTTAAAGTTTCTCATCTTATAGTCTTATTGTAGGCCTTTTGGACAGTAACACTCTTTTCTAAAATCTTTTCCCAATTCCCAGCATTACGGGAGAGATAATCCTTGATACAGGCTGCTAGGTGTTACTGTAGTACAAATAATAAATAATATGGTAAAGGGAATTCTAGTATAGGAAATGCTGAGGGCCAGTGCTCTAGAATGAATACCCAATCCTTATTTTGTCTGCTTAAAGCACTCAGCTTTTCTCCCTGTTTTGTCTGTATTATACGTAAGACTAGCATGTTATCCGAGAACAGATTAAGTTAAGCTCACTTTCTTCTCCCAAGTGCCCGTTTCTAATAAGTAGAAAACAGTCCTAAGGTTAGAGAAATTGAAAGACAAGATTTAGTATGAGCACTTAAAACTCTGGTCCAAGTTCAGTGCAAGCAATAATGGATAATACTCATACAGGAAGGAGTATACAGCATGCCTTTATTGCAGAAGTAAAGAGAAGCTTCTTTGCAAGAGAAAAACCTGTAAAGATAACTTCTACTGTATAAAAAGGTTTATTGGTCCATATTTCAAAGGATACTAGCAAAAGTATTACTAACAGACTTGCACAGTCTCATCAGTCACTCCTAGGTACCTAGGAACCTTTCACTTCATGGAACAAGACCCCATTGTGTCGAACACCATGAAAACAAGACCATTCTTGCCTCAAGACTTACATGAAAGTAACTTTCTCCAAGTAAATGCTTAGTCAGATGATTTGAGATAGCTCCAGATGATCACTTTCATTTCCCTCCATCAGTTGAATCAGGGAAGAAATATGAATGAAGGCCCAAATCCCATTCCGACTATTAGGCCTGCTCAAGATCCAGAAAGACCAAAACTGAGTCTGGTTTTGTAAAAAACCTCATCTTAGCCATAAGTCTGAGGTCACTTAAAAAACAGCAAGGAGTAGGAGGATCCTTCTGCCTTTAGTCTTAATTAATTTTCAAGCAAGATGGAATAGGATTATACATAGATGCCAAATAGATGGAATAGGATTGGTGCTCCAGCCTTCCAAAGATATATGAGCACGGGACTGGAGGGACATCCCAAGCCAAAGTCCTATCCCTTACATTTTCAGGCAACCATTTGCCCAAATGGGTACAGAAAATGCTCACTTAGCCTCTCTCACATCACAACCACAAGACATGAGATTTAAAAAGTACCCAACAACAAGTTACAGGAAGAGAACAGAAGAGGCAAGGGTGCTGTCAACTTCTAGGTAGTAACCTAGGTGTAGCAAGAAATTTCTAAGGTAAAATATAATTGACTATAATTAGTCATCTAATCCTAGTTAGATGACTATGTACCAAGTCACATAAGGCAGCAACAGAACTCCATCAAACCAAACTAAACAACCCTCCCCCTGCCCCAACAACCCTTGTCAATTGATTTCAGGGGCAGGGGTAGGGAGGGAAATCCCTCTTTGACCCCAGATCTACACATCAGTTGACCCTGAATGCATTAACAAGACATATTAGGTATCCTAGGACATTTGCTATACCATCCTAGTACAGGGGAGGATCCAGGATGGTGGGCCGGGGGGAGGGGGGTGCTGTGGTGCAGTTGCAACCCCACCTTTGATTCCTGCTTCACCTAAATTTTAAAACTGCCTAGGAGGGACAGCAGCATTTCTTTTCAGGCAGTGCTGAGGGAGGCAATTGACATCATGGCTCATTATAAAGTATCTGATTTCTGCTAATGTCAGGTACTAATGACCCTCTTTCTTTTTTAATGGCCTTAGTCTTCCATTAATCAAGTTACCCTTTCTTTTGCAGTTTTGGTGTCTGTTAGCCATTCCTGGTAATCTCTCTCTCCTGCAGTCTGTTTTTAGTTCTAGTAGTAACATGGAGTGCAGACACAAGTGCAGCTCCCCTCTGTAACGGAGAATGCTTTGCAGGAAGTGTTCTGAGTTACAATGATTCCCTGGAACAAACAGAAGTTCATTGCTGGCTCCAGGGGGGAGGGGAATCTAGCTGCTGGCTACATCCTGTAACTGGTTTCCCCTAGCAATAACCCCTGCTCCCTGCAAGGCTTCAAAGTTTTCAGAATGGGAGGGTATAAAAAGAGCACAGGGATTTTGTTCTAGGGGCTCCGCAGCCAGCACTGGAGGGTGGGGCAAGTGAATTGGAGCCCCAACTCCCTTAATTCCCTTTCGCCCTCCCATTCTGAAAGCAGCTTGAGGCTGGCAGGCAGGCAGAAACAAGTTACAGAACACGCTTTGTTTTGAAACATCTTCATCTGACTCCTCATGCAATGAAGGTTCAGATTTTCATCAGATCAACCATTTTTAAGCTGTGTACAGCCGTGTTGGATCACAGCTATAAACCGCTTGCTGTGGCCAGATCAGGTGAAAATTGTCACTTCGGTCTGTGCCCATAGACTCAGGGGAACATTAACTCAAGTGTCAAAATGATTGACAGTTGGATGTACTGTCAAGATGCTCAAGAAGGCTAGATATATTTTTATGCATCTGAGTAAGAGATGTATATTTAACTGTAATGACTACAGGACTAATAAAACCATATCTTTTGGCTACTTTTGTCTAGGTTGTGTTTTTTTAGATTTAGCATATAATCTAGCAAATTACTGCACATTCTAATAAAGTTATATTCATTTTTGCTTTGATCTTAAACTGAATAATACAGCATTAGGCCACTAGCATATTAGTAAAGCTTCTAAGGTACAGACAGAAATGTAGCTCCCTGGCCTAACTCATCATGCTTCACAGAAAGTGCTGAGTTAGACTGACCCTCTGACCCAGCAGACATTAGCTATTAGGTCGGAAGGGTGGGGGATTGAGTTCCAATTTGAAGCTGATCCAGCAAACCTGTAACTGGTTTCCCCTAGCAATAACCCCTGCTCCCTGCAAGGCTTCAAAGTTTTCAGAATGGGAGGGTATAAAAAGAGCACAGGGATTTTGTTCTAGGGGCTCCGCAGCCAGCACTGGAGGGTGGGGCAAGTGAATTGGAGCCCCAACTCCCTTAATTCCCTTTCGCCCTCCCATTCTGAAAGCAGCTTGTCCCTAGCCCTGCCCCTTCTCTCCCAGCTCAGGATGGGAAGGGGAGAAGGCAGGGAGCACTTGAGTGGGAGGCATGGGTGGATTGGCACCCCTTACCTTGGAGGAGATCCAGTCCACCTGCGCCCACCTCCAGTGTGGCTGGTCAAATCCCAGAGTGGATCTCCTTCTCCTCCCTTCTCCCCTTCCACCCCATCCTGAGACAGCACCAGGGTCAGAGCTGAGCTGCTTCAGGCCAGTCAAAAGAGCAGACAGAAGTTAATGAAGGTGCTTCACTTCAGAGCACTTTCATTTGAACCATTTTATAATGAGGGTTATTTTGTTTCATGATAGGAGCACTCTGCAGCCATGCTCTTCTGTTTGGGTATGGCTGTAAAACACTTTCAAGGGGCCGATTACATGACAAACACAATTTCTGTCTGCACCTCAGGTTTCTTTTTACCTAGTGAAAAATGTATTTCTGCTACCACAGCTAGAAAAATGCATCCAGAATTTGCATTTCTGATCCCTTCAGAGATACTGAGATTTTCTTTCAATTAGAACTAGACCCACACTGAAACTCTGGATCCAGACTTTCTTAGACTTCAGGAAAGCTCTGATTCTGAACGTCATGGTTCAAAGCACAGTCAAGGTGTTCAGTTTTTCTTGACATTTACTTGAAACTTATCTGTCTCTCTTCCTCTCCATCTTGGCTTGTTAAAATATGTATGTACATTTTCCCAGTTGTCTGAGGCAGGGGTCACTTCTGCTGTCAGACTATTTATTGCATAAAACCAATGCTTTTTTCCCCATTTTCTCAAGACAGAGTAAAAAATATACAGAAGCTCCCAGAATAGGTATGCTGGTTACTAGGTAACACGGTCCCCTGGGAATAGGCGAGGAGCACCAGCTTTGGAAAACAAAGGTTAATCTTGAGGAGGAGTCTTGATAGTTGGAATTAAAATACAATATTAATCTTTACAAAAATGCCACTGTTGTAGGAGATGTTTAAAGACTTCAGTGGGTTTGTACAAAAAAAAAAAAAAGGCAACAGCCTTTTGCTGATGTCCTGGGAAGATTTTTTGTGCACATGTCCAAAGCTCTTTAGATTTTTCTTGGGAGAGAAATTAAAAAGTTTGCAGGGAGTAGAGTTTCTCTATGAAGAAACTCCTATAAGAGTTTTCACAGAGGGTCTTTCACTTTCCCTGGTCCTTCAGGTGCAGGCCTGTGCATTCTGCAAACTTTGTGGCTTTATTGTCAGAGAAAAGCATCTCCCCACCAGGGTCACCCTTTCAAGCTGACCTGATGTTTCAGATGTCCATTTCTAGCCTATGAGAGCTCATGTCTCTCGGGACTACTTAGTCTCTAAAGTGCCAACCTGTGCTACCTTCTGCTATTCAGGCAGTGACCTTGGTTCTTTTCACCTCTTCTAACATGCCTAAGGCCATCACCTTCAATATATTGTCATAGACCACAATGCTACTATGTAATTACAATATTATGCCAGAGGAAGTGCAATGCTCCCAGTCTGGGGTTTTTAGCTGTATCTCTGTTTGCAGCCTATTTAGAAGGAAGCTATGCTTAACCAATCCTTCTCAAAGAAATTTCAAAGGGTTGTAGAAATTGCCAATGGATACTGAAAAACAAAACAAACAAAAACAGAGATCAAGAGAGTTTGCTATAAATTTTCTGGACTTCTTCAAAAATGGTTTTACCATAGTAAAAATAACCATAAATCTCAAGGTAACACATTGTCACTGAGGTAAGAAGAGCTAGAGAGAGAGAAAGAAATAATCTGAGAAACATCTGTGCAAGCAGCAAGAAGCTATTATTTTCTAAAGTCAGTAGTAACTGTCTCATGCTATGCACCTTGCCAGAACCTGATTCTCAGGAAGTGAGGACTTCCTGCTCTCAAGGGGGCTCAGTTTGCACACCCATAAATATAGCCAATCCAAAGGCATTAGTCACCCTTGAAATCTTGTGATTTTGTTTCCTGTGAGGAATATGCTTTATGCCGCTCCTTAATGGATGCTAAGCTTACAACTGCCTTCGTTGATCAACAGTTCTGGGGACTGAGGCAGGAACATCTCAAAAACCTGTTCCTTTGAGAGGCACCTGGAGTGGCATTAGCCAGTTCTGAAACTGGCATTCATCTTCACTGGTGAGAGAATAGGGAGCCTTAAATGGAAGGATCCTGGGGCTTCCTGATAAGCTTCAAGAAGATAGGGCTTTATTTCTTTAGTGAGAGTACCATAGCACTGCACAGGAGTCAAGAGAACTACTGTTCATATTCTCTTTTTCTTGGCTTGAAGTGGCTGTGAGTGGTCTACTGGGGCACAGTTGGTACTGATATATTAGGAGCAGTTTGCTGTGAGATCCATTTGCAGCTTTTGTGAGGCCGCTTTTGTAAAAAATTGTAGGTTTACTGATTTTCCAGGTCTGCTAAATCAAACTTCCCTACTCCCTCTTTTCCTATCTATGGTTTCTTATTGCTACCATTGGGGATGGAATCCACTGCTCCTTCAACCAGTAAAGTTGTAGTATTCTATTTCCTATCATGTCATAGGTAAACACTAAACAAGGGTTTATGCTTTCAATTCCTGGGTGGCTAATAGGATGCTACTAGGTCCATCTGTCTGCATCTGAATACTAGTAGTTTTGTTTGCAGAGGAATCCTGTAGTTCCCACTGCAGATGAGAGCCATACATGCTCATTAGTTTCTTGTAGTCAGGCCATTTACACACAGTCTCTAAACACAGGTATACAAGCCTCACTGTGGGAACCCAGATTTGACAATGGTAACCTTGGACTTCTTTCCATCCCTCTCCAGTCTTCTCCTTGGAAAATGTTTCAGATCTATTTGGGCGAATCTTTGTATCATTTTGCAAATTCACATATCTGGCAGCAGGAAAACAAATTAGAGAGCTCTGAAGTGGGTCTGAGATGGATCAGCTGCTCGCAAATGTTCCTTATAAGTATATTGAATAAGCTAGACAAGCCTTAAAATTCGGTTAAGAACTAATGGCATTTCATTAGCAGCCTTCAAAAGACATGACAATTTCAGAAGGTTATTTTAAATCCCAAATGGTGAGACCAATAGCAACACACCAGCTGAGTCCTCAAGCCTGAACAACACTCTCTAGTTCTTCCTCACCCCTACACCTCACTGGGGGCAGGAATGGAGCCATGACAGCAGAATTGACTTCTGTCTGACTGTTATCCTCATTGTACCTTAAACGAGTCCTGGGCTGGGCTGCAGCCCTTTTGCCCAACACTTAGTACAAAATGGCCTTCAAGCCACCTTTGCCCACTATGGTAGGTTCACTCCAGGAAAAGGGGGGATTTTTTGCTGGTGTAGACCTGGTATAACAAATGCAGTTGAACCTGACTTCCTTCTAGCTGGTGTAGGATGTGGGCTGGACACCCTAAGCATCAAACACTGGTTGTAGCAGCTCTTCAGGGCTGTTGATGGCTGGTACCAAATAGAACAGCTATTGTAATTTAGAGTGTGGGGCTCAGCCTGTCCTAGTTTGCCCAGGATTTGAGAGATAAGAATGGCTTACACTTATCTTTGCCTTCCACCCCCATCCTGAAGTGTGCTGTGCATTCCTTGCCCATAGCCAAGCATCTGTGCCCTCCCCTCCAGCTAGAAGGTCTGTAGGTACAGGCTGTAAGATTGCACTAGTTTGTTTCCTGCCTACAAACAGACTGCCATTTATATTAGATGCAAGCTTTGTGCCTGTGTCAGGGGGGAATATGGTTTGGAACAGAGAGACCATTCTGTTTCATAAATCTATAGAGCAGAAGCCATCAACCTTTCCTTGCCCTAGCGACCCCCTCTTTGTGATGGTTGCAATGAATCAAGAATGAATGAAACAGCTGCCTTTAGGATTGTCCCTTTTTGCACGGTGTAATTGCCCTTATCCTGTCCCCAGAGTTGGACTGGAAAACCTGACCAGTCTCAGATGCTAGGTCAAGTTGTACTCTGGGATTCTACATCACGATCAGACACTGATGAGAGCTGAGAATGAAAGAAAAATAAATGAAGTGCCAAACTCCTCACACACCTCCCCCACCATGACAGAAACCAGACTTGTGCACAACTGGGGATTGTGGTACAAACTCACACAGTGGCCCAGCAGGCTGAATACCAATGATAACACTTGTGGTTTCCAATTTTATGGGATTCTCTGGGTTGCTGTGCTATGTTTGTATTGTACAATGCAACCTGCTATGTCTGAAATTATAATGCAATAACAAATAGTATGCAAATAAAAGACAATCACACACACCACACTTCCTACAGGACAAGGAAAGAGCCCATGTTCCACCTGACCAGGGCACATTGCCATCAAAGAAACCATAAGGCTTTGTAAGTTTGGGCTCTACCCCTGTAAGACAGAGAGCGCAACTGAAATAACCTCCACAAGGGGCCTCAAGCTTTGGAACTAGCTCACAACAGGAGCCAGGATCTCAGTTTTCGCCCCTTCGTACTCACATAGTAGAAATAACAAGTGATATGTATGTTGAGGGTCTTTCATTGGGAAATGAAGCTGAGTCAATACAACTATGAAGAAAATTCTGACCCCACCAATTTCATTTTTCACATATAAGGACTTCATCCATGTGGGAACAAATGATGTGGCCAAGAGTAGTCCAGACCATACCATGAGGGCCAGGCTTAGGAAGACAGGGGTGCAGGTGGTCTTTTCGTCAATCTTCCAGTCAGTGGTCGCAGTAGGCATCACGTCACCTGTGTCAGAGAAGTCAACCTGCGGCTCTGGAGTTGGTGCCATCGTGCGGGTTTTGGCTTCCTGGACCATGATCTGCACTTCCATGCAAGGGAATTTCTGGGACACAACGGGCTTCATCTCTCCACAAAAGATAAGATGCTCTTTTCTTACAGGTTGGCTGACCACCTACATCGGGCTTTAAACTAAGTTTGACGGGGGATGGATGGGGAGGCAGGAGATAGAGGGAATCTAGGACCTACAATTCACGAGACACGCAACAGAACATTCCAGGTAAGTACTAAGGGGCCCATTGGGCATCAGAGCAGGGGCACACCAGAGGCATCATTCAGAGGGCTCAAGTGCCTCTATACTAATGCTAGGAGCTTGGGGAACAAGCAGGAAGAACTCACACTCCTGCTTGCAGACAATAACTTTGATATAGTAGGGCTAACAGAAACCTGGTGGGACCCTACCCATGACTGGGCAGTACGCATTGAGGGCTACAGGTTGTACAGTTGAGACAGAGTAGGGAGGAAAGGGGGGAAGTTGCTTTCTATGTTAAGGAGCATTATACATCTACCCCAATCAAAATGGGATCAGAGGAGGAAAAAGTTGAGGCATTGTGGGTTAGGATACATGGAGGCTGAGGGGAAAGGGACTTGGTGGTGTGGGTCTGCTACAGACCACCACACCAAGAGGAAAAGCTTGACTTGGAATTCTGGAGGCAGCTCTCAGAGGCCGTACAGCCTAGGGACGTGGTTGTCATGGGGGACCTAAACTATCTTGACATCTGCTGGGAGCAGCAGTCAGCCAAATCCAACCATTCATGTAGGTTCTTAATCTGCATACAGGACTTTCACCTAACGCAGGAGGTATATGGTCCCACTAGGGGGAATGTCCCATTCGACTTGGTGCTGGGTATGGGGGATGACCTGGTAGGGGAGCTGCAAATCCGTTGTCACCTTGGGGATAGTGACCACCATTCAACAGAATTCACTATACAGCATAGGGTGGGTAAGATAACTAGTAGGGTAGAAGTGCTTGACTTTAGGAAGGCTAACTTTAGTGTGCTCAGGCGTTTAGAGTCAATGATGCACTGCAGGATAGGAGTATTGGAGAGATGAGAGTCCTGGGTGGTCGTTCCTGAAGGAAGCGATCCTTCAGGCACAAAGGGAGATGATCTCAGCACTAGGGAAAGTGGGGTGGAAGGGCCAAAAAACTTCCATGGCTAAACAGAGAAATCCAGGGGAGCCTAAGGGCAAAAAAAAGAGGCATATAGGCAGTGGAAGTAGGGAGAAGCTACAAGGAGGACTATACCTTCTTATCCCACACTTGCAGGGAGGCAATTAGAAAGGCCAAAGCAACTATGGAGCTAAGGCTAGTAACACATATTAAAGACAACAAAAAGTATTTTGTTTAAATATGTAGGGAGTAAAAAGGCAGCGCAGGGCAGCATAGGACCTCTACTGAATAAGCAGGAGCAATTAGGGACAGATAGGGGGGACAAGGCTGAGCTCTTCAATGAGTTTTTTGCCTCAGTGTTCTTGAACAAGGGTCAAGATAAGTCTCCTAACGGGTTTTTAGTTGGGCATCAGATGGACACCAGCCTATCAACTGTCAATGCTGACTTGGTGCAGAAACACTTGGATGGACTGGATGCATTTAAGTCAGCAGGCCTGGATGAGCTTCAGCCAAGGGTACTGAAGGAACTGGCTGGCATCATAGCAAAACTGCTGGCATGGCTGTTCAAGTGCTTGTGGCACTCCGGTCAGATCCTGGAGGACTGGAAAAGGGCCATTGCAGTCCCTACTTTCAAGAAGGGGAGGAAGGAGGATCCGAGTAATTATAAGCCAGTCAGTCTCACATCCATCCTTGGAAAAGTCTTTGAAAAGATTCTTAAAGATCATATTGGTGCGAGTCCAATGGGAAAAATAATGTAGCAGGGCATCCAGCCCGGATTCACAGCAGGAAGATCATGCCTGACTAATCTGGTTTCATTTTATGACCAGGTCACAAAATGCTTAGATGCAGAAGTAGAGGTGGATGTCAGTTTCTTAGATTTTAAGAAGGCCTTCAATACCGTATCTCATCCCATTCTCATAAATAAATTAAGAGGCTGTGACTTCGATGCTTACATGGTCTGGTGAGTGTCAAATTGACTTGGGGGGGTCACACTCAGAGACTGGTAGTAGATGGGTTAGTATCAACTTGGAAGGATGTGGGTAGTGGGGTCCCGCAGAGCTCAGTCCTTGGACCTGTACTCTTAAATGCCTTCATCAGTGACTTGGATGTGGGCATGAAGTGTACCCTGTCCAAGTTTGTGGATGATACTAAATTGTGGGGTGAAGTGCACACTCCAGAGGGTAGGGAATGATTGCAGGCAGACCTGGACAGGTTGGATAAGTGGGCAGAACACAATAGGATGCAGTTCAACAAGGACAAATGCAGAGTGCTACCCCTAAGGTGTAAAAATATCCAGCACACCTACCAGCTGAGGAATGACACTCTCAGCAGCACAGAAGTGGAAAGGGATCTCAGAGTCATAGTAGACTGCAAGATGAACATGAGTCATCAGTGTGACGAAATTGTCAGCAAAGCTAACTGCACTTTATCATGCATCAGCAGATGCATGACAAATAGAGCCAAGGAAGTGATACTTCCCCTCTATGCAGCATTGGTCAGACCACAGTTGGAGTACTGTGTCCAGTTTTGGGCACTGTACTTTAAGAAGGATGTGGATAACCTTGAGAGGGTCCAGAGGAGGTTCACTCATATGATTAAGGGTTTGCAAGCCAAGCCCTATGAGGAGAGACTAAAGGACCTGGACCTCTTCAGCCTCCACAAGAGAAGGTTGAGAGGTGATCTTGTGGCCACTTATACATTCATTAGGGGGGCACAGCAAGAAACTGGAGATGCTTTCAGTTCACCAGCGTGCCTCTTGTGGTAACAAAGAGCAATGGTCACAAACTGACAGAGAGTAGATTTAGGCTAGACATCAGGAAAAACTTCTTCATGGTAAGGGTGGCCAAAACTTGGAATGGGCTTTGAAGGGAGGTAGTGCTCTCCCCTACCTTGGGGGTCTTTAAGAGAAGGCTGGATAGGCATCTGGCTGGGGTCATCTGATCACTCTTTCCTGCCCAGGGCAGGGGTTCAGACTCGATCATCTGTTGAGGTCCCTTCCAATCCTAACATCTATGAATCTATGACTTAAATTTCATTGGTCAAAAGACAGACAAGGTTCTTTGGGTAAATCTGATATCTTTTATTAGACCAACTCAAATAGTTGGAAAAATTCTTCTTAGCAAGCTTTTGGGTATAAATACCCTTCGTTAGGCTGAGGAAGCATCTGCAGTTGGTGTATGCTATTCTTGGATGGAATGAATAGTAAAGAAGCCAGACGCTGTTATGCATGAAAGACAGGCAATCAGTGAACATCTAAATTGAAGAGTCAGTGGGTGAGAGACAGGCTGGGGAGTGGGGTGGGAAGGGGAAAGAATGTAGCTGGTAAATAGTGGAGAGGTACCTGGGGAGTCAGATGTTAGGCAGGTTATAATGTGTCAAAACCAATGTCTATATTTAGTCCATTCTTTTTTGTATCCAGGAGGTGGAGGAAGTGAAGTTCATAGACTTGTCTGTGAAAAGTGTTTTGTAAATTCCCTTTGAGGATTAAAACTGAAAAGATTGGAGAGGGAGTGGTTTTCTTGTGAGAAATGTGCCCCCACAGGTAACTGGGTATTCTTGTCTTTGATAAGTTCTCGGTGTGTGTTAATTTGGGTGTGCAGTTGTTGTTTGGTCTCTCCTACATATTTTCCATCAGGGCATTTGGTTCATTGGACAAAATATATTACATTTTTGGAGGTGCAGCTGTAAAATCCAGGAATGGTGATGGTTCTGTTGTGGGATGTAATAATTGTGAGGGTGGTAGAGATAGGTTGGCAGGTTTTACATTTCTTGTCATGGCATGGTCTGAATCTATTCGGTGTGTTTTAGCGAGGTTCGATGCTTGTTTGAAGGCTAGGATTGGGCGATTCTGGGAAGATCTTTTTAAGAATTGGGTCTTCTTTTAGTATGGGTTGCAATTTGTTTGACGGTTTTCTCCATAGGTTTGAGGGAGGGGTAATATGTCATTGGTCAAAAGAGTTGCCTAAAGAGCCACCAGATATCCTAATTCCTGTTCCCCAGCTGACTGTGGTAAGGTTCAGACTAATTCTAGTTCCTCTACTGGATGACCTACATTACTTTTGAGGGGTGGGGGAAGTAATTTGTCTCACTACTGGCTTTTCTAAGGCAAATGTGTTTTCTTTTTCAATTCCTTGGAGGGACTTGCCTAGCCTTTTGCACTAAGCTGTCCTGTAAAACAGGGTTTATTTTCATTTTTCACTGCATTACGAATGAGAAGTCTTTGTCCCAATCCTTGGCATTAATACAGTACTGTACTGTACATACCAAGTAGTTAGTCATTGTGCCATTTTCTTTCTTATTTAAATCTTTGCTGAAAACTCACTATTTCTTCTATGTTCAAAAAAATAAAATAAAAAGCAAGGCAAGGACATTCAGCCTGAATTTTTTTACACTCGCATGCAATTATGTTCAATGCTACTAATTTGCAATAGTGAGTACCTGCCAAGAGGAACTATCCTAAGCTAACATATTTATAGCCATTTAATCTTTCCTTCATGCTCTTTGTCACAAGCACAAAGTGTGTCATGTCTATGCTTTAAATCGCACGCTCTTTGGGGCAAGATCGTGCCCTTTTCTCTGGCACACTTTAAGGCATCATAAAATAAAGAGAATTGCATCATATGTCACTACCCAGAAAACTCATAAGAGAGTTGCATAATTAATAACCAGAATAAAGGGAACTCAGTAACTAGAAATAGATTGTTTTTTACTTAAGGGTCCATTTCTAAACTGGTGTAAATCTGCATAAATCAAGAGAAGTTAATAGAGCTATTTTGATTTATGCCAGCTCTGGACCTGGCTTTAAATGTATTTGTCACATTCAGGAAATATCACATTTATAAACTGTTTAGCATGAATATAGTGCTGTTTACACAGTAGCTAGTTCATATCCCTAGAAGTACCAGTGATACAAAACACTGGTCCATTAGGTCAGGTTCATGCTAGATTGTTTTGGCACCAAGTACCCTAGAGACAGCTTAAGTTTCTTCCAGTGTGGGGAAACCCTCAAGACCATTTAGTTCTAGCTGCTCTTAACATTGCCTGTTTTTTTGCTGCCCAGCATATAGATTGTGACCAAAGGAAGAAAAGGAATGGCTATTAGTCTTGGCTTCCACTGTGTCAGTTGCATGATCCCATGGCAGTGAACAGGGGTGCTGCAGCTCCCCGGTTCCTCTGCTGTAAAGCTGGGGAGGAATCCAGGACTGGGCATGTTTGGGGCTAGGGGAGGGGGGGCAGTACCCGGGATGGGGGAAGGCTCCCCGGTGACTGAAGGCCGGTTTTGTGCCTAACTCATTGCACTGAACAAGACCAAACTCACTCGTTGTTCCTATGTTCCTAGGAAGGAGGACCCGGGCAACTATAGGCCAGTCAGTCTCACCTCCATCCTTGGCAAAGTCTTTGAAAAAATTATCAAGGCTCACATTTGTGAGAGCCTGGCAGGACAAATTATGATGAGGGGAAACCAGCACGGGTTCGTGGCAGGCAGACCGTGCCTGACCAATCTAGTTTCTTTTTATGACCAGCTTATGAAACGCCTGGACACAGGAGGAGGGGTGGATGTCGTATACTTAGACTTCAGGAAGGCCTTCGATACGGTATCCCACCCCATACTGGTGAACAAGTTAAGAGGCTGTGACTTGGATACACAGTCCGGTGGGTGGCGAATTGGCTGGAGGGTCGCACCCAGAGAGTCGTGGTGGATGGGTCGGTTTTGACCTGGAAGGGTGTGGGAAGTGGGGTCCCACAGGGTTCGGTCCTTGGACCGATACTCTTTAATGTCTTCATCAGTGACTTGGACAAGG
>NW_005842284.1:1508454-1555689 GCF_000455745.1 Alligator sinensis | reverse complement strand
TGCTTGTGTAGGGGGTCGGACTCGATGATCTATTGAGGTCCCTTCCAACCCTAACATCTATGAATCTATGAATCTATGAATTAGGGCTGTGCAAAATGGCACCATTCCGTTTCCTTTCAAAGTTTTGATGGAACAGCATTTCATTTTGAATTCTGTTTTGATTCAAAACTGCTTTTCCATTTTGTGTCATTTAACCGTGATGGTGTTTCGAGGCTGTTATGACTTTTCACCCATAGGCTATAATGGGGGAGCTTGAAACAGCCTCTCTCATCTGGCAGGCAGATTGGGGCCCAACCCCCTGGTGGGCTGCGGGGGCTGTGCCAGTCCTTCCAGGGCTGCAGGCCCCCATCTGCCTGCCAGATGAGGGAGGGATGCCAGCTGGGACCGGGGAGTTGGGGAGGGGAACTGAGCCCCATCACTCAGTTCCCCTCCTCAGTGCTGGAATCGATCGGGGAAGGGAATTGGGCTGAGCTGAGCACTACCATGGGGCTGAGGAAACAAACGCACCCCAGCTGAGCTGAGTTCCCCCCTCCCAGTGCAATGATCAGGCTGGGGAAATGAACACATCCAAGCTGGGCTGAGTTCCCCTTCTGAGCCCCATGGTTGTGTTGGAGAGGGGAACTCAGTTCAGCTGGGCTGAGTTTATTTCCCCAGCCCCATGGTTGCACTGGGGTTGGGAACTCAGCCCAGCTGGGCTGAGTTGCCTTCCCACCTGACTGTAGGGCTGGGGGGCAAAATGAGTAATCGGGCTCAGTTCTGGCCCAATTCCCCTCCCCAGTGCTGCAGTCGGGCTGGGGAGGGAAACTGAGCAATCAGGCTCAGTTCTCTTCTCCAGCCCGACTGCAGCACTGAGGAGGGGAACTGAGCCGGTGCTCAGTTCCCTTCCCCTGTGCTGTGATCGTTTTCCCACAGCCCAGCTGCGGCAGGTGGGGAGAGCCAGAGCTGTGGTCCCTGCCTGGCTGAGCCTGGAGCCACTGGGAGCACAGCCATGGTTCTCCCCTGTCTCCCACCACCTGGCTGCTGGCTGCTTCGAAACATTTTGAAATGTTTCAACTAGCCGCATTTTGTTTCAAGGCTGTGTTGAAGTCCTTTGTTTCATTTCGATTTCGCTGTTTTGAGCTCCAAATGAGTCGAAACAGTGTCAAAACAAAACAGCTGGTGAAATTTCACACAGCCCTAATGGCCATGTCATCACTGTCTTGGAGTGACTCAGCTACTAGAAAATGGGGCACTGACAGACAGCATAGTTCAGAATCTGCTTAAATTTGTTCTGGGAAATTTGATTGAGGACTAAGTTAGAGGACTATAAAAAAGTGACATAAATTACCTCTACCAGAACCACCGCTGGTCTTGAGTTGCGTACTGCCTGGTCAGATGGGACAATCTGGCTCTAATAAATGATTTACCCAAGGCAGTAATGGGCGCTAGTGTCAGGCCTTCCAACTTTGATGCTTCTCTAAGCATTTTCATCCTAGCTCTTTCATATTACAGTATGTTCTTCATCACAGGGTAAGTTAAATGATCTCACTAAAGGGGAGGACTGCAAAACACAAGTGGACTTCTTACATCTGGAGTTTCTGAATTCTCATATTCCAATTAAAAAACTCAGATTTTGTGGCAGGAGGGCAGGGTAATGCATAGGAGATAGTTTTTACTATCTGATCCTGAGAATCTGGTTTAACGAATGTCTCCAGCAAAGACTGAGAAGTCTGGGGGACATTCTAACACATTCTGGCTGAATATGACCCTCAAGGTGTCATCTGTCAGCCAGGTCTAGCTAACATACACCACCACACTGGCACTGTTTTTTTCCTTTCCACTGAAATAGCCTCAAAGTCAGGGACTATTGGAGTAAGTGGCACAAAGAGAGGTTGTTAAATCTCCATAACTGAAAGAACAGCTTATACAAACACTTGTCAAAGATGGTTTAGACAGGCATGATACTGCCTTGAACAGGGGTTTAGAATAGATGACCTCCTGAGGTTCTTTCCAGCCCTGTTTTTCTGTGACCCTAATAAAGCAACTGATAACATCAGTTCTATATCTACTGAAATCTCTGTAGATCAAGTGAAATCCCTAAGTAAGGAAGATCTAGCTTTCTTTTGGAGCACATCAGAGAATCTGGCCCTAAGAGTTTAAATTCACAAATAAAACATGAAAATAAATTTAGCAAGGGGAATAAATTCTCCACCTCAGCTGTGCATTAATTAACTGAGTGTTTGACTTGGGGGAATAAAGAGTTGCCCTTCGCTGTTCACAGCACTTTCCTCTAACCTACTCCTTTTGTATATCCTGAACTTGTTGAGCAACCAAAGCTTTAACTGCCTGCTAATTTTGTGTTGGGTCGAATTAATTTTGAAACCAAATTAATTAAAGCAGATGAAGCTTTGTTTATCCATTATTCATGAAGCTTGTTGGAACAGGAGGGAGTGCATTAGCTTTATTTAGGGTATTACTTTGCTTTAACGAACTCTTTTTTTTGTCCTTTAATGTGCCTTTTGCTGAAAAGTTCAGTTCTGGAGGGTGGGGGAGTTAGTGGTCTAGTGCAAATAATGTAATTAACAGATTTAGTTTGCTGTAAAAGGCTGCAACTAATAGGCACCAACAGTATCTGTATCAAACAATAGTGTTCAAATGGAGAACAAGTGTGGGTGTCAAGCCCTGGAGCAGATTTCATTCCCAGCTGGTGGAGCTGGAGGATGCAGGGCATAAACACACTAGCCAGAAAAAACACAAATCTCATAACAAGTTGCTCAAAGAGCAAAGAACTATAAAATTCTGAGGATTCAAATACCAAATTCACTGGCGCAGATGTATACAGATGCCTAACGCTTGGCTCTCAAAACAAGTGCTCTACTCCCAGCTTAGTTGCAGCTTGAGATCGCGGGGTGGCTAGAGAAAAAACTACAAGGATACACTGCAGGCAGACCTCAAGAAAACAGATACTGATATTGAGAACTGGGAGGAACTGGCTGCTAACGGGCTCCAGTGACACTGCAACCTCATCCAAGTGGCAGCTTGTTTTGAGGTAAAGCATCTTGCCCTCAAAGCAAAGGAGAGAGAACAGAGGAAGGAAAAGGAGAGGAATCCCAGCCTAAATCCTACTCTCCTCTGTAACTTCTGCAAACAGATCTGTGGCTCAAGAATTGGACTCTTAAGTCACCTCAATGAGCTGTGGTAGAAAACATCCTTGAATCAAGGGATTGCAGATGCAACGGATGGCTCAGTAAAGGCCTCTGCTCCTTGTGCAGCAGTGGTTACAAACACCAATGGAATATTTGGCTTCATAAATAATGGACTAGAAAATAATTGAGAGCACACTAATATCATTATATACATAGGTGGCACACCCTATTGTCATTGGGGACATTGCATTCTATTCTTGTTGCCCTGTCTAAACTAAATATAGTAAAAACGGAGTGCTTCAGAGATAAGAATAAATTGAAGCGTAGAACATACTTATGAAGAGAGACCAAAAAGACTGAGCACCACAATGAACAGCCACAATCTTCTGGCCCCACAGACTAGATCCCACATTCAGGTGTGGTCAATGGGCTGAACCTATCATGAGGGGAGCGGAAAGGTGAGGGGGTAGCTGTGTGCCAGATCTAGCTGTGTGCTTCCCTGATCCACGTGCAGCATCCAACATCAGAATGACCCCATGCCAGCACAGTCTAGCATGCAGAGCCATGTCATTTGGCCTATGTTTCTCTCCAGTGGGGCCAGAAATTAGCAGCTGGGGACCAGTGGCAGCCAGCCCACTAGGTTCCCATTGCACCTGAAAATTTGGCAGTAGGGGAGCAGCAATTAATGCTGCCATTTCTCCCTGACTGCCAGTTTCTGGACTCATGGGGAGATCTACAGGCTGTTTGACATGGCTTTGTGGGCTGGATTTGGCCCATGGGTTGAAGTTTGAGCACTACTAGTTTGGAGTCATGATGAGTCAGGTCTTATTTACACTTTAACTTGTACTAACTTAATAAAAAGAGTGGTTTTAAAATCAAATGAGTTAAGCAAGTGTAGACATTCCTGTTTTGGTTTAAAATGGATTGAAGTGTGAAACAAATAAACCACTTCTTAAAACTGAAACAAACTCATGTAAAGGCATCCAAGTAAGTCCTTTTCCCTTTTTTCATAGTACAAAGAAAATTGGAGTGTCTCAAAAATGGAAAGGCAACACATTTAAAATTGATAAAAGGAAAAAAATGCATATTTTTGTTGGTTTAAAAAAATATTTGGTTAACTTGCAGAACTCATTGCCACAAGATTTTCCTGAGGCCAAAAGTAGGCTTTGTAAAAATATTAGACATTTCTACAAGGCATGAAAGGCACTTAACTATCTTACAGAGGACACAATTATAAGTGGTCTAAACCTCATGCTTCAGGGCATACACAAATCATTGTAACAAGGAATTAGGGGGAACCCCTTTTATGGGCAAGTCATTCCATTTGTGTTCACTGCAAGGTTTCATATACTTGCCCCTAAAACTACTGTTTTGGGACAATGCTAAAATGAGTCATTGGTTATCTTCTGTACGTTTATGCCCTGCATGACTGTGATACTTGAGCATCCATGTGCAAAGTTCTCCACATTTTACAGATTGGGGAAACTGAGGTGCAGAAAGATTAAGGCCCAGATTCTCAAAGTGTTTTAGGTGCCAAAATGCTGTGAAGGATCTGGGCCTAAATGACTTGCCCAAAGTTAAACAGGAAGTTGTTTCCTGTTTAGCCACTTGAACACAGGTCTGTCAAGACCTGCTCTGTTCCCTAATAACTGCATCATTTTCCTTCCTGGGACTAGATATGCCTTTGTTCTGCTATAGTACTTCTTGGGTGCCTCCTCTGAGAACAATTCAGTCACAAGGTTGGGTGTTGCTGAGCAAAACAGAACACCGAGAGAATGTAAAGCATTAGAAAGTTCAAGGTAAAAAAGGGAGATGACAAGGAGAGAGTTACATTCCCTTTTCTTCTCTGTATTTTTACCAGCACTTCATTTTCAAACAGCTAAAGAACGGTTGTAAAGCGATGAGAAATCATCAGAACCAGGACAAGAGAAAAGAAGAGACAAGAGGCTGTAAGTACTGAACACTGGGGTGGTGTTTGCGCCGAGGCCACAAGATAAAGACTTCTACAGCTTAAAGACCATGAATCATTTAATGAGACTATACATCTGCTTTAGTTATCATTATGGTCAATGGTATCCAATAACTTCTATTAAGGAGATTATCGCTGGAGGGTGCATGCTGTTTACGAGCCCGTAATTGCTGCATCTTGATCTAAATAAACATGGGAACTGAAAGCTGAAGTTTTTATAGGGAATAAATTCCTTCAGCCTCAGAGTTTATTAGCTGAGGATAAGTTTATCCTCAGGATCATAAGCTGATCCTTACTGATAAGTAAGGATCAGCTGTTTATTAGACAGTATGATAACTTCAGCGCTTCCTGTAAACAGGAAGCGCTGAAGTTATCATACTGTCTCACCCGTCTCAACCCCTTCTCACACCCCTGGTTTCTCATTGCTCTCACAAATGGTGTGACCCTAGCCCTATGAAAGGTATTTGTTCTTTTTGAACAACTATTTCCCCATTTTGCAGCTTCTCCTCATCCCCACCTTTAGTCATAGTCCTCTCTCATCAGTTTACAGGATTTAGAAGTCAAAAGTCATAGCAAATTAGCTAATTCTCAACTTTGAGATAAAAGCGGTAGATGGGCTACATTCCCGGGGGCCGTGGGGGGGAGGGGATTTTCAACTGGCTTTAAAACGAGTTTGAGTAAATTAATTGTCAATTTGGTTTGGGATGCTAGTATAGAAACAAAGACACTACTCACACTACCTCACTTTGGGTGAAATCACAACTCCTTTTAAGTAAATTGGAGTTCTGCTACTGACCTCAGTGGAGCTGGATGTCATCTTTTGCCTCTGGCTGGGAAGACAAGGAGTGTGTCAAGCCAAAGAACCGAGGTGGCCATACAGGTTCTCAACCAAAAGGATGAGGAGCTGAATAACTAGAGTACAATTATTTGCATAATCACAGCAGAAGTAAAAAAAAAAAAATCACCACACTGTCTACATGTAAATCCCTGCATGCCCTCTGGCCAAGGGCTATTAGTAGCCAATCAGGTTGCAGATATTTGCATATTGTGCTGCTATCAAATAGCCAGTCAACTGTGCCTAACTGTACAGAATACTTGCATTCTGGCCTGCTGAAAATATTCCATTGCAGCAGACTGTAATTGTTATTAGCTAGTGTTATATGTTAAGTAGGGGAATATTTTAATATAATAACTGTAAGCACTAAAATGGTGTGAATAATTCATAGCAAATTATTTATTCAATAAATTTAGCCTCTTTTACTCTTCAGTTTTCCAAATGCAAGTTTATTATTTTCTCAAAATGTATTTATTATTCAGAATTACTCACTAAGCAGTTTCTGGGAATACTTGGTCTGCAGAGTCTTCAGGGTTTGCTAGTTTTGAATGAGCCCATAAGCTTCATGGCTTTATTTTTCTTTATTGCCTAAATGAGCAAAACTTCTAGTTGGATGTTTCCATGAAGAGAACATATGCTTTAAGAGCAAGACAGAGTATTGCTCGTTTTTGGTAGTACTCACAATGTACATGGTGCTGTACAAACCTGCAGGAAAGCACAGTCCCTGTTAGAAAGATCTTTCACAGGCTGGATGAAGAGAAAGATGGTCTTGAAGTTAGGACATTGGTCTAGGAACTCAAAAATATGAAAAATACAGATGATTCAGTTTCACTACAATCCCCCCCTCCTTTTTTTTTATTCACTAGGAAATTAATTTAGTCTAAATCTAGGATTTAATTTCTACATTGGGACAAGGTAATAAAAGGTTAGTGTTGATCATATAGGCTGTCCAATTTGGTGAGAATGTATTATCAGGAACTGTTCATGGTTGGATGGAATTTTCCTGGACACACAATGAAAGCATTAATGTTTAATGATCAGCCACCAAGGGAAGGAGAACAGGCAAAACCAACTTCGACTTCCAGCTGAAGCAAAAAACTTGGTGTCAGCAAACTGTCATGAGAATCTAGCTAGCCAGTAAAGATGGAAAAAGAAAAATCCTAGAGGCTTTGGACTACAGAGATGGGTAACATGGCCAGAGTCAACCCTCATGGAGGCTTTGCTTTGCAATGTCATAAATTTCATAGACATTAAGGCTGGAAGGGAGCTCGCAAGATCATCAGGTCCAGCCTCCTGCCCAAGGGGCAGGAAGTCAGCAGGGGTCAAATGATCCCAGCAAGATGGGCATCCAAGTGTTTTTTGAAAGTATCCAGAGTAGGTGCTTGCACCATCTCTGGGGGAGTCTATTTCAGGACTCAGACAGACAAGAAGTTTTTCCTTATGTCCAGCCAAAACTGGTCTTCCAGGAGTCTGTGACCATTGGACCTTGTCTTCCCATGGGGTGCCCTGGGGAACAGACATTCTCCCAGTTCCTGATGAGCACCTCTTATGTACTTACAGACTGCCACCAAGTCCCCCCTGAGCCTTCGCTTCTCCAGGCTGAAGAGTCCCATGTCTCTCAGCCTCTCCTCATAAGACCTGCTCTCTTGTCCTCTAGTCATTTGCGTGGCTCTCCTCTGGACACTCTCAAGCTTCTCCACATCCTTTCTGAATTGCAGAGCCCAGAACTGGACACAGTATTCCAGCTGTGGTCTCACCAAGGCCAAGTAAAGTGGGAGGATGACTTCCTGCGTATTGCTTGAGATGCATTGGTAGATGCAGGCCAGAGTTTGGTTAGCTTTGCCAGCTGTGGCATTGCATTGGTGGCCCATGTTCACCTTGTGGTCAATCATGACCCCCAAGTCTCTTTCAATCACGGTGCTAGCGAGAGTAGCACTGCCAAGCCTATAACATGTCACCCTAAGGACCCTAGCACTTCACATTCCCATTGGCTAAATAAGGCTCCCTTTGATTTGAAAAACCTTTCAGAGAGGCAGAAGAGTCAGCAGCTGGTTACATTGCTCCCCAAAGGGACAAAGTCTCAAAGGAGTTCCAGTTCTTTAAGACTGGCTGGAAGAACCATAGTGAGGAACAGTTGTAGGGAAGCCAAGAGACCAGTCCTAGCGTAGATGGGCTGTTGTCCTCACCCTTTGAAAAGTCCAAGGCCCAGCACAAAAAGAGGACCACTCCAGAGACATTATGTAATGGTCTGAGGTATACTTCTCCCTGAGAAAGAATAACAATGATTCAGAAATTCTGCAACCCTGGGCTTTTATCTTCCTGGGCTTCAGTTTCTGGTCTGTAAAATGGGCATAATAATGCCTTCTTGTCCATTAAGGCTATAAACTGAGATGGATACTGCCTCTTACTATGTGCTTGGACAGTGATTAACCGGGTGAGGCTGAAATACAAATAATAATGAAAGATGGTAGGCAAGGGAAAATGGGTTCAGCATGTAAGTGGAGGGATTCAGTGACAGTTGACTCTATCCTGACAACAGGTTATTTTAACAGTTCAGTTCCAGTTTTCCACCATTATAGAAATTCTCCCCATGTAAGTTCCCACTTTGCTCATGTCCTCTATTATAAATAAATGTCCTCTATTTATTATTGCTGTGGATGGTCCTCCCAACATGGTGGTAGGGTACTGCTGAGTCATTTCCAAAGAGGTGCAGACATGGCTGTAGAGGAGAGTGGAATTTTTGAGGGAGTCTGGTTAGGTGCCATGTTGCTGGGAAAAGGGTTGGATGCTGTTGGACAGAGATGCTCCCGGCATGGCTCTGCTGGGGTTGCTATTTGGAAGTTGTGGACTCTGTCAGGAGTGCTGAATGGGGAGCGAGCTGGGGTTTCTTCCTCTTCGTTCCTATACCTCCCTCTGCTCCAGGGAACATCACCAAGCTGAGTAGCTGGTTCAATGAGATGAATAGTGAAGACACTGTCAAGGCAGCTTGGTCCTTAACTTGGATGAGAGAAGCAGACTTGTAGCAAAGAAGGATGCAAGACATTGCAAACAATGGAAATGAGTAAAATCTCTCTCTCTTTCTTGTTAGCCCTAAACATGCTCCTCTGGCATCTTAACAGCTGCCAAGGTTGGGCAATTTTGCTTTGGCTGTCATCCCCCTTCACAATCCACCTGAGCTCCCCACCTCCATTTGGTGGAGGCTACCAGTGGTCTGTATGAAGGTGCTCTTGCTCTGGTATTTGGATATAACACTGCATCAGCTGCATGTTTCTAGGGGATCACTTGTCCACCTCTTCCACACAGGGCAGTACTCCAGTGACATGTAAACCTGAGTTTTAAACAGGAACTTACAGGGTAGTGAAGGACTATGTCATTTCTCCTCCCAATTGCTGAGTGATCCTCAGTACATCCCTACACAGACAGCACTGCTCTCCATCAGCAGAGGGAGTCTGCTTTCTATGGGAAGCTGGGGGAGAAAGCAAATACATTGGCTAAGCTCCACTGACAGTAGAATACAACTCTATTTTGTAGAGTGCATTTCTTACAAATAGCATCCCAAGACACTTATCAGAGTTAAATAATACGTAATAGCAGAGGGAGAGAGAAATTAAGAGGTATGGGCAAAAGGAGAAGAGAGGTTTTCAGATGAGATTTTAAAATAGATGGAAAGTTGATGAGGCAGAAAGATACAAAAAGGCTGTTCCAGATGGTGGAAGTTCCAAGGGAAAACAGGCTTTCACAGTAGTCGCCGCATGAAAGTGTTTAGGAACAGGGAGATGACCCTGTGGTCCTGGGGCAGAAAAAATGAGAGGGAAAAGAGTGGAGGGAGGAGGTCTACAAGTTAGGTCTCCGAGATCCCACAAGGAGCTAAATAAGGAGACTGGCTGTGAGCTGGTTCCTGAAATGAACAGGGAGCCAGTGGAGCCTGGGGAGGACAGGGACAATGTCGCTGTACTTCTTTGTATGCATGAGAAGGCAGGCACAGCAGCTTTCCACACAGACTGTAATCAAGGGAATTTAAAGAAGATGGAGGAAGTAATAAAGCAAGAAGATGAAACAGGTGAAGGGTGAGGAACCGGCATATGTAGAGGGGAATTTCCTCTGCTTCCACTGCAGTCTCAAGGGGCCAGCTTGAGACATGTCAAATCCAGAAGGCACTGGGCATATACTCTGGTTTGCTGGCCCTTGCTGCTTTCTCCTTTTTGAACAGATGTTCCATTGCAAGCTGGTTGCAAAGTTTCTTCAGGGAAGCAGCCCTCCTTTAATCTGATAAGCAGTCAGATGCAAGAGCATGGACCAGGGGGTACTTGAAGGTCTGTGGCTTTCTGTAACAGAAGGAACAAAGTGCTTTTATCTGTGGTTCTTTGTGTATTGAGGACTGGGATAAAAACTGAGCACAGCATGTGCATATAGTATTAATAAATGAAGATATGAAGGAGAACAGAGGAAAAATACTTGGAGACTATGTTTTGTCTAGCCACAAAGGACTAAGAAGAATTCCCCAGGGGTGAAGCTGTAAGTGAAAGAGTGGGCATGTTCATGGGATTCTGGGAGCTCAGGGTTGCTCTGTTCCCCACAGGTAGCTCAGGGTTTCTCTGCCTTACAATGAAGACTAGTTCAGCCTTGGATCAACTCAGAATGGAGACGATACAAGGCTGTCTTACACCCATCCTTGCGCTCTCTTCTCTGGGGTTATGTCCTCTGTTCTATGCCTCCGAGGAGTTGCAGCTCCAAGTCTGCCCCCTATTAAAACTTCTCCAACATCCAACTGTGCCACCTCTTTTCTTTTAAAGGCAGCTGGACTAATCTCCAGTGACTTGTAAACCCATGGGACCATTGCAAAAAAAAAAAAAAAAAAAAAAAGTGGTTTTCCACCCAAACTGATGAATTTTAAAGGTGGGGATGGGGATAGGAAAGGAGCTGGTGAAGGCAAAAATATGAAGAAAGATGGTAGAGGGTGGGGAAAGGAGAGAATGTGCAAGAAAGATTCTGTGTTCAAAAGCTGACAAAGGAGGGATAAAATGTAAAGCTATGCCAAGGCCTGAAATTGCAGAGCAAGAAGAGCTGATAAAAAACAAACAAACCATTTTTAGTCATCAGGCTAAAAGCCATCAAGGTACTTCAGACATGGGGTAAGAAATAGCTGGCTTGAATTACTCACCCACACCCTTTCTTTCTTGGGCATATGTCAGGAAGTATTTGGTGCCCCAGCAGAAGCAGATGAGGAAGAGGCTCTACAAGAACCAGGTGCTAGATGGGAGAGTGAAGGCAGAACAGAAGGCTCATGGTCAGAGATGGCCAAAATTCACCGGTGAGTCAAAGTGAAGAAGAACAGGGATCTTCAGTGAAGCATACAAGTGATTACTATCAGCTGGAAACTGGGGCATAAAGTAAGCTGTCTCACATACAACCTGATATAGAGTCCACAGAAGTCAGTGGGAACTTCTAAGGAAAAAAAAAAAAAGGTGACTGGAACAGGAGGGAGCAAGACAATAGTTCATCTACAGGGGTGTGAAAATCAAAAGGAGTGAGGCTTGGAGATTGTGTGCTGGAGGAACACCCAAAAGTTTTGATTAAGCCAGGTCCTTAACCTTACTCCTCATCAACAATGGAACTCCCTATGGGGCATGATTACAGGTTTGCCTTTGTTCTTTCAAAAGTTATTGACTTCCAGAAACCTGGAGGAAAATGTAATTCTGGAAATAAATATATGACTATAATTAATATTCTAATAATAAGAACCCCTTAAGTGTTCTTTCACAGAGAAAAGCTGCACAGAAGCCCCAGGCTCCTTCCGACATGAAAGACATGACATTGTCTTTTTAATTGTTTTTGTTTTTTTGATATTATGCATATTGCATCCACTTTGCCTGAAACTACTGGGTCAGGAAAAAGGCTATAAAAATGAAGACGATGGGTTTCATAGAGACAGAAACCTGAGAAAAACCTTTTTTTGCTATTATTAGACAAGGTTAGAGTCTTCTCCTAGCTAAATTCTGACTCAGAGAAGTATAATGACCCTAAAATCTTTCCACTGCTTCACGGGACACTTATGTCACGTCAGTGTGTGATATTAAAGAAGCACCCTATTTCATTCCAGAAGTGTTTGCAGTTTAAAAATGGAAGAAGAGATTTGCCGCATGGTTGGTATATCAATTCATAAACTGTTCTGAAATCCTTTGGGGGTGCAAGGAGTTATAGAAATGCAAGATATCATCATCTTTGGGCCAGAGAGCTCCGTTTGTTTGTGCAAGCAAGGAGGAATCAGATCTTGTCAAAATCCACTGGGTGTGCTGAAATGAGGGAAGATGGAAAATGCAACAATCTAGATCTTTAACCCAAGTCTGCCTGAAGCAGCTTTAACTCAGGCTGGATACAGGCAGCCCCTCCTCCCTTCTCATTGCCACAGAGGTCGGTTTTTAGACCAGTATCAGATGCCTTCCCAATGACAGAATGGTTTCTGAAGACAAGGAGAAGTGATCCCCCACTTTCTGTGGGTTCTGGCAATCTACTTATGTAGGACACTGCACCTTGTACCCCTTCCAAGGACACCTTTCCCCCTGCTGACTTCACCCCCACACCTTCTCAAATGAAGAATTTGAACCCTGCTAAAGGATCCCTGACAGGAAGAAAGAGTTTATTGTTTCTGTGAATTAATTTCCTTCCCAGATTTGAAGACTGATAGACTCCTAGTGAGGAAAGGAATATGCCAATAAAGCAATTGTCCTGATTATCAGAGGGATATATTTTGCTGGGAGATATTTACTTTTATTTAATTAAGCTGCTTTAATAAGGTAAGCACCACACAAAGCATTTAGCAAACTCCATTAAGGTAAGTTTGACTCATCATTTGGCAGCATGGAGAAACAACTGAAAGAGTACAGGGCTGCGCAGCAAGATATTTATCCCAGATGACAACAAATTATTACTTAGAGAGCCCATAGTGTGCCGTTAGCATGCTCTAGCAATTGCCACACCTGGACTTGCTTCCTCAGTGCAACCAACAGGGCATTCCTCCACCCTTCCTCCCCCTGTACCTCCACCAGCTGCATCTGAGGTTGTGCTTCTGCCCCTCTGCCTCTCCAGCAAGGCTTGGGCAGTGTTGTGTGCCTCAGTGTTTCCGCCTAGACAGTGGGAATCAACCCTGCCTCCCCAGGCTGCTGTGAGGATTAATGAGGCCTCTCCAGCTACTAAGCCCTATTCATGCCTAAACCAGGGGCTTCCAACTGCCTAATCCATGCAGTTGAACAATATTAAGGAGGCCAGCATGATCCCACATGCCAAGACCTGTGTGGGGGGAGAGCATAGCACAGCCACAACTCATTCCTGGAGAGAGATTGTTCCACTAGAATCAGGTACCCAAGAGATTGAACCTGAAATAAGCTTTTTATAGCACTTAATAGAGCAATACAAATTGTTTATGAATAAGACAGTAAGACATGTAGGTAAGGCCGATCAAACCAAATAAGCAGAGGTTCACTCATAATATAATTTTAATATTTGAAACAGCATGAGATTCATCATAAATCTAAGTCCTAAAATCCTAAAAGCCTATCATAGTGATTTTCAGCCCAGGTGCTGAGGTGCCATGAGATCTTTTAAAGGATGCCACAGGCTTCCACACAATATAAGTGTTGTTAGGTGTGCAAACACATACATGCGATGCCCAAAACAAACCTAGAGATTTCGAACTGGAATCCATAATGGCAAAAACATTCTGGTCTGTTGTAGTCTTCTTGAGTTCTTTGCAACAGAAGAATTGCTGTATCATTTTTCCATAGCCAAGAAACAACTGAAAGCTAAGAGCTAGTGTCTAATAAGGGGTGTTTTGAGTCTAAACAGGTTGAAAACCAGTCGTCTAATAGATGGCCAGCCAGTTTGGGAAAAGGAATTTTTACTTAGCCTTAAAAGGTAAGATTTAAAGGAGTGCTTATCTTGGTTTGCCTGCAGATGGGAACTTTAAATGACCTTTGGCAGACTTCTGACTTGTCTTTCTTATACCTTCTGAGCTCTTCTCACCTATGACATTCTCTCGCCTCTGCCTTTCCTTTGCTGATTCTTCTCTTACCCAGAATCTGTTTAAGTGGATGAAAGTGAATGCTATGCTATATAACCATTAAGCGGCTTAGACCCTACTACAGTCTATGGGTTGCAAGCCCACCTGCATGTACACTGCAGAGGTGAACTAGTGCACTGGTCTCTTCCCTTTCCTATTCTGGGGGGTTTTGCACTGCAAGGGGAGGGAGGGGGCAGGGACCAGCCACTGGCTTTCCAAGGGGGAAGGATTCTTGTTCATAGTCTCTACCTCTCCAAGAGGCTGCCCCCTCTCAATAGGCTCCAATCATCTAGCCTATTGAGGATTAAGTTGTTTTCACCATCCCTTCACCAGCCTGTGCCCAAACTTTCCCCCTATGTTACTTCCTCCTCTGGCTTGGTCCAGCCTTAGATGTGTCCCCTGTGGGCATTTCTCTTTCCTTCTTTCTGGAGCAAGAGACAGGAGGCAAGCTCTCCACTATGTCCATTTTCATTTCTTACCAGTAGCCCTGGATTTATTTATTTTTTTCCTTTAACAAACCTCCTTTAAAAATACGCACTGTTGTCTCCATTCAGGCAGGGGCAGAAGACAGCAGCTGCCTGGCCCCGGGACACAATTACACTCCAGTTGTTAGAGCTGCAAGTCACCAGCACTCTCCTCTTCTCTGCTTATATGATGGAAACTCATTTAACAACTCAGCATGGAGGGCCATGCAGCTTCCCTTCCCATTTCAGAAAGGAGCATGTGGAAATGCAGCAAGCTGAATATGAAGATGCATTGCAGCTGCTTCTCCCTTCAGTTATTGCTATTTGACTTTCAGCATGACCTTTCCAAACAATCATTCGTGCTGTCTTTCTTCCTGTGCCTGTGTGCACTCTTACTGCTGAGCACTCACAGGGCTGGCATGAAGCAGGTGGAGAGAGGATCTTTTCTGCTATGACTTTCCTAGCTTTTATGTCCCTGTCATCTCTTATCTTGCTTGGTTATTTTGTTTTTTCCCCCCCTTCTACTTCACAGTCTGGTTTCTAGGAGCTGTGAGATTTGCAGCACAGGGGAAGAGCAGTGCTATAGGACACAAAAGGGTGTGAATGAGCCACAGAGTTCTGTATCCTGCACAAAGTGTTGTTCAGGAGTCACTCAGAGCCAGCCAGCTCTAACAGATCTGCGGCATTCAGTGTCTGAACTCTGCACAGCACAGTGTAACAAGCACGATACAACAACCAGGCCTGGCTGCCTTGTGCCAGAACTTCTTGAAAAAGTTGCAATTCCCCTCATCTCCCTTTTCCAGGCAAACACCGCCACAATTATCAATAGCATCATCATTCACATGTCAAGTAATTCTAAACAATTACCTAACCCACATAGCAACATCCAACTTTTTTCTCAGGTGTCTAATGCTGTCACATGGACCAGCAGGTCCCCTCCGTACCACTGCTGTCAAACTGTGGTAAAAATCTAATAATTCTGACTTTGTCATGTCCTGGGGCTCAGCTGTCTTGGCCTGCTGTGACTGCTGTCTGTCTGAGACCTTTGCAGGCAAAGGCTGACTTGCGGCTCCTTGTTTTCCTCCTTCGTGGGATTTGGAAAACATGTCACCTGTTTCTCCATTGTATCTGATGTGATGGCGCATACAGCTTCAAGACTACCTCTTCTGACCCCAATGTGATCATCATGATCATGGTTTTTCATACTAGAGGTATATGCTCTCTCATGAAGTGGTGTCAGCTCTTGGATCCTAAATTACACTGAGATTTTTGTTCTGCTTGACTTGACTCTCTACATATTTTCAAGTCCTTAGTGACTCTGACATTGATTTCAAACAGTAGAGGCATTCTGGTCTTCAGAGGTCTGTTGAATAAAGTGTCATCAAGTGACAACCCATACTTTGGTTTTTCTGTACTCTCACTTGCCTGGTTCATCAAAGATGACACTAGGCACTTGGACAGCATTAAAGAAAAGTACATTTCATGTTGCAAATTGGTATGACTTCTTTTGAATCTGGTGAGAGCTAAAAACAGAGCTAAAAGAAGTTCAAGGTGCTTTCTGGTATGTGCCAGCAACACAGTCCTGCGTACATGTACATCCTAGTATTTCTCCTTATTGTGTAGTGGGGCTGAAAGAAAGGAGGATTGCTGGAGTGTACATTGATTCCCTTGGCATTTTGAAAAAGGAGTTATCTAGGTGTTGTGGCTGCCAGAGTGTAGATTGTTGGATGTTTTGCTGCATAACACTTTGAAGCCCTGGTGTTCATTGTCTAAGGAGCTGCAGGATGCTATTGCATATCCTGATAGATCCCTTGGGTCTATCATCCTTTCTTCCAGTCTGCCCCTTGCTCCCTGGTGTCACAGGTTGTGGATGGGGTATGGTGGCAGAGAAGTTAAGGTGCCTTACTAGAGGTCTAGAGGTGGACGTTCAAGCCTTTCTCTGGGATTATGCCAAAGTTTATGCCCAAAATGATCCAGCTGTAAATGGGTACCCAGTCAATCAGACTGGGGAATCAATGGTATCCAGATGGCATGCTGACCACACCACTGTTTTGTGTGATTTGCTGTATAAAAGCAGGCTTGCCTTGATCATACCAGTCCTATGAGCCACTATACTTGATCTTAACAAGCTCTGGGCAGGGAGCTCTTGAAAAGCTCTGAGAAGTGCATATTCCACTATCCATCTTTTAGTCTTCTTTATCTTGGCTACTCTTTCAACAGGTGTGGAAGCAGTGAGTCTGAAGGATAACCCAGCCAAGGTTTTTGGCTGGGTTATACATTGATCAACCAGCCATTGTTAGATGTAAGGGGTTAGCAGACATGAAAAGATAAGTCTCATAACTACCTCAATTTTGCCATATAGATATACATTAGGAACATGAACAGGGGCAGGCACTGTCTAATTTTCCCCCTCGGGATAATGCGACAGCACATAACATGTACATAGAGGGATACTTTTTCAAAACCTTCTATTTCTGCATGGCTAGGCACAGAGGTTTGGGAGAGGTACAGAGACATTGGCAGAAGTGTGGCTAAATGTGGTGATCCTGAAGACATATTACTCAAAGAGTGCAAAAGACCCAAGAAGGGAGATGCTCGAGATGGCTCAAGCTTGCACAAGACCGTATTTTCCCAGACCATTAATGGTGATGATCCTCCACAGAGCTTACTGCAAAGTGGCTTGAGAAGGTGTGTAACCATGGTGGGGGAACAAAGCTGCTCTGTGTAGAAATGCATGGGGGAAGACACAAATAGTATTTGCCTAAACATTTTAGTAGAAGCTGTTTAGGCCACGATAGCCGCAAAAGTCTGCAAACTGAAAAGTCATATTGCCTGACTAGTCCCATGTGCCCATTCAAACCTCCCTCCGTCTCTTCCCCCTCAAATCAGCAGCAGTCCCTTTCCCGAATCTATGCACAGTAGTCAGGTATTTTGTCTTGTACTTGAAAATCTACATCCAATAAAGTTTGCATCGGACACAGGGTTGGGAGGGACCTTCAGAATCAATGCATCACAGTGCTGCAAAATCATGCCATCTGAATGACCTTTTACTTGATTACTCTCAAGTCTTCTTTTTAATTATGATTGTTTTAAATATATTTCATTCAAATGCTCAGATATTGTTTAATATGCATTTCTTTTCCAGTTTCAAATGTGCTGAATTAGATTTGCATTGTTTTTACTAGAAGGTTTTTTCTTCTTGCGAAAGTTTTTACTTTGAAAACATCAAAGGCTTCTGCTAAAGTGTTTATTTGGCAATGCTTTTTTTGGTTGCTTAAAGAATTTTTCCCCCCCACTTTGTCTCTCATTACCAGTGCATGCTCTTACAATAAAATTGGCTTCTTTAAAACTGAATGTCTTTGTTCTCTGCCCATGGGCAATTTGCCACTATCTTGGGAGAAAGGGCAGAGGCAAGAGAGAAGGGCTTGAAACAGTAGCATAACGAAGGGATGGCAACTGGGGCACTAGCCCAAGGAACTGACCCTGGGGTGGGGCACAAAAATAGCAGCAGTTGTGCTGCTGGCCCAAACACCACTACACTGCCAGTGACACTGCCCTGTTTGTCACAGCTGCTCAGGCTTCCCATTATGCCTCTAGGTTCAAGTCAGGGAATCTGAAAAAAGTTTTAAAAGGGCATTAAAAATGGGACCAGTAAATCACTTACGAGTGCCAGGCCCCGCCTGAAATCATTCTTGATTTTGGCTGGGTCTTAAAGAGATCCCATCAATGAGCATCTTGTTACTCTGCAGTTCTGGGATGTCTTCCTCTTGGTGTCAAAAGGTGTCTACTACCATTTACAGGTGGATGGGGTTTCTGATCATTTGGGTATCTAAACTTTGTAATGCAGCAACAGCTCTGGGGGCCCCACCCAAATTTTTGCTGCCCTCCAGCTCCAGTTCTATCCCCATCGCTTGGCATTGCTGCTTCTCTGTTCACCCCAGCATCTGTATCACCACTGCAGTGTTTGAATATGCATCTGTGAATCCCAAACAGGCTTGTACTGCTCTGCCTCCCACAGCCCAAGCAAATCCAGGACCAGGACTCCTTTCCTGGAACAGGCAACAGCATGAGAGTAAGCTGGAGCTTTAGCTGTGGGTTTCTACAAAACAATATCTGAGCGCTTGCAGACATGAGCTAGCAGGAAGAGAGGCATTCCAAAACACATTGGGGATTTTAACAGGGGAGAGAGAGAGGTTTTCAAGGCATTGTGATCCCCTGGGCACTCAAAATATAACTAGAGCAGCCATTGCAGTTGAAACAGTAGCATTAAGAGATTGTTACCAGAGGCTGGCTGTACCAGTACGGGTAATGCAACATCCAGCGATTGTGCTGTCAAAGAGAACCAAGAAAGTACTTAAATCCCTTGAGAAGTAAGTTTAGTTTACCCCAAAGTTCACTGTTTCGTCCTTAGGACACAAAATTGAGTGTGGATGCATGCAACGATGGGCCAGCGGAGGGCAGGGTTTTCCCAAGTTTTCGTAGTCTAAACCAGGTTCTACTGTGTATTTGTACAGTAGAGCTCTGTTGCTGCCTGGCACCTTTAGGAATTAGAGAGCAATAATGGCCTTGGTCACTGGATTGAATGAGATCTTTTTCTCTCCCCCTTATTCATATTGTACAAACACAAACACCCTGATCCTAAACTCTGATCTTCCCAGCCAACCTTAGTTTGTCATGGAATCCCACTGAAATAAAAGGGGCTATGAATGGTCTTGGTAGTGGAAGCCAGGTTCTAGGTCTGTGACCTTAGTCATTAGGGCTACTTCTTAATTCCTGACCTCACTTCATCATCTCCCTATGGATGCTTTTCTTTTCTTTTAGTCCACTTCAGTTAGACCCTTACTAGAAACCACTAATAAAGGAGGGACATCCTGTGCCCATCAGATAATGGTTCCAACTAGAGAACCTCTGCAATATTACAACATAATGCACAAATCTTGTGCATGTACTTAAACTTATTAGGCCACTGATATCAATCCTGTGGCCTCACTGAAAATTTCTACGGACAAGTGAGATACCTGCTGTCAGTCATGATAGGAGGTGCAATATAGTTGCACCATAGCAGAATAGTGATTGGTCCATGCTCAAGTTTATGCATAGAAAAAGAATCGGGTGGACAAGCAATGCCCTTGTCAGGTCTATTATAAAGAGCACTTCCATGTCCCAGGAGGCTGCCTGTGCAATGTACCCCTTGTGATCGGGGATATATAATTGGTAATGGAGCTGTTTCTTGACAGGGATGATGACACCTTGCAGGTATCCAGTAAATTTACCTCCTTCTCAAGTGTAGAAGTGAACTGTCCCCATGTCCTATGTTAGTCCCTACTATAAAACCCAGAATCCCCCGCAGCCCCGACTAACCTGATACAAGCTTGATAAAATGTAGGGCTGTGGTCAATACCCTGCCACAAGCCTCATAGCATAGTAGTGCTTTACATCTTTACATCTAAAGTAGTGCTTTAAAATAATAGAGCTTTACATCAGACCTGCTCTATTTTGCTTATACTCTTTAATCCTCTCTAAGTGGAAGTTCTACCATTCACATTTAAAGTTATACCAGTTTAGCTCCACTTCATTGGCATAGGAGTCGACAGACAACAAAAATCACATCGTCTCAGGTGACATGTCTTCCAGAGCACTAAGTCTCCTCTTCCTTTTTGAAACAGTGTAATATTACATCTATCCACAGCCCTAGAAAGACTTTCTTTTAGGGGTACATGGCTTACTTGATAGTATACAATAAGGGACTTAACGAGAAAGGGTGACTGCAACTCTTGGTGCTCTGCTAAACCAGAGAATTCCCATCTCCTTGGTTTGGATAAGCTCCTAGTTTCCTGACCTTAATCACTGTATCATTCCTGATGTTCTCACTCTGGGACTCAGAACAACATGGGGAAGACGCTCTGTGGGTAGACTCCAGTCTTTTTTTCATATACAGGCAGCTTTGTCAGTCTGCATTGCAGATCCTAACACTAAAGTACATACAGACATTTCCTGTACGTCTGAATTGCTAGGGACAGAGGTGTTATACACATAATATTCGAGAGGACATCGCACCCCATCTTACAGAGAATGCTTCTTAGGATAACTGCAATCCTCTGCAGATAAGCAAGAATACAATAGGCTTACACCCAAGTATAGTGAACCACCCTCCAGATGAGAACACACTCTTCAAAATAAAGTCAGTGGTTGTTTCATTACCAAGCTTAACCAAATAACAGCAACTTGAGCTCTTAGATTGTAAACTCTTTTTCAGGACCATATCTTCATCTGGACAAGACAGACAGACTGGTGAACACTTATTAGTGTTTAACAGATAACAGTAATGAGTAACCCCTTCAGGGCAAAACACCATGCTACATGTCTCCTGTCCTACTTACACACACACACACAGCCACACCTTCAGTTCACTTGGGATAATTTTAGATTTCTGACAAAAAGATAGGAGGGCAGGATTTGGATAAAACAAAAAAAAAAAATAAAAAAACCCAGCAAATATATCTATATTACAATGTTATGCTATTACCCATTCCTGGAACATCCAAGTGTCTAATTCAGGTTATTAACACTTTGTTGCCAGCCCATTTTCACAGGCTGGGCACTCAGGGTGGGTTTGACAAAATCTACCAAATCTTTACCCATTATGTGAACCCCTTCAGGAGGTGCTTTCCAAAAATCTATTGTGATAGCTGAATTCAATTGGATGAGTGAAACTACAGCTTCCCATGAAGAATGGCTAACACGTGATGCATAATATAAAACCATGTTACATTTAACGGGACAGATACTAAATACAGCAAAACTTGTAAGAATAGTTAGTTATACAATGCTAAGAGATCAAGTTATTGTATTAAACTTAAGAGTAGGAGAAACAGTACTATATAAAACAAATCTTAAACAGAGAACACTTTTATATGCAATCTCAGCAGTTATAAAGTTAGTAAAAAAAGTTTCTGTTCAGATAACTGAGGATGTACCATAATACAGTTTCATTTTTCAGTAGTGAAGCTTTCCCTAAATTGTCCTTTTCCCAGACCTGAATCAATGCATCTAGAAGCAGCAACAGCAATACAATATTAAACCACCTGAAGATCAAAGGAAATTGTCATTTACTTTGACCAAATACTAAGGCATTGAAATATAGCACTAAAAGAGCCAGCTGCTACCTCATCTGGCAGTTGCTAGGACAAAGCGGGGTTTTTGAACACTTTCTGGTTGCTCTCCACTTAAGCCCAACACATATTTGGTCTTCTTTATACAAGGCAGCCAAAGACTGTTTGATTTACCTTCAACCTTTTTAGTTCCATCTTTTAAGTGTTGTATAATGAGCACAGTGTAGCTCTGTAGTCTAAGAACAGATAATTAATTTTCTAACAACTTGTGAAGTAACACACGTAGGTTCAAACATCTTTCAGATTCTCCTAGGCAGAAGCAAAAAATATAATCCTTTACTTCTGTTCCTCCTACTCTGGCATTTTTTTTTTTTTATGTCTGTCTTAATTAGATCATGCCAGTTCTAATTTGAGGATGCAGATCTTTGCGGGGGGGTGGAATGGACAACACAATATACTAATTTTGGACAGGGATGAATATGTCCATTTCCATTAGAAAAAGAAGGAATGAAGTAAAGTGAAGGCTAAAAAGGAACCAATACCTGCAGAGAAATTATATTTCACAGTTGGGATGGTCATTCTATCAATGTGCATTTAGGATTTCAATTAGAGACATATCGGCATGAGGTGTGCAGTTGTATTATCTTGATTATAGGGACTAATTGAACCTAATTCTAGTTCAAGGAGTGGCTGGGAGTAGCCAGTGTGCATCCATTTAATAGAAGGGAAAAATGCTATAATACATATATCAAAATGAATATGAAAACCATATATATTTTGCCCATATACTCCCTTCCCTGGCCTCTTACTTTCTAATTCTGCAAAGTTCTATGCAAGTTTCCCTGTGAATGATCCTACTGAAGACAATAGTTGTGTAAACTTAGGTACCTGCATAGGAATTGTTAGGTTAAGTGCACAAAGATAATTTCCTCAAACTGTAAATTGTTTGGGGTAGGGATTATCTGCCTAGGTAGAGAGTGCCTACCTAGCACATTGGTTCATGCTACCATGCATACATACACTTCAGCATGGAGTGATGGAAAATGGTCTTACTATGATGAGGAACTAGGCTTTAACACTGGTTTTGAATAAGCCTATTTTGTGACTGTATGGGTGCATCTACATGTTGCCCTACAGTGACGTAGCAACACACTACGGTGACATAGCAATCACATGGGTGTACATGTGATCGATAGCTACATCGCCGTAGTGGCATGCTTCCCACTTATAGTACACCACTACAGCAACATAGAGGGGAAATCTAAGCACATGTCAGCCGCTTGGTTCAGTATGGGCGGTTACTGTATGCTGCTTTAGTACTTCCAAAAGGAAGTACTAAAGCACAGTGCCATAGCAATGTCGTCATATGGTGACGTGTGGATGTGCCCTATGAGGAGGTTTTTAGATTAACACTGATCTTTATTTATTGCCATATATCATTTACCTTCCTTATTACTGCAAGTTAGTTGCATATGGAATTCTGACTTGAGAAACAAATTATAATTTAGCACCCTCTCCCCCCTCCCAGCCTCCCCCCAAAATAAAAAAAGAATCCCTCTTCAAATTAAGTTTGCACCGCTTTGGTCTCCCTTAAGGAACTAGTAGCTCTGAGCAAGTACATGGTTTACTGAAAGCCCATGCATGCATGACCAGGTAAAGGTTTACTTCAATTTTTTTAAATCCAGGATTTTTTATGGGATCTCTCCTAAGCATCCTCTTACCTGACTTCATCTTTATAAGTATCCATTATATACAGATCCCTTGCCACAGATGGAGAGAAGAAAGATAGCCAGAATGCTGGTAGCAGGAGTCTCATTCCAAGTGATGTTTCCTCAGTCCCTTCTCAGCTTCTGCAAAGACATGAGCAACAGAAGTGGATCTAAGTGACTGAAGCCTGGACTGATCTAGATTGTCTCCATAAACATAGTAGTTACATTTTTACAGAAAGGTGTAGATGAGTTTATCTGATCTCGAGTTTTCTTTGGCCTTCTTCAATTTCATTTCAGGCCTTATTCTAGAAGGGAAAAACATTGCTCATGTTAGCTGATGACCTCCTCCTAGCTATGGGTGAAGGTCAAGCATCCCTCACTATTGTTTTAGATTTGACTGTGCCTTTAATACTTTGAATAAAGGATGTTAGTACATCTATGATGGTGGCTTTTTGGGGGTCTAGTGTAGAATTACTTCACTGGCTGTACAGTGCTTGGGGAATGACTTGCTACTGGAGGTATTGTTTGGGGCCAGTACTGCTGGAGTATTACAGAGCAGAGAGCAAAATCCATTCCCAGGTGCATACCTGCCTTTTCTTGCACGATCTTCAGTTGAGTTGCTTTGCTAGACCCCCAGCTGTTCTCAGATGCCCAAGGAACAATAATAATCAGGATTGCTTCTTTTTATCTGCAGCAGGTAAGAAATGTGTGACCTTTCCTCCCAGAGGTAGACCTTGCTCCAATCATCTAGGCCTTTTTCACCTCAAGATTAGATCAGTATAATGTGTTCTACATGGGACTTCATCTTTCGGTTAATCCAATACTTAAACTGTCTGCTTACTGAGCAGAGCTACACACAAATGGCATGTTACAGGGATGCAGGTTAGGATTTTATAGAGAAGCCTAGTAGAGAAAGCTCTACTTTCTATGCCTGTGAGTTTTGTAGCGAATTGATATTTTGGTGTGTTCATTTGAGGCTTGTTATACAAGGGGTAGGGAATGAGAGTAATTTTGAGACTGTGGAAAATTCTGGACCTAAGATATGCTACTTAAATTAGAGAGGTTTTGGGGGGGGGGGTGTTATATTTTTTCTTCTTTTCAGCCCACTTGTTCCACTCAGCAACAGGTTTGCAGAATTGCAAACCTCCCTGTCTCATGTATACTCATACAGAAACAGTATCTTTTTACATCCTCAGGAATAAGACATAGCTTTGAGTCATAGGCCATTTCCCACACAAATATATATTTAGAGATCATCTTATTTACAGACTGGGGCCATTGAATGAGGAAAGGATTGAGCTAAACAAGTAAAGTTCATTATCATGGTATATATCATGACCATTTCCTACAATTGTCTGTGATTTTAGGTCTTTAATAGTTCTTCAGGATCAGAATATGAGAATGAGGGATCAAAACCAGAAGAGAAGCTAGAAGGCAAGTAAATGGAGGGCTAAGTCAAAACAGAGCGTCCTAGTACAGGCAGTCCTCAGACTTAACGACAATTGGTTCCTGAAAACCATGTGTTAAGTTGAAACATTGCAACTCGGAACCAATTTTCTCATAAGAAACAATGTTATAAATGGGGGATTGGTTCCTGAACTAAGGCCCAATACCGTATGTTCACCAAAAATACCCCAGAATTTTGTACTCGATCAATTATAGATGAGTAATATAGCAACATTAATGTATTTATATTGTAAATAGCAATCATATTGATTTGGAAGGACTTCTTTGAGGAGACTTTGCTGGACTTTTTGAAGGATTCTTGGCTGGAGTCTTCTCAGGAGTCTTGGCTACAGGTTTTTCTGGAGTCTTGCCTGCTTTCTTAAAGAAAGTGTCCAAGGAATTTAGGACAGATGTTCTCCAGGGAGAAGAGCGAGGCAGTGAACTTGTTTGCTGGCATGGCATTGCATCAGATCTAGCATTGCAAAGTCGAAACTGACATCAGAAAGTTAAAACAGGTTGTCAATTTATAAACATTGTAAGTGTGAAACATTGTAACTTGAAACAGTGTAAGTTGAGGGCTGCCTGTACTTGGGTTAATGGAAGAATGTGAGAAGGGTCTTGAGGAAAAGTTAAGGTTTATGTTAACATTAAAGCTCCTGATATGTAATCTTTATCTAAACGCCTTGTTTTTCTGGGAAATACATCTTTGCTTATATGATTCAAGGTTGACCTATGGGGAAAAAGCCCTAAAATGATTTGGCACTCAGATCCTATTCTCCCTACTAATTAAGCCTACACTACTAAACATCTCACTTCAGGAGAGCAATTTAATCCATTCAAAGCTCACAGCCCTCCCATTCTCTCAAATGGACAGTCTTATGAACCTTTGGAGTATGCAAGGGCCTTGTCACATGTTTACTTACAAGAGTTGCACATCATTGGAATGAGGCGAGCTGTTACAGTAAGGGCATGTTAAGGAGATAATCCTTACCTGGAAGGGAACAATTTTGTTACACATGAACCATACTAAATCTGTGAAACATTAAGCAGTATTAAGGTTAGAAAGTGCTGGAAGCAGCTGCATGTTAAGGTTTAATACCGTTTCTTGGCTGCACAGCTCTTGCTCATCCAAAAACCGAGCATATATGTATTCAGAATCCTCAGACTGAGGGATGCCTATAACCCAGGTCACCTGCTTTCCAAGAAGGTGCTGTAAGCATCAGTTGATGGCCTAGGCAGGGCTGACCATGTTCTCATTCCCAGTCCAATGAATCTGGACTACTAGGTGGAAAACAACATGTAAAGCTCTGTGGCCAGAAGGAGACCAAGCAAGATGGAGCCTGACTATGTAGGCCAGTGAGAAAGATACTGCCTGGAATGGAGGGAGCCCTTAGTTCTGCCTCTGGCTCTCAGTTCTATTTCTACATTTAAAGTTAAGTAATCACTGGATAAAAGGTTCCTGCCAGGCATTCTCTATAATGGTAGGTTGGATCTGTTAACTTTCAGGGCACCACCATTCTCCTGTTCAGCCTATTTCTGGCTGAAACCAGGTATAGAATATGGGCTATGGGGAAAGGAACCTTGTGTCAGCTTTATTGTTTTACAGGCACATTCTTTATGAATTTGTTAGGAGTACTGAGCATGCTGGGCTCATTGTGTTCTCCGTTATTGTGTTATTATGTGGGCAATATTATACTGCATCCTGGCTGAAAGTCCCTGTACTTTAGCTGCATTAAGGATATTTATCCTTGTGGTGTTTTTAATTTTGCCTAGCACCTAGGGCACAGAGAGGCACTATATTAAATCTAAAAAAAAAACAAACAAACAAAAAAACATTTAATAGGACTATAGTGCCTTTTGTTTTCAAGCTGGAAAGTACCCTGGTATTATATCCTGTCTTCCCACAACTCCTACCCCATCCCCTTAAGTAGAAAGCTTCAGAACCAGCTTCAGGCTTTCTTCCTTTGAGCTGCACTGAAATCTGTTGCCCTGTTAATGAGCAGCCTTTAGATTCTTCTAAACACACCACAGCTTGGCCCCTGTTTTCCTTGACTCTCTGCCAAGCCTATTACACGTGTCGGAGCAGCCAGGGAAATGGAAGAATGATGATTTCCATTTGGCTTCTGCTGCCGCTTAGTCTAATTTTCACTGGCTTTGAAATATAGCAATTGCTTTTTTGTTGTTGTTTTGGTTTTCCTTGTCATTTTGCCTTTTTCCCTTGTCTTCCTCTCAAAGGAGGGGAAAAAGACACAATAGACATGCTAAAATAGCCCCCTCCCTTTTTTTCTTTTGTAAAAAAGGGACTTATTTGTTCCAGAACAAAAATTCATTATCAGAAGAGTTTTGTTGTAAGAGGAAGCGGGTTAATGAGGTTATATCTAATCAGAACATATGGAATGCATTGCCATTAGCTTTGTTTCACTACTTCAGAAGAAGCAGGGTAGTGGGGGGAGGGGGAAGCTATAAGCTAGAGGTGCTGGAGTATTCCTGTGCTAGGCAAATAGGAGAGTAAAGGACAAGAGGTGGTCATGAGAGGATACTTACCTCCATCTCTATGGCATTTGTAGCACACCTGTTGGCATAGGGTCTTTGTGCTGCTGCCATCTCACAATACAACAATGGAGGGTAAAAGTTGCTCAGTGGGGTGGAATGATGGCTAATGAGGGACTGAAGTTCTTGTCTTCCTGATCCTTGGGGAATAGACCAGGAAACAGATGTTGCAGGGTGGTGAGACAGAGGCAGTCAACTTCTAAGTGAGGGTCATTATAATTCATAAGTATGTTTATTGTGAACTGGCTTAATTTGGATAGAGGAAAGAAAAAAATAGGATCTCTTAAAAAATAAGAAGGTCAGACAACACAGATTCAGATTTAGTTTCAGTGATGAAAAGTCTGTCGCAGCAAGCTATCACATGCTCTTGACCTCACAGTTAGGATGACTTTCCAAAGCTTAAGTATCTGTCTTTCAGACCTGAGAGAGAATGTATTGTATCCAAAAGTTTGTCAAACTTTATCCGAACTACACAGCTAGTCCAATAAAAGATATTGCCCTAAGAAATTCTTGCCTCTCACAATTTCTCAACCATCATGGCTACAACATCTCTTTTACACTACCGTATTGGTCTTTTGAGAATTCAGGCTAAAAGTCTCCAGTTCAGGCCATAATTTTTAAACCATCTATTCTCCATTTTCTTTTATAAAAGGTAGGGTTCTCGTTTGTTACCATTGCCCCTAGAGCCTTTGCGATGGCCTCTCAAGCCCTGACCATATCCAGATAGTTCTGACTTGATGGGGATGAGAGTTTACACTGGGTTGTGCTGCTGGATGTCAGCTGATGAGCAGGTAAAGGGGAAGTTCTGAACTTTCCAATAAAATCTTCATGGATCCCAAGTTCCCCTCCTATGTGTTTGCCATTTCCACTGAGGCAGTTGTAGCTCATTATAGATCACTTTCAGAGGCTGGAGGGCATCCAACCTAGGTAAGGATGGGCCTAGCTACGGATGATATGGAGGCAGCTCATCTTCTTCCTTCTCTGACTTTCCCAGATTGAAAATTGGAGCCTTCTGAGTTACTCTTCCTTTAGGCTCATGCGAATAAAAGTCCTCTGCCCCATTTGTCCATTGATGACTTCTAGCCTATTCGGTAGCCTCTGTCAAATGGTTGATTTTTTTTTTTTTTTCATGCAATGCACTCGCCACATTAAGGGCCCTTTCTAGTCTATGCTGGATCCCAGAGCTCTAATGCATTTGCTCTGATGACTGGTTGATATCAGTTGTTAGATTGGATAGATCCCTAGTAACATCTCTCTTGGAGGCCCCTACCACACAGGCAGTGGTTGCATTCTGGTCAATGAGGACTATCATTGCTTCATCCAAATCATGTCTCATATGACCCTCGTTCTCAGCAATATATTTGTTCATTAGTTCATTTGTTCATCAAAAAATAAGTGATAATTACAGCTAAAAAAATTGACAAAGCACAAGGGGAGAGAGTTCCTGAGCTGAGGAGCAACTACTGAGACTGACATCCCACCTGTTTTTGTTACATGAACTTAGTGCACAGATGATACCTGCAGGTCAAGTGAAGATTATATGATGTTCTGAAGCCCTGTAGGACAGAAGGATGGTCAGTAAATTAGCAATTCAGGCCTTGACTGAGAATATGTTGTTTCGCACCCTGTGTCCCAGTAGGCCTGGATCTTATATCCTTGTGAGCCACAGCCTCAAAAGGGTTTGGAGGACTAATTGAACCATTTGAATGTGCCTCTATATTGGCACTGGGTCCCTCAGAGCCATCAGGAAGAAAAAAAAAGTAATCTGCACTTGTGTATCTGGAACTTGCTAAATATGCATTTCCACTTCCTCTTGGTTCAGCATCTCTTTCTCCCATTCCACTATTCTTGGGCAGTAATTCTGCCAGCAGAAGTATCTGTAATTTTACATATAATGTGGGTCTTTCAGATATTGGATCTTTCCTTGAATCTGATGCAATATTGCCTCTGTAGAGGGCATTCATTATGGACCTTGGGCTTAATGAAACCTGTGCTCTCTAGCTTGTGGGTAGGAAGACAGGAGAACAGGAAAGAACATGTGGACAATATTTTCTATATAATAGTGTATATGCAAGAAATGAATCACAGCAGAAAATGGGTTCTCAGCAAGCAGAGTCCCTTTAAGGAGGGTACAAAGGGCTCTGAATTTCAGACCCTGGAATAAGGTTGCATAGCTTTTTCAGTTCTACCAAAGGCTCAGTGGAGAAGTGAAGGATGGGTAGGGGCCCCGCTTGGGTAGTGCTCTCCCTTGGGTAGAGGCCCCGCTTATTTGAACTATGCATGCAGGTTGACTACAAGTTTCTCTGAACAGAGACTGGAGAAGACAAGAGCCCAAAAGAGGTGGTGCTTGGGTTGTGATTCTTGCTCATCATTTTCTATGGGACAGCCATCAGCGGAGAAAGTCAATGCAGATCAATGGTGGGCAATGGTGGGCAACCCCATTGTCCAGGGTGGCAAGCCTGAGCACGTCACAGCTGCTTGCCACAGAAAAACCTGCCATAGGGCTCCAAGCTGGGACAGCCCCTGGCTCACTAGCAGCCTGCCTGAGCCGCCCTGGAGGGCACTGCTGCCACAGAGGGAGGACTGGGTCCATGACTGTGCAGGGCCTGCATGGGCCACTAGCAGCTTACATGGACAGGCTGTGCTGGGGGGGGGGGAAAAAGGAGCGTTGAGGGGCTCAATTCCTTTTTCAGAACCCACCCACCTCTCCCACAGCTGGGGGGGGAAAGCTGGCAACAGCCCTGAGCTGTGAGGGGCCCTGGTCCTTTCCTCTGCAGTAGTGGTGCCCTCCGGGGTTGCCCAGGTGGGTGGCTAGTAGACAGATGCTGCCCCTGCTCAGAGGCAACATCCAGCCCAATCCAACTGTTCCCCAAGCCTGAGTGGGGGCAGGATATGGCCTGCTAGCAGCCCACATGGAGGGAAGGACTGGGGCTCCCCACACCTCAGGGGCTGCTCAGCCCACCAGCAGCTCATGCCTCTCCTCCCCCCAGCTGTGGGAGATGCAGGCAGTCTCTGCAAGAAAAACCAAACAAAACTAATTGAGCCCTTCACAACTTCTGCCTTTAACCTGCATCTTCTACAAGGAAGGGGGGGGGGGTGATGAGCTGTCAAAAGACTGCAACAGTATAAAAAAACTATGTTGCAGACTAAACCACATGTAGATGCGGTTTAGTTAGCAATGTAACAGACTAATTTAAATTGTAACAGCCCACACATGTACAGCATGATGCAATTAAACTGAAAAAAATGGGCAATTTTCATCACGTGTTCAAGCGCCCTTACTCCCTCCATTGCTGCCTTAGATTATTGTTGCTGTTTAGCACAATACATCTTGTGGAGCTGAGTGGGTGGGGATGGGGTTGGGGTGTGGTTTGATGTTACATATTTCAGTTGTTACCAAACTTGAATCTCTTTTTAGCTGAAGAGTCTCAAATGAATTTTGTCATAAGCAATTGGCACCTTGTTAGAAGAAAAAGCCTATTTAGCTCTTCAAAAAGGGAAGGAGAGGGAATCAAAAAAATATAAGACATGGTGAAGTTTGAAAAAAACTGAAAGGCAGGCAAACAGGAAAGTCAATTGAAATTTCTAAGAAATGTTCATTTTTAGTCACTGTAATGAATAGCTTCCAACTGGCACAACGAGAGCTTTGACACCAGAATCTCACTCCTCTGCAGCTGCTCCTGACAGTGTGGACCTGGAGAAGTAGAGCTATTCTCAAAGCTATAGACCTTCCCCACCCAGAGCCAACCTGTCTGCCATTTTACCCAATACTATTTTCTGTGGGATTTCTAAAGCTTTCCATTTTTTTTTTTTTTACAGAAGATGAGTGGGTCTATGCTGTGTCATGTGTTACATAGTCCAGCAGTGGCCTCCCAATCCTGCAGGGAGAGGAAGAGCCTCTCCGCACCCTATTTGTCAACTTCACCTTCCCACAAGCTGTTCTTTTGAAATTCCCCCATCCTGTATCAAGAGAATCAAGAGAGAATGCTTCACCAGCATGCAGGGTGATAAGAGGAAGGGAAGCCCAGGTAAGCAACAATGTCTGGTGAGCAGGGGGCCACAACTGTCCTGGGAGTGGGAGGGAGGCACATGCACCCTCAGGAGGCCTCAGGTGTCTCTACACTAATGCTTGTAGTATGGGGTATAAGCAGGAGGAACTATGCCTCCTGATTGTGAGTAAGAACCCAGACCTAGTAGGGCTCACAGAAACCTGGTGGGACCCTAACTATGACTGGGCGGCGGGCATTCGGGGATACACCCTATATAGAAGAGACAGGACAGAGAGGAAAGGTGCAGGGGTTGTACTCTATGTCAAAGAGCACCTCACATCATCAAGGATTAGCTTTGGGTTAGAGGAGGGTTGGGCAGAGGCACTATGGGTCAAACTACAAGGAGGGCATGGCAAAAGGGACCTTAAAGTGGATGTCTACTACAGACCACCCAACCAAGGGGAACAGCTGGACCAGGACTTCTCCAGTCAGCTTACGGAGGCGGTTAGGTCAAGGGATGTTATTGTCATGGGTGACCTAAACTACCCAGGCATTTGCTGGGAGGAGCAGACAGCCATGTCTGACTGCTCACATAGGTTCCTGGCTGTATTACAGGACCTTCACCTTATCCAGGAAGTGCACAGCCCCACTGGGGGTAATGCCTTGCTGGACCTGGTCCTGGCTACGGGGGATGACCTGGTGAGGGGACTGCAGGTCCTTGACCACCTGGGCAATAGTGATCATCACCTGCTGGACTTCATTATCCAACGCAGGGCGTCACAGGCTCACACTAAGACTAAAGCCCTTGACTTCAGAAGGGCTAACTTCAATGAGCTTAGGACACTAGTGGGGGAGGCACTGAGGGCCCAGAAAGTAGAAGAGATGGCAGTCCACGAGGGATGATCGTACCTTAAGGGGGCGATCTTCCAGGCCCAAACGTTAACAATCCCTGAGAGAAGCAATTGCAATAAGAGTGCTCAGAGACCCCCTTGGCTCAGCAAGGGCATTCAGCAATGCCTGAGGACTGAAAGGGGGGTGTACAACCAGTGGAAGGGAGGAGCTATCACCAAGGAGGAGTACTCCTCCTTGGCTCAGGAGTGTAGGAGGGCTATTAGGAAGGCCAAAGTAGAGATGGACCTCAGGCTAGTAACCAGGATTAAGGACAACAAAAGTCCTTTTTCAAGTAATTGGTAGCAAGAAGAGGGCACCAGGCAATGTAGGCCCCCTGCAAGATGCAAACAGTAATCTTGTGGCCACGTCAGACAAGAAAGCTGATATTTTTAACAGTTTCTTTGCCTGTTTTCTTGAACAGTGACCGGGATATCCCACCTTCCAGAGGTAGGGACAATCTTGGGGATAGCTCTGTCAGGCCTTGGGTCAGTGCAGATGTAGTTAGGGATCTTCTGGAAGGGCTAGACATTTTTAAATCTGCAGGTCCAGATGCCCTCCACCCAAGGGTGCTGAGGGAGCTGGCAGGGGTCATCGCAGAGCCCTTGGCCCGGCTGTATGAACATTCGTGGTCATCTGGCCAGGTGCCGGGGGATTGGAAACTGGCTAAAGTGGTCCCAATTTTCAAGAAAGGGAGGAAGGAGGACCCAAGTAACTATAGGCCTGTGAGCTTCACCTCGGTGCTCAGGAAGATCTTGGAGAGAATCATCAAGGAGCACATCTGTGGGGGGCCAGCACGGGAGATCATGCTCAGGGGCAATCAGCATGGGTTCATCAAAGGCAGGTCCTGCCTGACCAACCTGATTGCCTTTTACGACCAAGTAACTAAATCCTTGGATGATGGTGTCGCCATAGATGTAGTTTTTTCTAGACTTTAAGAAGGCCTTTGACACTGTCTCTCACCCCACAGTTGGGTGGGTAAAAAATTGGTTGGTGGGGCACACCCAGAGAGTAGTGGTGTACGGGTTGTACTCAACCTGGTGAGATGTAAGCAGTGGGATACCCCAGGGCTCGGTCCTTGGGCCTGCACTGTTTAACATCATCAGTGACTTGGACAAGGGGGTGGAAAGCACGCTGTCCAAGTTTGCTGATGACACTAAGATGTGGGGCAAGGTGGACACAAAAGGGATCTTGGAGTCATTATTGACTCCAAGATGAACATGAACCGCCAATGCCAGACCGCAGCCAGCAAAGCCAGCCATACCTTGTCATGCATCCAAAGGTGCATCTCAAGCCGGTCCAGAGAGGTGATACTCCCCCTCTATGCGACATTGGTCAGGCCACAATTGGAGTATTATGTCCAGTACTGGGCGCCGCATTTCAAGAGGGATGTGGCCAGCCTGGAGAGGGTTCAGAGGAGGGCCACCCGCTTGGTGAGAGGGCAGCAGGACAGGCCCTATGAGGAGAGACTGAGGGACCTGAACCTGTTCAGCCTCAGCAAGAGGAGGCTGAGGTGGGGACCTGGTGGCTGCCTACAAACTCATCAGGAGAGATCAACAGCAAATAGGTAGAGCCCTTTTCTCCCCAGCACCACCTAGGGTGACAAGGAACAATGGTAATAAGCTGATAGAGAATAGGTTTAGGTTAGAGATCAGAAGGCAATATTTTACAGTTAGGGTGGTCAAAATCTGGAACCAACTTCCCAGGGAAGTGGTCCTCACCCCTACCTTGGGCAAATTCAAGAGGAGGTTGGACAATCACCTGTCTGGGGTCTTGTGAACCCAGCATTCATTCCGGTCTGTGGCAGGGAGTCAGGCTAGGTGATCTGTTCAGGTCCCTCCTAACCCTAGCTACTATGAAACTATAATTCTCCTTTGCTTAAGCAGCATAATCTCAAAAAGGGCCAGCCCAAATAGGCCTAATATTAATTCTCTTAATACCTCTCCACAGAAGTAGATCTCCCACTTAGCAAACACTTAAACCTGACCATGAAGCTCCTCAGCATAAGTCACCAAGAATCCAGCAAGTTTCAAATTTCTATGGACAAAAGGTAAACATCCTGGCTGATGCAGATGACCTAATTCTCCTTGCAAGCCAGCTTAATGAATTCTAGAAGATGGTGGATGTCAACTACAAAGTGTCTGGCTACATCTCAGTTTCAATACATTGAATTGTGCCTCACGACATACTTACTGCCTAAAGAGAAGATCCAACATAGCCACCACCATCGTAATCCAGGGTGAAACCATGAGGTTCATTAGAAACAAGACAATTCATAAGAAAGTGGACAGTGAGATTCTGCAGAGCCTTAAGAAGTGGATGTATCTATTGCTGTGGGACAGCAATGAGGTCCTGCACATCCCCTACAGGCAGGGGTTACCAACATCCCTCACATGGGAGAGCTGTGACATTGTCATACTGACCCATGCCTTCTGCCTCCTAACCTGCCCAAGTGAGCTGGTAAGCAGTATTGGCACAAATACTCTAAGGGAAACCACCAAGAGGAGGATTTCTAGGCCACCATCCAGTGATGACTTGGCCATGTTCCGAAGTAGGTTGCAGAGGGATCAGTTCAGGCAAGACAGCGGAAATTTTGCCTCACTGTGGCCACATGCCTGCAATGCCACACAACACCTCAGGAAGCACATCAGCTGCCACTGGACACCATGCAAGTAGCAGCAGGAGGTATGGAGGGATGGGGAGATGTCAGTGTTTCCAACCCCAACCACCAACCAGATCGTGGCCACTCCTCTAGTGAGGACCTGTGGAGAGGGTCCTGAAAGAGGCTATGCAAGCAAAGTACATCCGTGACTCGAAGGGGAAACCTGTCTATTTGTAACAGTCAAATATTGTGGGCCCTAAGGCCCACCTGGCTAACTAGTAGCCCCTATTGTATGGGGGCTAATTAATGGGTGAATGCTACAACAAAATACTTGGGACAACTAATGAAAAAAACAGGATAGGAGTGTCATGTGGGTCAAAGGGTCAAAATGTGAAAATAAGTGTGCCTCAGGGAGACACTGAGCAGAGCCCCCTGGGCCACACCCACCAGTCCTCAAAGTCATCCAAGGACCCAGTGGACATTGCCCGTTGGTGCTCTGCTCAGAAATGTGCACGGATTGAAAGGAAAGTGGCCCTGCAGTCCCCAGGCACCTTCCTGGCCAGAGCCTCCTTCCTACTTATGTACAGGGCCCACTTGGCCAGGGTCAGGAGGAGGTTGACCAGGAAGTCCCGGGACTAGGTGAGAGCATGGTTGGGGTGACCAAAACCAAAAAGCTGGGGGGTGAGATTCAACCAGAATCTCAGGAGGAGGTTCTGGAGGTAGAGGGGCTGCAGCCTGGTGCACTTGAGGGTCATGTGCACCGGGGTCTCCCTCTGCCCACAGAAGGGGCAGGAGACCGGGATGTCCATAAAGCTTGCCTGTGGTGCTGGCTCCATGGCGGAGCCACCAGCTGAGGTCCCCAGTGGCTCGTGGGATGAGGGTGGAGAGTACAGACTCAGCCACTGGGGTGTGAAGGGGAAACCTGACCAGGCCAAAGTCACCTTGTGGGATGCCAGAAATTACTCCTGGCCTTAAGGCAATTTCACTTGCTTTGTGGACTGTGGTTTCATCACCTGAGCATGCATCAACTGCCTCCACTCAACAGCACTATCTGCTATGGCAACTAGGACAAGAAATGTCAGAGATGTGGCTACAAGAATGAGCCCCTGCCCAAGTCCTGTGTGGCTACAAGGGCATGGCAACTTTGCCATAATACCACACAGGACTGACTGATCAAGGCCATCTTAGCATCAGTTGCAGCAGTGGCCATGTACCAAACCATCCCGGCCTGTGGCAGCCCATTAAAGTCAGACATTGTTGTGACCAATAAGATCAGTAAGAAAATCATGATTATCAGTGTGACCATCTCCTTTTAGAACCAGTGGCAGGTTTTCACTTAAGCCCATGAGCAAGAACTAGTGAAGGGCAGCCCACCTTGAGGGAGAAGAGGAATGACGTAACAGTGCAAATTTTGAATTTTGGTGCACTCAGCCCATGGGACCTGAATGATGAGAGTGTCCTGAGTACTTGCAGAATACCCCAACAATACTTCAAAGCTGATGGGGTGCCTCATGGTATCACATACCATCAGAGAGTCCAGAGACATTTATATAGAAGGCATCATTGAACATCACTAGCACAAGGAGAATCATCCAGGAATACCTACCAGAAGTGAGGTCGCAGGGGCAAGGGGAATGGACTGAAAGTGACACTTCTTATGCTATGGACTCTCTGAAAGACTCAAACATTACATATAGCACTTTACCTTGGGCAAATGTAGTCTGCATGGTAAATGCACTGCCTAAAAACACTCTACTAATCCCTCAACTTTGCACCAATATGATTACCATGCACAAGCTCTTGTAACTATATCATACCCTATAAAAAAATAACATTTTCTTAATAGAGATGACATTTGAGCAAGAGGGTGTGGTGTAGTTCCAGGTATGATAAAGTCAGAAGAAGTCACTGCCTGTTTTACTAAATACAGATGGACCTCTCAGGACTCTCAAGGGACTGGTGAGCTACGATGACAGACTAGGTTGTTTATTGTTTTTTTCATGATCCATACTCTTGTACTTTGCCTTTTAAATAAAAAGCAATGGTGTATTTAGGAACTCTGTGCAAAAAAAACCCCTAGATCTGTATTTGTCTGTGGGCTTCTATTTGGCTTTAGTGTAAATTACTAAGGAAATCTTGCAGACCTGGCTTGAAGATTAATGCAAACAACATCTGGTTTCCTGCCAGGTGGTCTCAGGGGGAATATTGGCTCTTGAGAACTTATTTTTTTATGTCCTTCTGTAGATCTCTCTAAACAGAAGAAAAGAGCTGTTTTGTGCCAGTCATAATTGGGAAACTTTAAATAGCAACGTGAAAAGAACAAAGTTTGACTGTAATTTGGAAGATAATGAAAAAAAAGATGTAAAGCAGTAAATGAGCTTGGAAACAGTTTCATGTTTAAAAAAGCAATAAACAGAGTGGCTGTATCTATTAAGCAGTTAATTTCTATATACAGAGATGGATGTCACAGTGGGCAAACAAACAAATGCCATTTATGCTATAAGGCAACATTTTCCAAAGTGGTGGGACATTCCCCTATGGGAGCAAGGCAAAACACAAGGACTAGCAGAAGGTGTAAACAGACAACTTAGTTGTTCTCTTGTGGCTCGGTTTTAATTAAAAGGGGAAAAGTGTTTACTATGGCTGTGATGGAAATGGAAGTGAGATTTGCTCATGAAAGCTTATGTATTTCTGATTCAGTTAGTCTAGATAAGGTGCCTCTCTACTCCTACTTGGATATTCAGGACAGAGTTCTGAGTTAGCATGACTGAAATGAACAGGACAGTTTAATGCAGATATCAATAAAATTTTAACTTTGTTAAGTGTTTACTACTCAAAGCCTATAAGAAAGGACAGGAAGTTCCATATGAAGATCTACTGCCATGTTTTTTTAGGAGCTGGGTGTTGGGGGTGAATAGAAAACACCATATGGTTCAGATATGTGTAAATAAATATGTGTAGGTGTTTATCAAAATGTGATATGATGTACGTGTGTGTTTGTGGGGGGATTATATTTAATATTTGGAAACAGGACTCTACTCTTGTGAAAATACATTATTGCAAACCTCAGGTATTCAAAAAAAGAGGATGAAGACACCTCCACCCTCAAATCATATTGGACTTCTCCTTCTCCCCCCTAAAAAAATAATCAGGTTTTGAGAATTAAGTTCTTTTTGATTGCCTTCTGGGTTTTGAACTGTTGGGGGCAGGGTCATATAGTCAAGTTTTTCTCTAAAACCATGAAGTATGCAAAATAAAAACTGCAGTTCTCATAAAATAAAATATCTCCCAAGAGAAACCTCAGGGGATCATGTAATAAAATCATGAGCGTTGGCGATTCTAGGACTTTTAGTTCCTATCAATGGTTCCCCTTCCTTCACACTGAGAAACATCTAAACGTAGAGCCAAGAAAAGAAAAAAAAGAAAAAAGCTAAAGGTATGGGTTATATTAGTAGTTGTGGAAGGCTGTATACAATAAGATGCACTGGAGGAGTTATTAGAACCACTTCTTCAGCTCAGCAGGCAAGACCTTTACACAGACATCTGGCTGTCTCTCCCCTGTATTTATGTTGGTAGAACTAGTCTATTATCTGGTATGTCTGTTTCTATATTTCCTGGAGTGTGGGGTGTAAGGCCATACATCCACAAAAGCCTGGATTAGAGCTTTCCGGATTATATATTGCCCTAGATGTAAGAGTATTTGGGAGTTCTGAATTCAAATGAACATTGCTATGGAAAGAGTTGATGGAGAGGGACTACCTTATGGGCTATTTCACTTATTATAAAACAGAATTATTGGATGCTACTACTGAATCTTCTTTATGCAAGGACAAATCCTAAATCTTCAGTGCAATTTGGCTGGCATGATACAGGCCTCTCCCATTTTTTCCCCCTACAATTGATCAGAAATCAAGCTTTCGTGTAGTCTACAGCCTAGTTTAAAAGCATTTAGGACCAGATCCAGATTGATCCTGTTGATGCCAAAATTGGACTTTGGTAGAATTAGCCATCTAAGTTCCAGACTGGCCCTATACCAGCAGCCATAAAGCATGCTAAGTACCTAAGTTTATTCAGAGCCTCCATTCTGGACTGCAGAGTTCCCCAGGCATATGTAAATTGGGTTTTGGTACAGACTTAGAAATTATTTGTTTTGAGCAGACTATATTGTGTTGTGATCCTGACAGGTAGAATGTTGGTGCCTTCCAGCACCAAAGTTCCCAGAGAGGCCTGATCTGTTAGTTCTCCTCAGACAACAGATAAAACTTCTCTGGTGACCAGAGTAGATACCATCATCCTGCATGAACATCATACAGGACCACTATAAACAGCATGTGGAATGGCCAGACAAGCATAGACTGATATAGAAAGTATGAGCCAGAGAGAATGACTGTGGGAGGCCAGCAGCTATCCCTGATAAATATAGGTGGTTAGGTTATCCAGATAAGGATGGGGAAAAGGGAATGGGTCAAGGGAGCATAATTTATAGGAGAAATTAGAGAGGTATATGGCTATACCTGAGAGAGACAAACAGGGCAGAGGCAGAGAACCATAGGTAGCTTGAACTGGGAGGAAGTTCTTGGAGAATAAGTGAATAGGCTAGGGGTGAAGTTACACATTACACTTAGACCATACTAAGGGTACTTAAAATGCAAACATCCACAGGTAAAAGCTCATTAACTCATGCTACGTGCCCTCTGAGCATCTCAAAGTTACACCACTTTATGTGAAGGTTAACCCTGCGCCATGCTACCTAGCTCATTTAGGAGAATTTCAGTCTGGGCCATGGAAATAAAATAAGCCACATGCAGTCCTCCAGCATCCCAGGATACACTGCTTCCAGCCCCTTTTCCCACACCCATAACAGGGATAGAGACCAGGTGTCCTGGCTCCAAGCCATGCCCGTGCTCACCAGCCCTCCAATGGCAGGTCAGAGCTGTGCAGGCAAAAAAAATATTAACCCATAACATGATCACAGCACATTGTAACTTTAATGCTGCTTAACATCCCACAGATTTAGTATGGTTTAAGTGTAATGTGCTAGGGATCAAGTTGCACAGGGGCAGGCAGGGTGATCATTGATGGAGAGATAAGAAATAGTATTTGTGTGTTCCAGCAAACTATGATGTGCCAGGAAGGAGAGCTCCAGCACTAGGAGTCAGTTTACTATGCATATTTCTGTTCTTTTTAGCTCCACTTAAGCTTTATGGGATTCTCAGCAGATGCGTCTACACATTCATTAATGTGCCATAATTATGGTTTATTAAGTTTAGTATCTCTAATAACAGTACCTAACTTAATGCACCATAATTGGCACCAGTGGGCATTAGCACGAACAAATGCTTTTTTGTGATGCTAAATGTTCATCGGACTAATCTACTGCACATTAGCATGGTTTTTGCCAGCCATGCTAATGCACAGTAGAATTAGTCCAATGGGCATTAAGCGTCTCGTGTAGACAGAGGCTCTGTTTGTAGAGTCCATAAGGATCATCAGGAAGTCCAGAACAAGTGTCCACCTCTTTGTTGACTGTCATTGAGGCCATGTCATGACCACCCTGGTGAAAGTCCACAATGCACACAAACATTTTGGTCATAGTAACCAAGAATTCGGGGTTGCAAGGTAACGTACATTTGGTCACAGTGAGTTTTGCAGCCAGTTCTATAGGCTATTAGTGCTCCATGTGTATCCCAGTGGACTCTAATCCCAACTTGACCTTCCATTCCTTCTATAGGTGACTGAGGTTACCCCCACCAACCCAGTTTCTTCACTCCCTACAATGTACCCACCTGTTTAAGTGGGGGAATATTAGAATAGGATACATAGAAGTGTGCGGAAGTTGTGGTGGATGTTTATGCAGGTACAAAAAGATTAAACAGGACCTTCCTGGTATTCTCTAGTCTCCAAAACACAGTCCTGAAACAAGGAACACATTTGCATAAGAATTACATACATTCTAGATCTTGTGGCCATCTACAAATTCACTGGGGGGAGGGGGCAGCAAAGAATATGAGATACTCTGTTTACCAGGGCACCCCTTGGGGTAACTAGAAACAACAGCCACAAACTGACAGACAGCAGATTTATAATCGGGCATCAGGAAGAACTTCTTTATGGTAAGGGTTACCAGAATCTGGAATACACTTCCAAGGGAGGTGGTGCTCTCCCCTGCCTTGGAGGTCTTTAAGAGGAGACTGGACAAGCACCTGGCTAGGGTCATCTGACCCCAGCGCTGTTTCCTGCCCAGGGCAGGGGGTTGGACTCGATGATCTACTGAGGTCCCTTCTGACCTCAAAAGTGTATGAAATCTATATGAAAAAGGCAACTGAAGAAGAGAGGGGGAAGTCGCAGATACCAAGATGTTGATCTCAGTGAGGCTCCAAAATGGTGTCCACAGGTGGCTGATATGCTCAGAACCATGACTGCTTTTATCCATGGTAGGAGAATAGGAACTTGGCTTGTATGCAGAGCTTTTTGGGTAGTGCTATTTGGTTTTGTAGATTGTGAGAGTTAATAACAAGAGACAAGCTTCAAGGTGAGAGTCATAAACCTTTATGATGCAAAGTAATTGTGCACGGGGGGAAATAACCAAAAGTAATGCACAAAGAGAAAATAAAGCTATGCAGAATGGAAAGAAAAAGTAGCCAGCATTTGACTTTGAGCATTTGAGTCATTGTAAGGTACTCCCACTGTTCCCCCTTTATGTCTGAACTTGGCATGAAGCCCTAGATTGTGAGGAAAGAAAAAGAAAAACAAATTTGTCTTCTTGTGACTTTGAGTCTTTTTGCCAAAGAACCAGAAGTTCACTGAGAGGCCCTGGGCATGAGTTTAACATTTTTGTTGCAGTCACATTTTTAGTGGGACAAGGACTCATTCAAGTACCCAGTGTCCATAAGGAGCTGACCCAGGTTTTTACTATGGAGTGATCACAGAGTCCAGGTCCTCCCTACCAACTAGACATGCTATACTAGGGGGACTGTGAGAAATGCTGGACAGTCTCTGAGGGCAGCAAGATTACAACCCACACTATAGCTGCATATGTCTTCGACTCCCTCATGCCACAGTTGCCATTGCTTCCACCTTGCCCAGCATGGTATAGAAACATAAGGAACACCCCATGTGGGGAGAGTGATGATTAGGCCCTGGCTGCTTGGAAGGACTAAGCAGACCTCTTTGAGATGCCTCTGCACTCCCTTGCACTGCCACAGCTCTCCAAAAAGTAGCCCTTGGCCCTTGTTGAGCACATGAACCAATCCTGTGCATGGATGGGGAAGTCTGTAAGGCTGCTTGACCAGAAATGGTAGAGAGGTTGGATGAGTCTGGGCCTGTGATGGACCTGCGAGTAAGGAGAGTCTGGAGGTATCCTAGACAACCTCTGCCTTCTTCTTTGAGTCACGCACACTGGGGAAATATGGCAGAACATATGACTGGCAGCCATGGAGCAGGAGAGGAATAACAAGCAGTTATCTATGAGCCAAAGCATAATTATCTGAGGGGGAAGGGACTGCATAACAGCAGGAACTGGTTAGAAAAAATGTGGAAAAGGGACAGACCTATGAGCACTGGAATGAGGGCAGCAGGGCAGAGAGTAATGTGGGTTATATAGTTTCCATTATATTATATGTTGCAATGTAGTGTAGCTAGGGAAGTGGCAGAGGAAGCATAGAGCCTGTTGATAATAGGTGAGGGGCAAAGCTTCTGGTGGAGAGAGGTGAAGTGTGGGGTATGGCTGTTCCAGTAGGGATGAGAGAACAGTCTGTTGCCTCTGGCCAGTAACTGGCATCCTGAATACTTGGCCTTGATAATAATTCCCATTGATACCCCCTACTGTCTTCATACTTCTGTGTGCACACACTGCTTGGAGAAAGCATGCTTGTCATGATATCAAAGCTGTCATGAAAGAAACAGTCCCAGTAATCTGACCAGATAGTCATTTATAGTCTTGAAGACACCATACAGCTGGCACTGTACCCCTTAACTCAAATGCTACCTTTAACTTGTCCAAGCACTGTGTTAAAGAGGAAACACCAATGGCACACAACTTACTCTGGCATCCCAGAATTATCTGCACAGCAGCAGTGGAACAGGTGGGATTATCCCAGGGTCCAAGAGGAAGCAGAATGTCCAACTGTGGTGACTCTGGGAGAATATCAAAAGGACAGCCGTGACTTGTGTGTAATGACAAGGCATGGTTACTAGTAATGGACTCTCCAGCTGTTGAGCAAGCCAGGGTACCATGATTCAAGGATGAACGTTGAAAAGCTCATATGTTTCTTCAAAGGCCGACAGTGTCAAGATGTTCCTTAGAAGGGCAAGATAGTGTGCATTGCTGCAGAGAGACCCTTTTAGGAATATGAAGCCCACCAAGAGACCCTATTTTTCCTTGCTACATGAAGCCCCAAACAAGGACGATGTCTGGAATGAAGTAAAGGTAGACATTCCTTCTATCTGAAAGGGCTGGAAGTTCAAGAATCGCTATTTCACTTTCAACAGCATACATCACAAACAACAAAACAGTGCATGGACCTGTCAGCTGTTGCCCCTCATTACACTAATCTCCCCCTACATACTGATGAATGTCACCAGTGCTAGTTGAACCTAGCTCTTGGGTCTTGGAAAATGAGCAAAGAAGTGGCTTGTTGGGGTATACATTTGATTGCTGTTATAGATGTTTCTAAGATATATTTATAAGAATTCAGTCCACCTTTTTTTCTTAAAGGCTGGTTCTCTCTGGTCACTGTATGTTGTCAGTTGCAGCCCTCTTCTATTTGCACTTTCTTGTGGGGGACTGTACTTCAGTGTCCCAACTTATGTGGAATCTCATCTATCCCAGCATGTTGCATTCTTTTCAACATCTACAGTCTTAACACACATTTTTACCATAATGGAAAATCTTTGATATCTCACGCTCAGAAGTAACATGAGGAGCTTAGGGACACCATATCCCACAAATAGCCTCTTTAAGGAGATATGTACATATGTATTCATGGAAAGCCAGCAATGAACTTAGCATCTCTTCCCAGTTTGTCCATCTCTGCAGACTACATTTATTCCCTGCATCTCCCATCCAGCTGAATAGTGAAATCTCAGGTTTTCCATCTCCATTAATTTCCGTTCTTGTTGTGAGAACCAGTTCAGCCCCAGTGTTTCTACACCTCAGGAGATTGATGGTGATGATCTGGTAGTTATAAAATCTCATCTCTTTGATATACTTCATGTCCAATATTCGGTGCTTAACTGCACCAAGCAGATGGATATTTACATCAAACTGCTATTAAAGCTGAAATATTATTTAAAGTAAATGTTAAAGGGTCTGTTCACCAATTGCTCCCTGCTCTCCTCCCTCTCATCAATGCCTTATCTCCATTATTTCTGCTGCACATTTTGCACAACTATGATGACAAGTAAAAAAAAAAAAAAGAAAAAAGAAAAAAAAGAAAGCCCCCTACACATTCTTGAAATGAATTTACAGAGTGACTGACAAGCAAACACCAGGTAACTGTTTCAGGTAAAAAGTGAAATTTTGAAGTGATTTCACCACTTATTTTTGCACAGCTGAAGTTATTTACAGAATGCAGTGTAATTTACCAAAGAAATTAATTTAGACCCCAGAACAAGCCTGATAAATCTTTGAAACAGCATCTTCCACTAATAGCACCATTAAGGGTCCGAACTTGAAAAGAGCTGCTGCAATGTGTTCAAAATATGTTCTACATCTTGAAAATCACAGACACTTTTGAAATACGTTCCATTTCTCAAGCTCTTCATTTTTTTTTTCTTTAACAAGCTTGTATGGTGTATTCTGTCCTTATCTTGAAAAACAAACTCATATCTTTTCATTTCTCTGGGTGTTTTATTAGCCAGAAACTTATTAAGTTTATAAAGACACATTGGATGCTCATTATGTTGCTGTCAGATGAAAATAATAATGGTACTTTATAGCAGCAAAGCACCAAACCAACATTAACTAATTAACTAACATTAATCCTCACTACATCCGTTTTTAGTAGATAAGTATCATCCTCCTCCTTCTTCCCCCACCCGTTTTGTAGATGAGAAAATGGTAATATACATAGAAGTTAAAAAGTAGTAGCTTGAGGTCACAAAACAAAATCAATGGTACAATTTGGATTACAATCCAGGACCTGCTGGCTGCATTCCACACACCTAACTTTAGGCCACACAATCACTCAGAAAAAGAAAAAAAAAATAGAAACAGTGCTTCTCAGTCTGTAAAGCAACAATGAAAATGCTGGCTGACACCATCTAAACACCGTAAAATGAAGGACACTAGTTAGATATGTACCGAACATTTCATTTCTGGGTCATAAGCTTGATTTTCAATTTGGTCAGCTTGTTAACAAGAAAAAGCCATTTCATCTAACTACTTGGTGATCTCTGTGAAACAAAATTGGTGAGCTCAGGCTTACATGGAGCATGGATTGAATTAGGTAACTATTAGGAGGTAAGAAAATAATTCATGGTGATTTATGGACTCAGTGACTTAAGGCTTTTTCCTGTTTGCAAAAGTCAGGGCTCAAACTGAGCAGTGAGGCTTGGGGGTGGAGATCATATCCATAACTCCTTCCAAGACAAAATCTTGTGCTTAAGAATCCTAGTGTGCATTTTTAGAAGTCAGTCTTTAGCTTCTACGGATGTTAAAAAACCCTCCAAAGAGTGACCCATGCCTAATCAAGGCAGTGATGTCAGGCACTTTTGACGCAGATCCTTGATAAATCAACTTTGAATAGTCATTACAATATGCTCTTTCAAAGTGTGATCTTCAATACAGACAAGTGATCAGAAGGGAAATATTTTAAATGTGGTATAACTGTCACTACAAATAATCAATCTAACAATTTACAAAAATTCTAATACATTTCTTTTAAGAGGCAGCTGTGTTGGGTAGGAGACCTTTAGTCTAAAAGAATCTAAGGCTATCTGAATTCACTTATTTACCTTGTTTAAAATGTGATAAATTAAGATGTAAATGTATCAAAAGATGCTAAATGTTGATGGCCATGTCTACCCAAAGAGAGAAGAGCTGTCAATTAGCCAATTTATATTCTGTCTTTACTAATCAGCAGCATATAATGAAGAAAGAGAAGTAGTCAAAGCACAGGATGGAGAAATTTGTCCATCTGCCAGACACATTGAGGCCCTAGGCACATACATTACTTGCAAGGGTGAGGCCCTGGGTTTACAGCAGAAAAAGTCAGTAGTTATAACCTGCCACTTCCACTATCTATGAAATCTCTGGTGACTACACTTCAAAAAAAAGACACTGACAAATTGGAAAGGGTGCAGAAATGGGCTATAAGTGAGATTCAAAGAGTTGAAGGACTGGCTTCCAGTAAGTAAGTAACATAAGCTGATACGGTGATGGTCTGGAACTATCTGTATGGGAGATAGAGTTCCAAGAGAAGAGGCCTCTAATCTAGAGAGCAAATGACTTAAAATAAATAAATAAATAAATAAATAAATAAATAATTCAAGCACTACAAGCCTGAACAGGTTCAGACTATAAATAAAGGCACATGTTTTAACACGATAATAAGCCAATGCAACAACTTGTTAATGAGCTAATGGACTCTTCATCATTTAAAGACTAGATATATTTCTAAAGGGTATACCATAACTGAGCTAGAAGTTATGGGTTTGATACACAAATGTCTGGGTGGAATACCATGACCTGTGCTGAACAGGTGATCTTACTGGATTTAGACTAGGTCCTTATCATAATGGTCTCTTCTGGCCTTAAAAAAAAACACCTGTTAATCTATATGCAAGCTAGATTCACTCCCCACAAGCAGATGAGTAAATAAAACATCATCTTTGAAATGGGATCAAACAAGAACAACCCAGACAAAACTCATTCTTTTATACATTTGAACCAATGCCTATGAACTTTTGTAGTATTTATGGGTAGCCATCAATGGCTTAATGTCTAGTTGGGAAGAGGTATCCACTTGGGGTCCCTAGAGGTCTCTCCTGAGTCTTGTATTGTTTAATATCTTCACCAACAACTTGGATGATGGGATTGAGTGCATACTTGGCAAATTTGTGGACAACGCTGAGTTGGGTAGAGTTTTAGGCACTGGAGGGTAGGGCTATGATCATGACTGACCTAGATAGACTGGAGAAATGGTCCACAAATCGATTAGATGAGTTTCAACAAGGACAAGTGCAAAGTCTTGCATTTGGAATGAAATAATTGCATGCACAGATGCAGACTGGGGAATGACTGACTAGGCTGCAATACTGCAGAGAAGGACCTGGGGGTTATGGTGAATCATAAGGTTAATATGAGCCAACAGCATGCTCTTCTTGCAAAAAAATCCAACAGCACTCCGATTTGTATTAACAGGAGTGTCACATGCAAATCAATGAAAGTGATTCTTCTACTTCATTCAGGACAGCTAAGGTCTCACCTGGAGTATTGATATCCAGTTTTGGGTTCCTCACATCAAGAAACCAGTGGACAGTTTGGGAA
>NW_005842284.1:1494104-1508423 GCF_000455745.1 Alligator sinensis | reverse complement strand
TCCAGCTCAGTGCAACAAAAATGATCAGGGTCCTGGGAGACTAGACCTATGAGGAAAGCCTGCAAGAGCTAGTGTTATTTAGTATGGAGAGGAGAAGACTGCGGGGGAAGTTGATGCCAGTCTTCAAATACCTGCAGGGTAATTACAGAGAAGATGGAGATAAATTTCCCTATGGCCACAGGGAAAAGGTTAAGTTGGACATAGAGAGGAAATGCCTGACTATGAGACCGGAGCTGAGATCACCCTCTTCCATCCTCTATGGATTCATTAATGCCTTCCATATTTACTGGAAGACTGTCATTCTTGCATCAAGAGAATACCACTGACTTTGGGACAAGAACCTCATCTTATTCTGCTTACACTGCATTTGGGCCAAATGGGTCCTTGATCCCCCCTAGAGCTTCTGACATAATGAAACTATAAGGTTTAAATAAATAATAATGTTTGCCTTCTAGTTGTGTGGAATTGGACTGGTAATAGCGGCACATTTGCTATTGGATGTATAATGAAGTATTGTTATCATCTTCTTTCAAACCATCACCCTTCCTGGTATGAAGACTCTATTCAGTTCTCTTAATTTTTCTGACATTCACCTGCATTATTTCCATTCCTTCAAATGCCCTCACTCTTGCCTCTCCATCTTACCTCTTCATCTTCCTTTGGACACAGTACACCATCTGCTGCCAGTTTTTTTTCCACTGTTCCCCTACTTAAACTTTTCTTATTCTGCAAGTGATCCATTGCCATGCATGCATAATATTAAAAAAATCTGAATAACCTGTAAACAGACAGACAACTAATCTAAACCAAATATGGTATGTAAGTTTCTGCACTTTTGTCTTACAAAGAGGCAATATTTCTTTCCTTTCTTCACAACCTGTAAGATCCCATTGCTTGCTGAGTCTTTAAAACAATAAGGGATGGAACCCCACCCCCAGCAATGGAGCTTTTTGAACTTTGTCAAAGTAATGTACAGATGAAAGTAAAACACAGCCCCCTCCTGCATCATTGATGTAATGTTAATGGACAGTTAATAATTAATGCTCCAAACTACAAATTTTCCTTGGAACTTGAGCCAATATTTGTACATTAAGGAGAAACATGGTGTTGGTTGCTCAAAACAGCAAGAGATTTTGCAGCAAGATGTTCTGCAGCTGGAAGGTCACAGCTTTTCCATGTATGTGGGTTTCCGGAGGTTTGACATGATTTGGGTGCAGTCACACATCCTAATTTTACTACTGAGTTTTGGGAGAGCTTGAGCCTCAACAAGGCTGACTTCAACCAAACTGCTAGGCCCCTCTCTGGAATCATACCTTTCTCATCAGACGCACATGGATGGACAAATTCACTTGTATCACATTTAGTAATTTCACAGCTATACAATTTGCTTTGGTATATTGCCCTGTTACAGAATCTACGCTTGTACAATGAAGTTGTACTCAGAGCAGTTAAGTGGTCATGAAAATGCTATATGAATTGTGTATAAACAATTACAGAGTTGCCTCTGTAGTCAGCCTGAAGCAGTAGCTTGGAAACGTGTGAACTGCCAGCTTTCATGTCAAGTGCTTGTTAACTCTGAAATTTAGAAAAAGGTTATTTCATTGCCATCTTTCCTAACTGTTTCACCATTGAGAAATGTAAGTGGAAATAGCCAGCAAAGGTGTCTATCCCATTATCCTGAACTGTAGCGCACATCTTCTTAAGTCCCAATTTCCCCCTCCTTGGCTGGCAAAACCTCCAGCGTTCCTCCTGACAGTTTCCACAAGGCAGTTCTACATTGCAAAAACAAACATCTGCAGCATATGGAGCTGTGGGGACAGCATACAAATAAATTGAATTTAGTATCAAAATAAACACAAAAGCTACTGCACTGAGTGGATTATTCATTTTCCTATTTAATTCATTATATCCATCATTTTTAATTTAAATAAACCTCATGCAGGACGACTTCCTGCCTACTGCAGCATAACATTTCATGCAAACCAGGTACCAGACTTGCATAGAACTTACGCTCAGTTTGCCCATGTATGCACCGGTCCTTGAAATGACACTTGACGCCTCTCTCTCTCTCTCTCTCTCTCACAGGGATGCAAAGTATTTTCCCCTTTATTCATTTTAGTTGTTTTCATTTTTCTTATTACACTTGTTCTTTCCCACCAATGTGCACTTGCAATATCCTTTTTACTGTCTTTTTTCTTTCTTCATTTTACCGTCTTCTCTTTAATATAGATTATGATTTGCAGCATGTTTTTCATCTTCAAGACATTTAAAAAGTTCAGTTTCTCCCCTTTCAGTCTCTTCCCCCCCCCCAACACACCGTATCCCACCCCTTGTTTTTTCCCCTCCCTTTCTCTACTTTCCCCTGCCCTGTGACTCTCCATATTTCCAGTGTTTTCTTCCTGGTTCTCTTTTCATTCTCACTTAGAAGCTTTAAGGTGTTTTACCTATGCGTTTATAAGGCACTCATTACCCGAGCATATAGGTGTCACATATCACAAAAAAATCTCTTGCTATTCAGTAATGGTAACTATAATACATCTCTCCATGAGATTAGTATCTGGGGTGCAGGAAGAATCACACAGTGGACAATAATCCATCACTGGACGTGGGCGTTATTGTTGCAGGAGAAGATATAGAAGCGGAGTTGTACAGCATTCCCTCATGATAGAAAAAGTGCAGAAACAAAGATGTTTCTTAGAGCACTTGTACACACAATGAAAATTGGCCATTTTTTGCAGTTTTACTGCATCACGGGGTCCTAACTGTGCAGGTGCTGTCCCAACTCACAGGCAGCCCCCACTGGATCCAACTCTTCCCCGAGCCCACACGGAAAACCGTATCCAGCAGGCTTCCAGCACGTGGGCTTGGGGAAGAGTTAGATCTGGTGGGCACAGCTGCAAGCTGCGACCTGTGCAGCTAGTATTTGGCCTGAGTGGCCCCAGGGGCACTTCCCTGAAGCTCAGGGGCTGTATGGCCTGGCAGCAGCTCGCACAGACAGGCTCCGCTGGCGGGGGGAGTGCTGCTGCTGCAGAGGGAAGGACCAGGGCCCCCACAATTCAGGGGCTGCTTGGCCCACTGGCCGCTCACCCCCCAGCCATGGGAAATGCAGGCAGGCTCCATGAAAAAACAAACAAACAAACAAACAAACAAACAAAAAAAAGCATCGGGCCCCTCCCCGTAATAGTGATGGAACCCCTAAACCATCACAATTAAATTCCACCATTTCAATTTAGGGGGCTCAACCCCCATCACATGTACAAGCGGCTTTAAATGCTGCTTACATAGACTCTGAAGATTCCCTAGCTGCAGCTAGAGGACTAGAGAGACCGAAGACCTCCTCTTGTGCTGCAAAGTTTAAGCACACAGACTCTACTCAAATCACATTCCCACGTTCATATTGTCTTGGAATGGATTTTTGACCACACTTAAAAATGAGAATATGGAAGAGATTGAGAAAACTTGACTGCAGCAGAAAACTGAATTAATTATTGAATGCCAGGAGTTTTTAAACATGTCATGGTGCAGACTGCATTTTATCAAATAGACAAATCTCACAGACCACCTTACTTCCATCCATTTGGGACATGTAGGACATTGTAGACCTCCCAGTTTGTGATTGGACAAATCATCTCCCCTCCTCACTGTTGCAAACACAGGCCATCACACTTCCCTTCAGAGGTGTACAAGATGCCTGGGGCAAATGCAGAAACTGGTTATATGGGAGAACTATTGGGGAAATTTAATATTTTTAGCTGTGCTTTAAAAGAGATCTAGCACTGAGTCTAGGTAGTTTTCCATACATTATCCCCAGGGAGTTACATGGCCCAGATCCATAGTACAACAATAGCTGGAACCACATACTTCAGTGGAAGAAGATACAATTCTACCTTGCCTTCTGTCCTCATCAGAAGATGTATAAAATGGAGCAGTAGGCAGATATTGGATGATCTGCCTCAGTGAAAGCCTTCTTCCGATTCCTTATAGCTGGACATCGGTCTAAAACTTTTAGCCTTGACGTTCAATATCCCACCTAATACTTCATTTCTTTTTTAAACCACAAACTACTATAACCGGATCTATTAGAAAGGTAGACAGGTTGAAATGGCTGGCATTCAATCTAGACAGACATAGCGCAAGGGAAATCCTTGATTCTCGCACTTTTGACTCTATGCAATTCCTACCAGTCTAAATAGCAAATAAGGATCCTTTATAGGTTACTCCTGTTGAAAATATTTAACCAGGCTATATATGCATTCAATAACCACACAGACTTAACTGTCCCTCTTTCACCACAAATGAGACAGATGACACATTTTTCCTTCCTCCTTCAGCAGTCTCAGGGCCCTAGCAAGGACTCAGCTAGCAGCCTGGAGGTGAATACTGAGAGTAAAAAGAGAATTGGAAATCTTGTGACAGAACACTAAAGAGAAAGAGAAAGAAAACAGGGCCATGGTCTCTCTATGTATTTATTGCTGGCACATTGCTTCTCTGACTTAAAGAAGTGATTTTAATGAGTGAACTGCCAAATGCGAAATACCCCCTGCTTGCTTCCTCACTGCTACTAGCTCAAGGGGAGGGGTCCCAGTGGTGCTGAGGAGCTAGCAAAGAGCGAAACGCAGAGCTGAAAGATGTATCCTGATCTGGCAGAAGGGGAAGAATGCAGAATGAACGCTGTGAATCCGAACACAGCATCCACCCTCCAATTTGCTCCCAGACCTCTGATCCCAGCACTGCTGGGAAGTAGCTATGAGCTGAAAGTGCACTCTGGATAATAACATGCAAATAAGCCCAGCAAGTTTCTTCTACTGCTTACACTACTCCTATAGCTAGCACTGTCACAGCTTCTGACATTGCAGCAGCATTAAATCAGAGCTTGGTAAGCAACCAAGGACACATCTTTTTTTCCACCCCCCCATATGGGGCTCACAATCCATAGGCTATTGATGCCTTGATGCACAAGCAAGTATATACAAAATCACATCAGTGCTCAAGTAAAGGACTAGCAGCTGCAAGAGAGGAAAGTTTTCCACAGTTGCACTTCCAAGTGTTGTGTGTGTACATTAATATAACAGATGCTGCAATTGATTCCCCTCACCCCCCAGTAGTTTTAAACATAAGGAGGTTTTCTGCATGTGCATATAAGGCTGGGGCTGTGCTGCCTGACAATTTAAAATACAGGATCTGGGAGACTGACAGGCATACTCTGCTTAGAAGAGAGAGACCTGGAGACATGAAGTACCTGCCTGACTCTGAGCCCTCAGTCTACCATTTTTTCCTTAGTTCAAATCACTTCATAGACCTCATTTCTTTAATGAGAACCAGGAGGAGAAAAATACTGCATAAAGTAGAATCATCTACATTTAGTAGATACATAGTTCCACAGCTGTAAATCTCACTGTTCACCTCTCAGCTCCTCTCTTTGCCACATCTAAACTTAAAAGGGTGCAATACATTTACTAGTAGCATATTATCCCATCTCTATGTCCCTGTGTGGAATTTCTGGCAGGATTTAGACCCAAATACAAATTAAATTGTTTGTATCAATAACTTTCCTTAAAAAGACAAACACGACAAATGCCTCTGCTTTGAAGTGAATTGCAATTCTAGATATCCATAGGGATACTATAGACTACAGGATCTCATCTTTCTCTTTCTTCTGTAAAGCACCTAGCTTACTTTTGAGTATATTAAAGTAATAAGGGAATTCTCTTTCCCATTATTTATTTTCCCTTTAATCCAGGAGGCAAGTAACTTGGCTTCCTAAGCCCTGATTACCTCCTAGCATCTGGGAAGCATAAAAAAAAAAAAAGAAAAAAAGCTTGCAGAGGTAAACCATAATTTAGCTTATAGGTCAGGGTTGGAGAGGTTTTTCCTTACTTTTACTGGCTTGTGCTTTTACTCAAATTTATTGTTACTTACAGACTCACTAATTAACTAGAGGAAAGAAAAATCCAGCTACATAGCTACTTGAGCAATTGTGTTTTTCTCATACTAAGTAGCTAGCAAAATAAACTATCTGAAGCAAACCCTACCAAAAGAAGAGTTTTCTTCTCTAAGAATATTTTCTCCCCTCTTTTCCCCTCAGCGTACCAGCCCCTTTAGCTCTTAACCACAACCCCCCTCCCCATCAGCCAAAAGCTCTTTGCTAGGGCCCAGGAAGCTGCTTTTACATTGTACCCTGGCTTTCCTAATTAGACCTTTAGTCACCAGCCTTGGCTCATTACCTGACCCGCTACGCCTGATGCAGGGAGTTAACTCCTTGCCTGCTGGTGCACAGGCAGGGCCTCTGCTTCCTGCTGTGTCTGCCTATCTAAATTACTCTGTCAGAACCTGGGATTTTATTTACCACAGTCCTATCTCTAGTCTGGTTATAAGTGGATATTGAATAGAGGTAGACATGTTACATTGAAGGGGAGGGGAAGGGGAGTGTAATCTAGTGGATAGATCATCAGGCTAGGACTTGAAGACCTGGGCTCTTTTCTCAGCTCTGGCTGACTAAGTGACTTTGGACAAGTTGCTTCCCTTCTCCATGTCTCAGTTTCCTTATCTGTGAAACGGGGCTGATAATACTTACCTCATTTATAAAGTGCTTTGAGATGTACTGATCAAACTCCTCCGTGTAAAAGCTAGGTATTATTAAAACAGAGGAAATTTTAAACATTCAAGGGATTCCCATAAGCATCTGTGTGCTAGACAATACTGATGTAATTGTTTGCTCTGATGGGATAGAAGGAGGTAATGAAGAGGAGTAAAAAGGCAATGAGCAATGGCTTGGGCTGTATAAGTGATGTTTGGGATAGGACCCCAAACATCACTTATACCTCCCCCTGTGTTTTTCAGATAGCATGGAGGATACTGAAACAGACTTAGGCAGGTGCAAGGCACTTAAGAGCTCAAGCAGATATATTCCAGTGCCCACAGGTAGAAGTGATCTCCAACAGACAGCCATCTGCTGGACTACCTACAACACTTCCAGAGAGGCCTACTGGTACACAGCTTCCTTTGATTGCTTACATTGCCTATGATTGCTTAATAATAAAAGAAGACCATAGATGGTTTCTGACCCAGTATAAAATCTTCAGTAGTGCCTAATGGCCAGATTTTGAAAGGTACGTAGGTGCCTAACATCACACACAGACACCTATGGGATTCTCAAAAATGCTTATATGGTTAGATGCTAAAATCCCAATGAAACCACGTGCTCTGTATAGGTGTTTAGGAAAATCCCATTAAGCATCTATTTGCATCTTTGCATTGAAAATCTGGTCTTAAGTGACTTGGGAACCTCTATCCCATGGAGAGTTAAAGGCTTCTACATATCTAAGTCTCTTTTTAAAATGGGATTTAGTATTTATGTGGGGAAATTTCCTGGTGTAGCTATTCTGATATAATTCCCTTTGTGGACACTCTAGTCTAAAATTAAATTGATTTTATTTGGAACAGTTATTCTTCTATGGTTCTGCAGGAAAATTTCCCTGTGTAGTCAAGCCTTTAGGCTGTATCACTTAAGTGCATTTGAAAACATGATGGGTTCTTGCCGAGTCAGCCATTGGTTTCTCATCTTGGCTGATTCGATAATGTGGAGTTGTCTTGTCTCCACCACTGCCTTGCCCAAGTATCTCCAAGGTATTTAAAACAGCAATAACAATCTTTGTCCTACTTCCTTTTGGTCTGTAGGAGAAATAACTTGATAAAGTTCATAGCTTACCCTGTGTATGCATAAAGGACTCTATGCAGGGAAAGCTTCGTTGAAAGTATCCATGGTGCTTTTTAGCTTTAAGTGTGAAATAAGCCATCCTTCTTATCATTACTGGTTTGGGATTAATAAGAAGGTCCTTGTGAAGAAATGAAGGAAGATAAATTTATTTCCTCACTTCTAAACATGGTACTTCTCAGATGTTTTTTTTTTTCTTTGCTGATGCAATAAATCTTTGGAGGGACATCCTGTGACTGGAGCCATTGCAATGAATTCTAAGCTTTCTATTAAGTCCTTTGCTGCTCAGATGCATTCAGATTTAATCAATTTCTCATACTCCAGACAAGCTCTTCTATTTCTTGCTTCTCATTTTGGAAGAAAGGAAGCAGAAGCCTCCATGCTCTGCAAACTCCTGAAGATTCAATGCGGTAGAGACCAGCAGCGTCAGACATGGCATCTTGCTAATTAATGGGTTGAATTTTCAAGCAACCTTACGCTCTCCATGGGTTAGCCAGCTCCATTAATCAGCTTGGCCCTGCATGGGTCTCCTTTAATGCTGTTGCTAGTGCCATACTGAATTAATCATAAAAACTCAGATGGCAAAAATGCTTTTCAGATTGAAAGTCCTCATTACCAATGTGCTAATGAAAGCTGAAATCATAGTAAGTGTTGGCTCTTTTGTAGATTTTTGTGGTGGTGCTTCTTTCATGCCAGTTTTGGAGATTATCCAATGAAGAGGGGTTTTTGTTTCCTCAAAATCTAATTACAAGACATAATGTGCAGCAACACCACCGTGCACTTGTTCTGTTGTTTTATTCTGTCCTTTATTTAAAAAAGGAAACAATTAGACACCATCCTTATTTTGACTAGTGTTTGAAAGTATGAAACCTTAGTAGATCTTATGAGGGATGGAGGGAATGAGCCCAGGGTTGCTTTGAGCCTGCACCCTAATTTGATTAAACATCTGACCTGTGTTTACCAGTCTGGAACACAACTTAAAAACCAGGCTGGTTTGCTGTGGGTTCTGATTTTTGCTGAGAACATTTGATGGTTTTCCACAGGATGTTTTGGTGTCTAATAGCATGAGTGGGTTCAGAAAGGAATTAGACACAATTAGGGAGAATATGTTCATCAGGAATAAACACAGCAGTCAGAGATGTAACCTCAGGCTCAGGGTATCCATAAAGACATAACTGATGGTAACTATGAGGGCATCTCAGAGGATGGAACACCCTACATGCTCTTTTTCTTGACCTCTTCCTCAAAAGCATTTAACGCTTGCCACTGTCACAGGTAGGCAAGGAGAGGAAAAAACCTTTTAATGACACATGTGGCACTGGGAGGTCTTGAACGATCCTCTTCAGCTTTAGTGGGACAAGCACGTTACCACAAGACTAGATATAACTTATTGAGCCAGAGACACCTTGGGCCTGATCTGATATAGCAGTTCTTATTTTTATGTTTCTTATGATGAAGCCCATATTCAAGGGCTAAGTTATAGTATAAGGTAGACCATTCCTAGAATCTGAAACAGCGAAATAGCTTGCATCCAGATTTAATAAATATAGTTATTTTCCCATTAATTAAATAATGTTATTTTCATAGATTTTTAAAAAGCTTTTTTATTTTATGTTCTCTCTCCCTTATCCTTTAGCTGGTTGTCTGCCTCCCCTGACTGTAAACTCTCTGGGGTTGAGATTGTATCTGTGTTCTCATACAGCATCAGAGGAGTTGTCAAAAGGTCTAATTGGGAATGCAGCAGGAAACCTGGGTCCTAAAGGCTGAGGTTTCTGGGAATCATGGGGATTTTCAAAGATGAAGGCGGGAAGTGCTAGATGTTTGGCTCCTTTTCTGGACATGGAAGCTACCTGGGCATTTGGCTATAGCTTTTTGTTCAGCCACTGGGATTTTCAGAAGCCAGCTTTCACATGATGTTATGATAGCCACCAGACACTGTACCTGGTCTTCCCCACATGTCATAGTACTCTTTCTCCTGGTCCAGAGCAGAGCAAAAATCCATCCATGCATCTATCTTATACAGTGATCAAGGGGAAATAAAAAACTTGTACAGAGCCAGGAAACATAAAAGACATCAGAAATGAAAGTCATGTGCCAGTGAGTATAAGCAGTCTCTTGTATTGGTCACATTGGGCTTAACCCTGTGCTCAGGGGAATCAGTGATAACGTTCCTACTGTTTTCAGTGATGTAGGATGGCACACATATATAACCACTCAAACTAAGCAAGTGGAAATTGTTCCATAAACAGAATGTACATAAGATAAGGTAGATCAGCAACACAGTTTTATATAATAAAACCATATTTTGCCTCCTATACTCAAGGAGACTTCACTCTCCGCTAATCCAAGGGAACATACTCATGGGATTGGTCAGTTCCCCTTTCAACTCTATGATCTGCAGAAGAGAAATTGGATAGGTAGGAAGTGGGGAATATGCTCAATTGTAGGCATACAGACATAGGAACTGTAGGAGCAGAGGAGTCACCTCTGGAAAACTCTCCTTAAGGCTTATATGACAACAAAAAATTGACTGTGTTCTTTGTGTAGCAAAGGCCTGATCCAAAGACCACTGAAGTTGTTGACCAGCAAATGTGGTTTCAAACCCAAATCACTTTTGTTCTTACATTCTTCAAACAGTTATAAGACCAGACAGTGATCATCAAGTCTGACCTACTGTGTGATGCAAGACATGGGTATTCCCTGGATTAATACCTGTTTGAACTTTTTAAAAAAATCCAGACTTGATTTAAAAGGGGGATGGGCATCATAAACAAATTTAATCAGAGCACTAGCTCCAAAGGAGAAGGAGAAAAATAGTAAAGATTAATATGGTTTACTCACTGTGCACCCAATTTTCATGTAGAGTAAGCCAGAATATTTCATCTGAAGTCAACAGAGCTACATCTATTTGTGTCAGCAAAGGAACTAGCTTGGGTATGCCTACTCAGTCTCCATTCACACCTCCTTTGGGCAGCAGGGCTGACACACTCTGTGAGGATTTAACAGACTATGGATACACAGAGAAGTAGATGGAGATTAGAGGAAGAGGGATCTCAATGGGCAATTTATATTCAAGTCATGTTAATTTACTTTAAGCAGTGTGATGGAAGTGGATCATTAAGGGAGATGTAACTGTGCTCAGGACAAAGGCCTTGCAGAAGAACTTCATGGATACAGGCTACATCATTTGAAAAATCATTTTCTGTAGAAGTCAAGTGACTTTCATTTTTTCAAACCAATTGGCAACCAGCTGGTGTGACAGACAGGCCATGTGGATTTCTTAGAAAGAGAAATGTGTGTTCACCTTGCACAGTTCACCTGGAGCACAGATTTCCACAGGAAAGTCATAGACAGGATATACACATACTTATTTCTTCATTCTCTTTTTATTTTTAAGCAGAAATGGTTAAAAAATAACTCCCACCACTACTCTTTGTCAGGGAAACAAATTTCAACCCAAATCACTCAGTATTGTTCTGGTCACCAAAATACAGAAATATGGCTTGATATGCAGGAAGATCACAAGTCATGATTATACTCCATCATATAATGGGTTCCTGGATACATGCATGATGTGAACTTCAGCGGATGTGTATTGGTGTAGCCTGGTGACACTTTATTGGGCCTGATTCTCATTAATGTGATAACTGGCTTATATCACCTTCATTATATAAAGCAGTGGTGCCCAACCTTCCAGCTCTGCTGTTGGCTGGACCCTCTCCCAACTTGGGAGGGTCCATGGCTGCACCCAGCAGCCATGGGAGGTAACCTGGAATGAGTCTGGAAGTGCTTGAAGCTCAGGTCTGGAGATTTTCTAGCTATAGGGAGTCACATGGGGAAAGGAGTCAAAGGCAATTGGACATCACAGGAACTGACCCATTGAAAAATATGAGGGAAGAGGCCCACTCTGCCCCAGAGAGGGGACAGAGAGCACTACCTCCTAGCCAGGAGTGGTGTGAACCTGTGCAGAGGCACAGAGGTAGGCATGGTAGCAGTGAATTAGAACCGCTGGGCTGTGTGGCTTGAGGACTAAAATTAATCAGAGATAGATGTCAGGCTAATGAAACATCAGGGTCAGGATTGCAGCCAACTGGTGGAGGATAGCCAGTATAAGTAACTTTGACCATTAGAATCAGGTTCAAAATGCTGGACTCGTGGTGAGACTGTTTATAAGATATGGTCCTGGGGACCCTATGAAGGACTTTCCTATGGTTGACTGGGAGAAAGAGGGTGCTGACCTGGAGAGTCACATCCAAGAAGTTACCTGGAATTTCAATTGAGAGAGAGAGTGTGATACCTGAGAGGGCACAAGGCTAGCTGGCCAGAATCCTCTCCTGAGCTGATCACTCAGGGTGTGGGCATTGGAAAGATCTTACATGCACCATACAGGGTGGCGAGGATAGGGTATAGGGGAGGTGGTACCCTGTGAAGAGGACCTATCTGTGGAAAGTAGTTGCAGCCCCATGTGATTTTGGTTCCAACAATCAGCTTCCCTGTTCCATTCCATCAAGGTGCAGTGGGAAAATATAAGGAAGCAGCTTGTGACTCAGACCCAGAAACATGGGACAAGAATATCCTGCAACAGTGGGGATTTCACTACTACCAGTTAAGTTTGTTTCATTCTCATAACAATTTCCATTATAATATCCTATTTTCAGTCACTCATAACTTCCTGAAAAATTCAACTATCAGGATTATATATATATATAATCATATATGTAACACCCACACACACACTGGGTTGTATATTGTGTTTTTTTGTGTGTATGTTTTTATATGATGGGCAAGATGACCCTTATTGTTCTAGCCATGTGCTGAGCACATGGCAAGCTGGGGCCTGTATCGGGGAAAAATATGTAAAACCATCTGGCCTCATTGGCCAGAGGAAGCAGGGGCTTCTTCAGGCTCACTGGTTGGGAGAAAGACTAAGATGTGTCCGTCCCAGATCGGACAAGCCTTAGGTGATGTCACACCAGGTATATAAGAACCACTCACTAAGGTTCTCTCTTTTCTCCTGGGGCTCTTATTCATATGCCTGCTGAGAGCTGCATAGCTACTTTGGGAGCCAGAAACCTGCTCCCCATGTGGGGGTCTCCTCCCCACCCCACCTTCACTGGAGAGGCAAGCAAACACTTTTTAAAGGGAAAGCCTCAGGCAGAGGGAGAGACAACCTTAGTGAGTAGTTCTTATATGCCTGGTGTGACATCACCCAAGCTGTATCCAATTAGGGAGGGACACATTTTAGTCTTTCTCCCAACCAGTCTGCTTCAAGAATCCCTTGCTTCCTCTGGCTAATGAGGCCAGAGTGTTTGATATATTTTTCCCAGATACAGACCCCAGCTTGCCATGTGCTGAGCACATGGCCAGAACAACAGGGGCCATCTTACCCATATAACAACATACACAAAAAACCCCCACAATACACAACCCAGTGTGTGTGTGTGTGTGGGTGGGTGGGTGTTACATATCTATACACACACACACACATGCGTGCACACACACACCATTTATTGGAATGGTAAAATCCATAGTTAACTCAATCAGAATTATAGGTATATTTGGTTACCTTAATTAAATGGGTTGCCGTGCAGTTTGTGGGCATTAAAACACACTTCTCTACTCCATGTGCACTCTGACTCTCATCTAGTATATCTATGATAGCTTTCTATTATTTATATCATTGCCAATCACCTCCCAACAACACCAAGGCATGTTGCATAATATGTACTTACCAACACCGTGTTATTTCCCCAGAAGCACTATTTCTCTACAAGTGCTGCCTATTAGAGATGTTCCTCAAGATTACAACATATTCTAGTGACACAAAGGAAATAAACTAAACTATGCACTAAACACCTATGACTTAGTGGGGCTAACGGAAACCTGGTGGGATTCATCCCACGACTGGGCAGTACATATTGAGGGCTATAGATTGTACAGAAAGGACAGGGTGGGGAAAAAAGGGGGAGGGGTTGCGCTCTATGTCAATGAGCAATATACATCAACCCTCATCAAGACAGAATCCAAGGATGAGGAAGTAGAAGGATTGTGGGTTAGGCTACATGGGGGGCAAGGAGAAAGGGATTTGGTGGTAGGGGTCTGCTACAGACCCCCACATCAAGGGGAAGAAATAGATTCGGGGCTCCTGAGGCAACTCTCAGAGACCATAAAAGCTAAAGAGGCGGTAGTCATGGGGGACCTAAACTACCCGGACATCTGCTGGGAGTCACAGACAGCAAAGTCCCACCGCTCACGCAGGTTTCTAACCTGTGTACAGGACCTCCACCTGACACAGGAGGTACACGGTCCCACTAGGGGGAATGCCATACTGGATCTGGTATTGGCAACGGGGGATGACATGGTAGGGGACCTACAGATCGGTAGCCATCTGGGGGACAGTGATCACCTAATAATAGAATTCACCATAAGACGTCGAGTGGGTAAGGTAACTAGTAGGGTGAAAGTGCTAGACTTTAGGAAAGCTGATCTCAATGAACTCAGGCGATTAGTCAAGGACGCACTGCAGAGTAGGAGTTTTGAAGTGATGGGAGCCCAAGAAGGGTGGCTGTGCCTTAAGGAAACGATCCTTCAGGCACAAAGCAAGA
>NW_005842284.1:1439347-1492284 GCF_000455745.1 Alligator sinensis | reverse complement strand
CTTTCCTGCCTATGCAGGGGGTCAGACTCGATGATCTATTGAGGTCCCTTCCGACCCTAGCATCTATGAATCTATGAATCTATGAAATCCTTTGGTAATCTACAACACCACAGTAGGTAGTAACTCAGAGGACAGAAGTGGCTTGGAAAGAAACCTAGCTATGTTTGATGAAACTTAAAAGAACTCCACTGATGCTGAAGCAATACCGCCCGCTCTGTGATCCTGCGGGGACCTCAAAGATATATTTTTGAGAGATTTATTCACTGGAGAAGAGCCTGCTCCACTTATGTCAACATGAGCTTTTTTATTCACTTTGTTGGGTTCAGGATCAGGCCTGCTTTGTGTGTTTCTTGGACTTCTGCCCCTCTGACAGACCAATTTCTCCTCCTCACCTGGCCACCTAAACACTTGCAATCATGCCAGAGCCTCAATCTGTTTTGACTCTGCTGCCATTCACATCCTACTTTCTCACCAGTGGCAGAACCTGGAGTAGGGAATGGATTTAAAGAAATCAAAGCAGTCTTTTAGAGCATGTAAAATAGGGTGAGGTGTGCATTAAATATGCAATAATTGTACCAGAGGCTTGGATTTTGTCTACAGTTGACTGGGGTCTTGTTGTAGTTATTATCCACTTTGGGGCTGCATTGCCCTCGAGTGATGAGGTCATTCCTATTCCTCAAAGAGAAATTCTATCATCCTATCCAAGTACAGCTGGCCAGGTTTGGTATGTAATAATTGAAGCTGTTGTATGGGTTAGACAAGGTGACTACATGCTTAAAAAGTTCCTAGCCAGACATGAATTAGAGACAGTGAGCAATAAATGAGGGAGATAATCTTGGCTGTACAAGAGCCTCCTCATCCACAAAGGGGAGTCCTTGAAACCACCATGTTGCAGAACCCTTCATCAGACGTACGACTTCAGTTAACAGCCAAGCACTGCTACCTGCAAATGAAAAATCCATGAGACGCGCAGAGAGGAAAAGTTAATGTAATATTAAAACTAGAAATATCCATTCTGTCAAATGGAAATGCCCTGCTGTTTGATCCCATTTACTGGAGTAAGGCTTTATATCAAGGCATCTTGGGTTTTAAATTACATGTCAGATATAATTTTGCACTGTGCACATGAAATGTGGGACTGTCCTTTAAGGGAAGAAAATAACAGCTCAGCTTCATATGTCTGACTAATAGTGAGTTCACTTTTGTAATGGATCTGGACTTGGCAGCCTGCCACAACTATGCAAGTTGGGTTGGCCAGTATCCATGGGCATTCAAGGTAACGTCTCATCCTGACTCTGTTACCTCTCCCCCATTTGGAAGGTGCTGTTGCCTCCTATTGGAATTCGCCTGCAGAACTCAAAAATAAAGAGCAATTCAAGGTTCTCTTCCAGCACATGTAGCTGGCAGGATCAGTCCTACTGAAGTGTGAGTTCATATCAGGAAAGAAGTGCAATCTGATGTGGTGAAGGCACAGGAGATAGGAATCGAGAGACCATGATCCTGTTCCTGGCACTATCACAGATTTCCTGGGTGATCTCACAAGTCATTTAGGGCCTCTGTGCATGAGTAGAGCTGTGTTTGCTTTACCTGCTTCTGGGATGGTATGGTGCCGTGAAGGTGGATTCATAATGTTTATTAAAATAAAACTCTGACCACCTTCAAGGGAAGGCACAACAGAACCACAAATTATTATTGTTTCATCTATTATCATTTGTTATTTATATATGAATTGTCCCCAGAGGCCTCTACAAGAATCTGGGCTCCATTATGCTATGCTCTGTATGGACACATTGTGAGAGAGAACCCCTGCTTACAGCCCGCTTTCAGTGAAAGCAGAGAAGACAAAGGGAGGTATCCATATGTGTCAGGGAAGTAGTGGGGCATTGTCAGGGATTTCTTAGAGAGGCTCTTAATTAGGCCTTAACACAGCCTTTGAAGCCAGCCCCAAACATAGATTCTAGAGTAGATGGGCCCCTGGCTCCTTGGACACTGAAACTAGGCCTTCTGGCCCCTGCACCCACTGGCTATCTCCATGGCTCTCCCAGTGAGCTACCTTCTGTCTCAGCTCCTGATGAAGGTTTTTACATCTTTAAGAATGAGTGCAAAGTTACATAGGCGACACATAGGAGGGGCAAGCCCCTCCCTGCCACTGACACCACCAGCGGTGTCTGTGGGAACTCAACGTGCCCACCCCCCCGGCATCTGCGGATGCTTTCCAGCTCTGCCCCTGCTGTTGATACTGCCAGCGGTTTCTCAGGAGGCACCAGTCACCCATGCCTGACTTTAAAACCTGATGCTCTGTCCAGTAGATTACACAGCTTCTTTGCTTACCTCAATATAAGAAGCTTTTCTAAAGTAGATATCCTTTATACCCATTCTAAGACTTTTTTTTTAATGCTGCCCACAATGCAGTTGCCAAAATCAGCTCCCCACCCCATTTTATCAGAATTTTATATCTGTACCAACACACCATGTTTTAGAGCCCTTCCAGGCTTTTTATAACCAGAGCACGGTCCAGCCAGGCTGGTCTCCTGTTGCACTTCTTATTCTTCCATCTCATTAAAATAGCCTGTTTCTGTGCCTTTAAAAGGGCCCCCTTAAAGTACATCCAGCTCTCCTGGACTCCATTCTCCATTCTGCCCACTAGTTCCTTAAGTTCGTTCAAGTCTCCTGGTTTGGTGGCCTGCAGCAGATGTCATTGCCCACCATGACATCCCTCCTGCTCTCTCCTTTGACCTTTACCTAGAGGCTTTCAGTAGGCAGGCTTACCTTCCATTTTGTACTGCATCTCCAATCACACATACATAGCCATTATGTGTAGGGCAAGACCACCTTCCCCACCCCCCCACCTATTCTTCCTGAACAAGCTATATCCATCTACGATGGTACTCTAACCATGTGAACTATCTCACCGCATCTCTGTAATCCTAATTACATCATGATCCTATGTTTCTACTAGGATTTCCAGTTTTTCCTGTTTGTTTCCCACACTTCTCATATTAGTACATACATTTCAGGTATCTAAATAACTATCCTTTCCCTGAGAACATTTACTGAGTAGAGATGAGTTAAGCACAATGGATGATTTTTATTTTCAAAGAATTCTGGCTCTTTCTTTCTATTTATGGATTGTCTGGGAATAGATTAGGACTTTCTCAAATGTACTTGGTGTTTGAAATGATTCACACATTTCTTCAGTAAATAATTCTTCATCTGTAGACTCTTCGCCAACAATGTGTTGAGAATACTTGGAATGCACAATGTGTTGGTTAGATACATAATTCACATGGTACTGTTGCTGTGCCCTGATTGTATAATTTATATAACAAAATACAGTGCAAATTATGAATTTTACAATTGCTTGCACAATAAGAAATTTACTCTCAGTGAATATTTGCAGATCCAGTCTCAACATTCATTTTTCATGAGTATTCATCTTAGTAAAGATTGTTTGCTGAAATATTTCTGGAAAGTGAATACAAAACAGATCATAAACACAAACAAAAGGGGGTTGGGGGACTTAAAACAGCCATCCCTAGAATATTTTTGCTGTATTCACTCAGGACTATTATAAAGCAGAAGTTTTCAGTTCTTTCATGCTTAGCTGGTCTAGGAAATGAAAAAGTGCCTCACTGGAAAACTGAGTTGTGTAAAAGAACTGGATTGCTAATGTGAGACTATGGGTTGCCTAGGTGATTTAGGAACATGAATTAGGATTCATGTCAATTGAAAGTCAATGGGATTTGTGCAAATAAATGGCTTAAGGGTTTTTGAAAAATCACATCCAGTGCCTCTTTTACATCGTTTGTTCAAATCCAGTTCACCATCCAGGTGAAGAAAGTTTAAAGCACATGCTAAACTTTAAGCATATATATAGGTCTCAAAGGGTTAAACACCTTGCTAAATCAGGACCATTGTTTCCATTTGCATTCCTTTCAAATAGGCCATCAAACAGCTTTCAGTGATCTCTGTCCAGTTGCTAGAAGTATGGGCTCAGAGCAGAAACATCTTTACAGACGTTTTACAGAGAGACCAAGGTCTCACCTACCTTGATCTGGATGCAACTCTGCCCACAGGAAAAGACTTACGCTGCTTTAGATACTACTGTTTGAGGAGATGATGTGGATATGTAGAGGGAAAAAACCCAGCAACAAACCCTTCTGCTGCTACATGCTGCATCTCCATTTACGGGCTCTGCTGATACTGCTATGATGTCTTCTTTGGCAGGACAGAAGATCAACCACAATGGCACAATGATAGCTAACACAGATTCCTAAATACATTGTTTTGCAGAGCTGCCATACGCACTCCTGCGGTAACAGCTGCTTAGCATTTTCGTTCAATGTCCTACTTTTCAGCAAAAATCTGTGCCTAGCTACTTGAGTGCAATCCAACAAAGCATAAAGCCCAGAAGGCTTTATTTATTTTTTACAAATTCTGAAATAAGGTTAGTGGTTTTCTTTTTTTAAAAATGGAGAAGTCTTTTGGTTTTAGATTTCCTCTTAACTGAAGTGCTTCATTTGGTTTTAAGCCGCACATAGTCTGAATCACCAAAATTGCTAATGTCCTACATTATCATTTGGAAGGCTAAGCTTACATTTTTGGTCCCAGCCTCTTGTCCACTGTTGACTAGGAGGAGCTGGGAGTCCTGTGGTCATTTTGCACTCATTCTCCTACTGGAAAGAATGAAGCCTTTCATTAGGAGCCTGAAGTCAGGGTATTAAGTCCATGTACAATCTCTTGTCTGGATTTTAAGTGCTGAGCAAATAAGAGCTTCCACAGAAGTAAAAAATGGACACCATCTTTGAAGAGTTATACAGCACCTCCATGCTGGTTACAAAAGCATTAGAAACCCTTCATGCCATTTTCATCTTGCTACTGCCAATGGAATCCAGTCCTGTACCATAGGCCTGTGCAAAGTGGCTAGTATTCGCTTTGGATTTGGCCGATTTGGGGGACAGCGATTCGATTCGGTGATTCGAATCACTGTCCCAATTTGATTTGGACAAATCTCCAAATCAGCAAGGCCAGGCCCACCCCCCGCCCCTCTCTCAGCCAAGCAATGGTTGCCTTGGCCATCCCAGTTCCCAGCACTTGTAACAAGAAAAAAAAAGGCCCTGACTCACTGGGTGCTGCCAGGCAGGGGGCGATCCCTGCTGTCCCCCACTGCCCCACACTGCATTGGGGGCTCTGCATGAGCCCCCTAACCCCCCCCTCACTCCCCCAGCCCTGCCATGGGTGCTCCGCATGGGCCAGTTCCAGTCCTTTATGAAAAAAGCCCCCGAAAAAACCCCTGGATTCACCACTCCTGCCAGCGGGGGCAATCCCTACTGTCCCGCACCACGTGGGGGGCTCTGCATGAACCCCCTGAAGCCCCAAGGCCACTGTAGAAGTGGAGAGTCTGGGGCTTTTCTCAGCTTTTTTTTTCTTAAAGGGCCAGAGCAGACCTGGGCGGGGCACCTGTGGGGGGACTGGGGGAGCAGGGAGGTCAGGATGCTCATACAGAGCCCCCCATGCAGTGGGGGGCAGTGGGGATTGGCCCCCTGCCCAGCAGCACCTGGTGAGCACCGGGGCTTTTTTTTAAGTACCAGGAGCTGGGGCGGTGCAGCTGCCTGCTGCAGCCACCAGAGGCTGCCTGAATCATCAAAGCTCTCTGAATCTTTACCAAAGTTTTGGAGAGCTTTGAATTGATTTGGACCTTTAAATTGGCCCCCTGATTTGATTCAGATTCGGAGATTTGACCACCAAATAGGGATGAATCTCCTCCGAATCGAATCAGCATCCGAATCTTTGCACAGCCCTACTGTACTACTAGTTCATTAGAGGGCAGATAGTTCACACGCATCCAGATGGTATTCCTACCTTCTACCCATATACCTCCTTCAAATTTGTTTGCACCAAGCTAGGCAAAATTGCTTCAGGCCAGGAAGGAGCCTTGCCCCACATTTTGCCCTATGGGTGGCACTAGAGTGAAGACATTCTTGGAAACATTTTTTCTTTATGTAACCGCTTTGAAGTCCGACGTGTTACAGGATGGCTGAATTGGCTTGTTTGTCAGTTTGTCCATATAGCTGATGACTATTGTATCATCAGCTGTGCTTGCTTCACTTGTCTGCGTAAAGTATCTCTAGCTTTAAACTTGCATGGTGAGAGTTTCTTATGCAGATTAATACATGGAACTGTATTGTATTTAGCAGTATGGAGGCTTTAAAAGAACGGTCTCACTGCTGCTTCTTTACGGGAAGATATTTGAATGTCTCTCTGTGAGATGTGGCAATGAAAGAGAAGACAAAACCTAATATGCTGGCCATACATGGAGGAACTGCATTCTTTTAGTGCCACAACATCTCTGCTGCTCCTTCAGTACACACCCGGCTGCGGACTTTAATTAACTTCCCTGACTGAGCAGAGCTGTTGCTAATGAAGCGGCTAATTCTGAGAGCAGGGGGCATGTTCCATCATTTAGAGCATTCATGTGATGCCAGCATCCCATAATGCACCGGATTTCCTCATCAGTTCGTTCCTTTTTTACGTATAGCTGTAACTCCCTCCCCTTTCTGACATGGACCTGTATATTCTGGTTTCTGTGTGAGCTGAGACAAACCTCCAATTCAAGATTTATGAATATGTAATTTCAGAAGGAAAGAGAGACAGAAGAGCTGAAACTTGGATTTGTGTTCACTGGGAATTACTAAGAGGCCCTGAATTAGATTTCCCTTCTTACTTGCAGTGTTTTGTGACCACAACTACTGCCGTTGCTTTTTTGGTTAATCACCATTGGTTATTATAAAGACATCAAGCACTTTGCTAAGAACCAGAACTGGCACACCTGACAGCTTAATGTCTAGTCCAACCACTGCTTGGCCCTCCAAATATATATCAGTCCTACCCCTGTGTATTCTGAGAAGTTTCTATGTTGTTTTTTTTGGGCCATATTCTTATTCACAAAACAATTTGCCCTAGGACCTTCAGATTAAATTTAGTTAAGAGACCTTGGCAAAATGGAACCAATTTTGAGACATAGAAAGGCATACTGGGGAGGTTACTCCTTGTCAGAGAACGTCAAAATGACACGTTAGATTCCTGAAGACATTTAAAACATGAAAAATGACTGTGGGAACTGTCTGCTTTCAATTTTAAAAGTTTGCCTCCAGCACCTCTCCCTTTGGATAGCATTTCAAAAATAAATATGAGTGTTAGGGAGGTTTGTCGTTGTATTTTTTCCCCTGAAAAATGGGGGGAGGGAGGAGAATAATATTTTTTCTACTCCTCAGCCGTCTGCTATGTTTTTGTCCACTATCCTCCACCAGCCTCCACTATCCTCTAAACTGCTCATGGAAATGCCTTATTCCCTATAAAGTTAGAAAGAATGTTTTGGGTACTTCATGTGTACTCCCTGGGATTTTGGAAGCTTTAGAGAGAAGGACCCCAAAGTTTCACCTCTTCAGGTGTATGAGATGAAATAACTCATCAGGCCAGGTGAGAAGACTACAAGACATGCCTCAGCAACTGTCACCCCAAAACTGAGAACACTTCTCAAATATTGAAACTGAGCTAAAAGACACAGTGTCAAGGGAAAGATAATTGGCTCAGAAGAGTGGACTTCAAGTAAAAGGAGACACTTTTGAAGCAAAGGAAATAGGCACACACAGGACCTGGGCATATTGGCCCCCAGGTAGATCACAGGATCCCTCTGTTACTTTGGAGAGGAGGAGAAAGAGTACACAAAGAACTGAAGCCTGCAATCCCAAGGTGTCTTGAAGGACCTTGAAACAGGAAGGAACAAGCAAACTCAGTTTTGCCAGCTCTCACTAATGAATGAGATTAGTCATATAGTTGTGAAGCCTGCAGCAGGAATTCCTATGATACAGCAAGCTCCTCTGTTCTTGTAATTTTCGGGACTGGTTTGGGATACATGTGCAGAGTACTAAGGGTGAAGTTCATGTTATACTTAGATTATACTATATCTGTGGAACGTTAAGTGTTGTTAAAGTTAGACTATGCTATGAGCAGTTGCATAGTTAATACTGTTTCTTGCCTGCACAGCTCTGACTTGCCAATAGAGGGAAGGTGAGCAGGGGTGTGGCTAGGAGGCGTTATCTCTGCTCTGGGTCGGGGGGAAGGGGCTGGGAGCTGTGTTTCCTAGGATGCTTGAGAACTGTAAATTGCTTATTTTATCTCCATGGAACAGGCTGAAGTTACCCTAACATGAGGTAGGTAGCACAGCCCTTGTCTGAAGTAGTATCACTTTTGAGATGCTCAGAGGACACTTAGACTGTAAGGCACTTAACACTTGAGCCTACTCCAGTTACAGCTCATTTACTCATTCTAAGTGTAATGTGTAACTTTGTCTTAAGAGCTTGTGGGATATAGAACATAAGACTCATTCTGCCACAGCCCTGCCTTCAGCCCTATCTAAGGAGCAGTGGCTTAGGACAATGGGAATAGAAGAGTCAGGAAAATTGCTCCTGGGTCCAGAGAAAAGACACAGTCCTGGGCCAGGAGAGAGTGGGAAGGCAGATGTGACTGGGCCTGGGCAACAGGCAAGGTCTCAGGGCAGTGGAGCTAGGGGTAGGGGATAGAGGATGTATATACACATTGCTTCCAGGTTTGTTCTCTTGGTAGCAAAACTTACCCAGAGCTGCATGTACAGATACTCAAATGCTGAAGCCCTGAAGACTGGAAAGCTTTTCGTGCTGATGCTGTGCAGCCAGAGAGGGACCCTGTATGCATCTCAGGTTGCTCTGCAGGCTCCCTTTGTCTGTCTGGCAACAGATGGCAGCAGTGCCTAGGGCAGCCCTGATTGGCTGACCCTGGACTGCCCATGATCAGTTTGTGTTTCCCTGTAGCATAATGCAGAGATTGTATACAGGGCAGGTTCTGCTACCCGTTGGAGCAGTAGAGTCAGCAAGTGACATATTGTCTCCTGAGGAGAGGAAGGGGGTAGGAGTGAGGAGGGATGCTGGAGGACTATGTTCTCTTCTGAGAGAAGCTACAACATGTACAGACTTTCACTCTCCCAGGAGTTTCTCCTGGGAATAATTTGATCCTAGTTGTTCCCAGATTATTTTTCCTGGAGTGGTCATTTTTACTCTAGGAAAAAAACCTTGAACATATGTACACTCGTGGTTTCTTCTGGGGGAGCAGTGACTCTTCCAGGAGAAACTGAATGGCTGTGAAAGGTTTTATTAGAAAGAAGTGAGGCTGGGTCTGTGAACATATGACGTCTCAAGGCAGTGAGGGGGCAAGATCCCTAAAAATTAATCATTTGTAGTTTTTTGAATGATTAATTATAATTAGATTGACTTTTATTTTAGAAATTAGCTTATTTTAATAATTATTGAGTAATATATGCATTTGTTCAAAATTATAAAAAAGGATGGAATGATAGGAAAGAAATGCTGACATACATTGAAATGTCAGGTGATTATTTTAATGGATACTATTTAAGGATTGTAAATATACTTCCTGAACTCAGTTATGTCAAGCACAGCCTAAACTGATAAATCTCTCATGTTTTCAGTCTTACGCAGCACACATCAGCCTTGACTTTGCTGCGTGTTGTCAATCTGCAACACTGGTGAAACGTAGTGGGTGCACACGCACTCTCTGAGACTGGCAGTGCACCCCTTGCAAAAAGCACTGCTGACACTGTCGGTGGTGCCTGTGGGCAGTTGCTACACATCAACCCAGCCCCCACCGCCAATACCACCAGCAGCATCTGCGGGCAGTCCCCAATTGTCACTGGCCACCGCCGACACTACCAGTGGTGTCTGTGGATGGTTGCCTCACCACCCCACCTCTCACCCCTGCCGCCAACAGCACTGTGGCCACCTGTGGAAGCTCACCGCTCACCGCCGCCATGCTCCCACCGCCAACAGTGGTGCTGCCACCTGTGGGAGCTCACCGTGTCCCCCCAGCCTCCAGGGGCATGTGGTGTTCATGGTATGCAAGTCCACTTCAGCCTAGGGGTCCATTGGACTAGCATGGTTTAAGTATGCCAGTTTCTGTAGCAAATGGTACATAAGGGAGTGATGGGGTCACCATCATGTCCAGCTCTCCTTGACTTCTCAGCGTGAATGACCAGGTCCCCATTTACAGCTGAGTTGACTAGGAGCAGTCCTTGGCACTAGTCCAGACCAAGGCTTCAGTTTACAACTCCAGATCTGTAGCAAAAATATCTTAACTGCTTTGCTATCATGACTGTCATCATCTAGCTAGGCACAGGTTTCTACTCATTTGAAGTATGTATAAAAAACACACCTCATCTTTACTACAACTATTGTCATGATTCCATGCATCTAATTTCTAAAGTTGCCACTACTGTGCAGAAGACTGTGAGAGGGAAGGAGGAGTCATGGAGAATGTTTGAGGTGAGGAGTATTGGGGGAAGATGAGAAATGAGGGGAGGAGTCAAGGCAGAAATAGAGAATGAAAATTATGTTCCTCTGTGCTAGAAGCCAGGAGAAGTGAAATAGAGTGTCCTTTACAGCAGGCAGAGAAAGATGTGCATTTAAGATTGTTTTTTCAACCTGAAATTATCACTCACACATTGGCAGAGAAGCAGAGGGAATTAAAAACCCAGTCAGGCAAAAAACGTAGTTTTGGTGACTTTCTTTTAAATCTCACGATTTTTTGCGAGGTCTGACTCATGATTTTTTAACTCATTTCTTATTATGGGGAAACACATTGTAAACGTGACTCAACAGAACTGGTTATATACTGCTTTGCAAGTAATATCGCCAACTGCATTGTGCAGAACAAGTGTTTCACATCACGCACTTTGTACTCAGTTAACACAGGTAAATGAAATGCAAAAACAGACAGACGCCTGTTATTGTTATCTATTATTATTTGCATTAGTGGGGTCCCTAGGGGTCCTAACTGAGGTCAGCGGCCCCCCCACCCCTTCTCCTTGTTCTGGGCACTTTACAAATGCATAGTAAGAGAGGGTTCATGTTTTCTCATGTGTACTCCTAGGAATTATTTGCTTGTGTTTTCATTGCCGCCTAGTGGTGAGTTGGAGAAATCAGCAATTTACTGAAACTGCCCAACATTTGTCTGTCTGTCTGTAGTGGTAGCCCAAAGAGCTTGGCATTCCAGTTTCTGCCAACCAGTATCTCCAGCTAGACACAGCTTTCCTTTTCAATTTACCAGCCCAGCTGTGTTCACACAGACAAATATTTCCTCAGTCCTTTCCCAGACAAAAGGATGAAAAAAGTCACTCACGGGAATGGACCATCTAAACAGGTAGAACTGGGAAAGATTTTCTAGGGTATCCAATCCCCTCTCCTACATGAAGTAGGAAGCTCTCAACCCTGCTTTAGTATGCCCAATCACTCACCTAAATTTCCCCAAACTTTGCTTTCAGAATTAGCTAGTGTATTAAGCAAAGCTTTCATTCTTGGGTTATCCTTATTGCCATTGGAAAACTTTTCTTAATATCCAAGATAAATGGGAAACAATAAAGCTCAGCTTTATAGAACTTTTCATGCAAAATGGACCCTGAAGCACTCTCCTGAGTTAAATGGCACAGTTACAAAATTAAATAATATAAATTTAAAACTTTTTCAAATTTAAACTATTACTCTTCATTTTATTGCTAGTGTCCAACTTGAGTAATTCTTTCCCTTCTACTATTATTATTTGATATTTAAACTACAGTGGGTGCATTTACATATGATGCTACATCGCTGTAGCAATGTGCTTCCTTGGTATAGTGCATTGCTATGACAACGTAGCGGCTAAAAATAACCATGCACCGCTGGCGCAGCACAATATGGGCAGTTACTGCACCATCGTTTAATACTTCCCTTTGGAAGTACTAAACGATGGTGCAGTAACAATTGTGCAACAACAATAGGGGCACATGTAGATGTGCCCAATAATGATCAAAGACCAGGATCAGGCACTATACAAACAGAGATGGACATATTCCATGCCACAAAGAGTATACATTTTTGGGAAGTATCTAATCCTACTCTCACTAAAGTCAGTGGTAAAACACTCATCATGTTCAAAGAGAGGAGGATCAGGGTCAGATGGGTTTGGTTTTAGCACAAACTTGGATGCCAGGAGCTCTTAATTTCAGATCCCAGGTTTGCCACTGTTTCCCACTGTGGCCAGAAGGAAATTGTGAGAGGCCACATTTTCCAGAGTTCAGGGCAAGATCGTTGGAGGCTCAGCACTACGACTGTGTGAAGCTTCGGTCGCTGATTTGATTCGGCAAAGATCTGGCCTGATTCAGTGGCCAAATCTCTGAATCCGAATCAGATCTGAGGACCCTTTAATCTCTCCAAATCAAATCAGAACCCTCCAAATCAATTTGGAGAGATTCGATGATTCGCACATAGACACAACTTTAAATGGTTTTTCTACGTAGCTCAAGGTACCAGGCAGCTCATGAATGCTGCGATGGTGGGGCGGATAGAGCGTCCCACGAGAGCGTGGTACGGGGTCCCCAGCACACACAGTGGTGGACCCAGAAGTGGCCCAGAAGCACTTCTGGTCCATTTCTGGGTCCACTGCGGAGTACATGGGAGACCCTCCCTCCCACCCCCTGGCTCGGCAACTGGTGCCTCCTGGGTCTGGCCAGGGCACCCAGAGTCCCCCCACAGCTGATCACTGAGCCAGTCCACTTCTGGTCCACTTCTGGGTCCACTGCTGAGCACGCACCCCCACCCCCTCCCTCTCCCCGGTGCTCCTGTGGGACGCTCCATCTGCCCCAGCATTGCAGCTTTCATGAGCCATGCCTGGTAATTCAAGCTATGTAGAAAAACCATTTAAAGCTGTGTCTATAGCCGAATTGCTGATTCTCCAAATCAGCATCAAAGCTTCAGATTCGGATTCAGCCGAATTGAATCGAGGACAGTGGTTCAAATCAATGAATTGAATCACTGTCCCCAATTCAAGCCAAATCTGAATCGAATATGGTCTGCTTTGCATACCCCTACTCAGCACCTGTTTAAGGGCCAAATAGTTAAGGCAGTTCAGTCCCTGTTCAAGCATCAGAATAAGAGCCAAGGTTTTTATAAGTTCTTAGTGCTGAATGCACTGGAAATCTGGCAGCTGAACTTGATGTCTGATTGGGAACCATGCTTGTTAGAAAAATCTTGGCCCCAACCATGGATGCTGAGTTCTTATGGAAAACTGGATCTTGCTGGTTGATGAACTCTGGGGAAAAAAAACAACCTGTTGGAACAGACAAGTGGTGAGCATGGAGCAATCAGCTTGTGCTCAGCCACCTGGCTAGAGATGTGCCCACTGGTGCAGAGATAAGTGCACAGATCTCTACAATGCAAGTCTGATTGCAGTGGAAAGGGCACAGGTAAGCAGAGGATGTGTCAGCAACAGCATGAGACATGTTGAGGTCATACAAATTGGATGAGCAATCCTGCCTCAACAAGTACATTTGCAACTCCCTTTTTGTTATCACAAAGAATTCCTATTGCTGCCCTCAAATACTATCTTCCTCCAGGAGAGCAGAAGACCTGACCTTAGTGAGAAGGGAAAGCACAGGCTCTTGCCTGGAAAAAAAATGCTTTTCATGGTTCCAACATGCTGAACACAGCATCTTTGCTTGCCTCTCACTCTCACAGTACCTGCTCTCCTCAGTTCATATCACCTTAATGGGTAGCAAACAAGCATCATGCCCAGCAGGCCTACCACTAGCTCAGCACTGATCCCTCACAACCCTGAACGCTGCCCCTGCATATACAAGCTTATGAACTAGAACGGCTCATAAATTTCCCAGTAGAATGGTATTTCATCAGAAACAGTGGTTCAACTAAATCAAAATATCCTCCAGGATACATGGTCATTTGCTAGAAGTTTCTGTTGGAAATAAGATTTCCTGGTGGCTCACGCTTGACAGGCTGCTGCTGAGTGAGGCATCTGGTGGCCCTAGAAACTCCAGCTGCAACCATGCAGGGTACTGAAAGCTTCCCAAGTCCCCAGGGTGGAGCAGGAAGCCTAGACCCCTGATGCAAGCTCCCAGTTGTCCAGCAGGGAGCAAGCGTTCTGGTTTGCAAGCAGCTGTACCTCAAACTCTTTGAACCTGATTCTCATTGCCACTATTTCTGCTTTATATGTCTCTGGCATAGTAAAGGAAACTTGAAATGGCTCTAACTGTAATTTACATTCTGTGCGTCTCTCCCACTACCTGTAAACTGTGGGTAATAATCTTCATTTACTTCCCAGGTCCTTTTAATGATTAATTTTGTTAATGTTTGCAAATACTTTCAAGATGAAAAAGCAATATTTAAGAGCTACCTAGAGAGAGATTTAGAAACAGAACTTCTGCAGGTGCCGGTGTGTGTAAGTCCATTGGCTTTTGCTGTTCTATGCCAATTCACACCAGCAGCAAATATATTCTTAGGTTTTTATTTTATCTTTCCACTCTCAGCTTACACATTGCTTATTAAGTTAATAAAAAGCCACATGGGCCCCTTCCTATGCCCTTCTCCTGAGATCTCTCAATGTAATGCCCACTGAAGGTAGTGATTGCATTTAGCTCTTAAGGAGCAAACACACCAGATTCATCTTCCCATATTGTTGAGACCTAATGTGGCTAGGCAAGCCAAATCAAGCCAGGGAATAGGGAGGCCTGCACTTAAAAAAAGCCTTGCTTTGATCTGGAGGCCTCAAAGTGTATCAGTGTGCACCCTGAGGGTGGTGAAACGCTGGCACCACCTGCATGTCCTTCTCCATTCATGTCTTCAAACGTGGCTGTTCCTTTTCCCCAAATATATTTTTTCACCTCCAGTGAATCATCCTGGGCTCATAACGGTACCTGTAGGAGGTGACAAAGTTCCTCCCAGCAATCACATAGTAATGCAGGCGATGTTGTTTATTTTCCCCCATTTGGCCTCTCTGAGTTGGAAAAAGGACTCTTGGTTGCAAAGGTAGGACCCTTTCTAGGAGGCACCTTATTGTGGGAGCAGAGCTGTGTCTTCCCTCTATCAAACTGTCAGTGTAGCAGCTCTCCCCTTCACATTCAAACCAGCCCCTCCTCACTTTCTCACCCAAATTACTTCTGGGGCAGGCCTGTTTTTTAATCTGTCCATGCCTCTTCCATAGCCTTTCCTTCAGTGAGGTGCTCACTGAAGGCTCTACTTGGTTTCTCTTTACCAGGAGCCAAACGCCTCTCTTTTGCATGGAAGGTGGCTTATTTATCTGCAATTCAATCCTCCCCAGCAGGCCTTGCTCTTATCCTACTATTCTGTGTGTGAACCACAAATGCAAGAATGATTGGGCACAGTCAAGGGGATAACTAGTCTGTTGTTCCTGGGTCCTGTCCTTAAAGGTCAATGTCCTGTTCAGTCCTCTCTGTGAGATGTCCCACACAATGCTCTGTCCATTCAGTGACTATAAGTATGTGGGATATTTAAGGGCACTGGGTTATATCCTCTGTAGTTCTTTTTCCTTTCCACAGAGTGTCTCAGATAATGCCTTCCCCCACATTATTCTGTCCACACAATGTCTCCATAAATCTCTCTTTTTCAATATTCTTCTCCCCACCCTAGTGGCCTTCCTATAAATGCTCCCATCCTCAGTAACAGCTGTATTCAAAGAGCCGCTTCCTTCATCACAGACCAACTTTTGAAAGCTAGAATGATGCTTCAGACAAATAGACAGTGTGGCAAATGCATATTTTCCTGTAAAATGATTGCCCGTGCATCTCATACAGATCCTCTGTGGATGTCTACACCATCTCCCTGGAGGCTTCTGCCTGAATGACAAACAACTAGGGACAAGATGCGTTTGAAAATAAAAAAGCTTGAAGAAAACCTTTCCTTCCTTTTTGTGTCCTTATGATGAGGTATTTAGCAGATTTTGCATTCAGTGGAATCTGATGGGCTACACCGTGAGCACTTCTCTTATGGTCTTGATCTTGTGACCTGTCAACCATGTGCCTTAGCACCCATTGTCACTCCAGCCCCCAAAAGAAAGTCCTGAAGAGTCTTTCAGCTCCTCCCATGACTTCCCTTTAGGGGTCAAAAGGAAACCTCTGAACTTCCAAGCAGAAGTTACTCTGGTAGGTCTCCAGATCAAGTGAGGCTTTTCTTAAATCTAGGCCCCCCTTTTACATGGTTTGTTTTGCCTTACCCAGCCAGAGGGCTCTTTCTACTCCAACTATTAACAGATAATACAGAGGCATGAGTCTGTTCTCCACAGGAGCATCTGCCTCCCTGCCAGTGAAATTTATGGAGTCCATTTTCCATGCAGTGCAAGGGGTTCTGTCTAATGGACTTTTTTTCATCTGACTTTAATTGCTTTAGGCCCTGATTCAGCAAAGCACTTAAGCACATATTAAACTTTTAAGCATGCATTTAAGTACCAATGCCTAGGTACAACTTTATGCAATACCTCAATAATTTTGAGGTATTTGCACTAACAAAGCACAGTGCTCTTTGTATGCAATCGATATGCACTTTAGGGACCAATGCTATGTTTCGATGTTAAAGGATTTTGTGTTGAAAAATGTGGATTTAAAAAGGGTAGCAGTGGGTGCATCTACATGACACACTAAGTGCAAAACCCATGCTAATACTCAGTAGCATTAGTCTACTGTACATTAGCATCACAAAAAAGCATACTCCAGAACTACTGCGTAGTAGTGCCAATTATGGCACATTAAGTTACTACCTCTTATTACAAGTGCTAAACTTACTGTGCCATAATTATGGCACATTAATGAACGTGTAGACACATCCACTATCAAAGAGATCTGGGGATAGGGCTGAGTGGATTCATATAGCCCACCCAATGGCTAGTGTTGGGTTCCTTCTGGTAGTGGATTCCCAATTGCCAAGTTTTTAACCATTTCCCTTCAGAGAATATTTTGTTGTCTAATGAATCTTACTGTTAGGGCATATTTTGAGGAACGGCAGGAGGCCAGGGGAGAATTCCCTCGGTGTGCCAACAATGCAGTGGCAACCTAAGCAACCCTAGGTTTCTGCCACTTGGGAGGCACCAGCACAGAAGGTGTGCCGGGAGCAGAACTGAGGGTGGGAGGAGGAAGATGAGGCTAGGAGGGGCTTGCATCCACAGTGCCCAGAACTACAGAGGCTGTGACAAAGCCTATAGACAAAAAGTGCTGTAAGCTGGAGCAAGCTTGTGAACTGTCTTACACTAAAGGCCATTTCAGTCTTTGCAGCTCCCCAAAATACATGCTGTCTCCAGAGAATGCCCGTGTCATGTGCCCTCTGGCACGTGGCAGACAGGCTGAGGCCAGCAAATGTACTGGCCCCAGCAGCCTTATCTGGAGTCCTGGGGGCCAGGGAAGCTGCAGCCGTGTCACTCCTGCAGCTTGGAGCCTGGGCAGCAACTGGATCCAGTTTTGGGTGGCACACACTGTCCCCGCATGTGCTGCCCTGCTTTTTTTCTGTGTAGGTTTTTTTTGACCCCTGGATCTCCAGGGGCCAAAAAACCCCAACCCCATGCTGCAAGGTAGCAGCATGGGAAATGCAGGTCTGTGGCACCACATGCTGCAAGGCAGTACTCATCTGGATGCGGCCTTAGTGTCATCTCTGACTAAGTTGCTTTTTTCTACTTAATACTTTAATAGATGCCTAATGAAGCTTTTATGTTTGAGAAGAGTTAATTCGTTTACAAATTAGCAGCCTGAAGTGAATTTTGCTACTGCTGACTGACTTTCCATATCTAGAAGTACGTCTGTTTGTTTTGGGGCTTTTTTTTTTTTAATAAAGATTAGTCTTTATGAAATATAAGTGAGATGATTCATTCAGCTACTTAAACTTCAAAGACATCTAGGATCATTTTATCCTCTTTTAGTCTATTTTCCACCCCCTCTTCCTCCGCTCCCAAACACAAAATCCCCCTTCTCTGCCGCTAGAGGAAAACGGCATCTTTTCATGTGTATCAGGAAGGCACGCTGAGGAAATCAATTGGACTTGGGAGAGTGATCTGCTAATAATACTGTACACCTTAGATATAGTGAGGTTCAACAGGCAGCATCTAAACTCTGAAGGATTATTGCATGCCTCAGGTGAGCTCTAAGGCACAAGGCTAAAGGATCAATGGCTCCAGCCACCTGAGGTGTGAAATGATCTTGAAGAAACACAATGCCTTAGATAGATTTTAAAAAGTTAGATTTAATTAAAAGACCCTTCCCCTCCCCACCTCCAAAAAAGCCTTTGCGAGTCAAACCTATGCACTTACTGAAGATTATAGACACTGGTATGAGATCACTGACGGTCATTTCAAATGTTCTGTTCATGTCCTGTTTGCTTAATTACCACTATAAACCCAGTTCCTATTGACAGAAATGGCTTCTAGGCATGCATTTGGATAAGTGTGAAAAGTGCTCTGCAGAGAGTAATGAGAAGGTTCCACCAAATTTCAGCAATTAGCCTATAATGTCTATTGGACAAGTGCCAAAGCCATGAGTTAAATGATGCATAGGAGCAACTCAGAGTAGCAAGGGGTTAAGGGTGGGTTTGCTATTCTTTTCTGTTTAGATTCTCATACCAGCCCCATCATCATGGTGTCATCTCTGGGCATTTTGCTGGAACAAAACCTGTGGGAACCAGGAGTCTTTGATATGTCAACACTGTGCTACCTTCCTAAATATAGCAGATACCAGATGCCAACATAATATAAATGCTGTCATTAGAACTGTCTAAGAGAGCTGCAGCACCAAGATCTGGGTGTTCTGCCCAATTTAAATGGCTCTTCTGTTAAACCTTTCCTTTTCTTCTGCTGCTCACAGAGGGCACATCTACACATGAATATTAATGCAACGCAATAAACTCTGACACAACTCATGCCAGGGTTTATTGCCCCCAGGTGCAGCATTTACATGTGCACCCACAACCACAGCACATTGTGCCAGGGCAATACAGCCCTGGCTGGCAGGAGGCCTAGGGGGTCATCCTGCCAGCCTGGGACTGCTCCATCCTGGCTCAATGTGCTGCAGAGGGGCTGGTGGGGGCACAAGGGTGCTACAGTGTGAGGCTAGCTGGTAGGCAGCCCCACTCCAAAGCACCCTCATGCCCCAGCCAGCCCCATCAGTGTCTACATGTGAGCTGTTGGGAAGTAAATAACTCCACCATAGAATAGTACTTATCTCTGGCAGTACTTCCTATGGCAGAGTTAATTAGTTTACTCCAGCCTAATAGCATCAGTTGTGTAGACAAACCTAATTAGGCAACTGCAGTGTCTTGTGTAGATGCACCCAGGTTCTAACCCTCACCTGAAGATGCATCTTGCATGATATAGCTGGGGTTCTCTAAAAGGTCAAGCTGATAAAGAAAAATCCTTCATCTTTGGCTACAGAGAAGTAGCAAGCTACAGGGCACCCACAACATTGTGACTCCATAACAGTCTCTCTTCCCTGGGACTCTGCAGGCACCCCTCACCCACAGTGCTGGAGGATCAATACTCTAGCACAGTGGTGCTCAACCTTTTGGCCCTGCAGACCAAATGAGTGGGATGGGCCCAGTACATGAGCCAGATTGTATCAGAATAGGACCCTGGGGCTCAGAGTGGGTACTGGGGCCCAGGTCTGCCCCCTCCTGCCTCCTAAAGCTGGGATTGGTCCCCAGGGGCCTGGCACCAATCCTTTCTGCACTCTGGGATTGGGTCTCAGGGGCCCAGCACCACCCCCTCCCATCCCTGCCCTCTGGGACTGGTCTCTCCTACCAAGATTAGATCCCGGGGCTCCTGACATACCCCCTCCTACCCCAGCACACCAGGATTGGACCCTGGGGCCTGGCACTGCCCCTGCCTGACCCTATGAACTGGGATTGGGTAGCTTATTCAACCAATAGGGCTCCCCACAGTTCAAGAAATTTGATAGCAGAGGCCTAGTGCCGCCACTCTCCTGCCACAAAATTTTTAGACCCATGGACAGCCCCACAGGCCAGATGACATGGGGCTATGGGCCAGATCTGACTCCTGGGTTGGGGTTGAGCACTTCTGGTCTAGCATGTTTTTAGGGTGTATGCTGGGGGAAGAAGCAGCCAGTGAGAACTGATCTTTTGCAGCTAGAGATAAACTTCCGATTAGAAATCCCAGGAGGAGCTAATGATATCTCAGTGATCACTGAACTACATAGTGTTTCTTTGTGGAGGGTTTTAGTCAGTAGCAACATAGCTCCTTCAAAAAAGAAGGGTCCAGCTCACCATCTTTCTCTCCCATTTTAGTGATCAGCCCACTGCTCTGCCAGATTCAGGGAACAGGATAACCTTACCCCTAACAGCAGCTTCTCCCTGAGGCTCCTCTGACATGGAAGGACTCTTCCCAGATGTACTCCCCAGGTGCAGTTGGAGATTTTTCTTCCACTACTACAAAAGGAAATAAGATGTCTTGTTGGCTCTATTATCCTTTATGTTTTTGAGTAAAATTGAGATTATATTTCAAAATGAGCTTGGAGAGAATTGGTACTCATCTCCATGGTTAAAGAGATTATCTCACTCTTTTCATATTCATTATAAAAGGGATCAGGAAGTAGCACTGTGGGTCAGATTGTTGGGTAGTGTAAGTTTTGACCTAACTTAACTGACCTCGGTATAACAATGATAATTCATGCCTTCTGAAGACCTGGCCCATATCCTGTGATAAACAACATTAATACCTCTACTCAACCCCAGCGCCCATTCATTAGCTCCCATACTCATAGTTGAAAAAACATGGTAACCACGAGGATAAGCTTAGGTCCTGATCCTGTATCTGGAATACATGGAAATAGATCCTTGTGCCTGGGTGGAGTACAACCCTGTGAAGTCAGAGATGCTCCATGAAAACACAAGTGTGTCCCTGAGTGGATTCAACTTCAGAATTGGCTTCTAGATTATAACACAGTCTTATAGTTCCAGAGATTCTGAGCAACTTCCATTGAAGTAACAGTTACAGAAGCTCAGCACCTGAGAAAGGCAGGTGCACAAGTAATGTTCATTCTTAGAGATCCAAAATACTGTAAAAGCTAGAAACATTTCATGATCACATTGCCCACTTCTAAAATGCAGCCACCTCTGGGTAGAAGACAGTTTTTAAGAGGATGACTGGCATGCTGCACAATGTACAGCAGCGGAGAAGGAACTTACATATTGGCTACAATACCAGGACCCTTAGTCTTAAAAAAAAAGTACTATGGAGTCTTTAATACCTACACAGAGCCATTCGGACACTGGTCATTTAAAAGTTTCCTCTAATGTTCTCCTCTTCTTGAGAGGTCACAGTCAACAGTATAGAAATCAGTATCCAGGTATTTTAAACCTGATACTTTGAACATTAATCCACTCATGAAATAAGGCTACGAACAAGATCTCTGTGTGTGTACATGAATCAGTTGCTACCAGAGTATGAAGTATGTAAACAGGGAGATACATAAATGGGTCAGATCAATGACCAGACTTAGTTTCTCTCCTATAGAAGCTAAAGGTGGAGTGGATGGTTAACTACTCCTCTTAGGTCCTGATCTAGAATAGACTGACGTTCACAGAAAGATTCCCAGTGACTTTAATACATCTGGACCAGGCCCTTAATTCTGTTTCAGGTATAGCAAGGGCCAGGAGCATAACTTGGAATTTTGGCACCCTGGGTTGGGAGATGTGAGGGTCTTGGGGGTGCCAAGCTCTTACCTCCTCACATAGGAGCCACTGTTGGTGCTGCAGCATGAGCTCCCTGAACACAGGCCACTCCTGCAGTGGTGCAGACTCCCTGGGGCTGCCACTGAGGTGTGTCCCCCTAAATTGGCCCCCTGGCTGGTGTCCTGTTCACCCTCCCCAACTTACACTACTGGACTTTTATTGCACACTTGAAATTCCCCTGTTGTGAATGGTGCCTGCTATTTACCAGACTTCGCTGCTCAACTGCAGCCTGTAAAACAGAAGAAACAGATTTTAAATTGTTATACATAAGTGATCAGAAGTTAACATTGTCATCCAATTAATATTTCAATGGAAGAACAGAATAGGAGTGACCGTGTAGCTGTGTGTATGTGTGTGTGTTGGACAGATGGCGAGAATCTTTGAGAAGCAATTTTTCATTGTCTGCGTTCCTCATTTAGTTGAATATGAATATGACTGTCACAAACACTAGGACCTGCCAAAAGGCTTTGCTGAAGCCAGGTGCTGCTGTCTGCTGACATCACTGAATACAGTGACTTGATAAAGCGACTATCAGAAACTATCATGAGCCCTCACTGGCCTCTCCAACAAACCTATCACTTTCTTGGGTGACTGGACGTCTTAAAATTGTCTGGTCAGAAGAAGCTCTTCATGCTGAGATCCTGGATTTGCTGCATCAGACTCTGCATGGTGTGAGTGTGTGTGTTACTTTGTAAGACCGCATGCCTTGAGGGTGTTTCAGGCAGGAAGCTAAAGATGAAGTGCTTACAACCCAACAACAATCCCCTAGAAATTCACAGCTTGCTCTGCCTGACTGCTGTTACAGAAATAAGTATTTTTTTCCTCTTAAAGTGAAAGTTTAGAGCTGTTAAAAAGTGTTAGGCTGACAGGTTTGGAAATGTATCTCTGTTAGGCATTTCTAAAACATACATCACCATTGTTTCTGGACTTCCTTTCTCTAGAAAATTTAATTGAGATAGCACATGATGAGTTAAGAAAAATGTGACTTAATCAATCAGAGGAAATAGGGTCTAGATGTAATCACCATTAGGTGGGGTCACAACTGAATGAAAAATCTCTCCTAAAAAGTAATTAACAACGGTTCCCTGTCAGACTGGGGCTGGGGGAGCATATCAAGTGGGTTCACAGGGTTTGGTTCTGGGCCCAGTTTTATTCAATATTTGCATTAATGACTTGCAAGATGCTTACATTTGCAGAACTGACACCAAGCTATGAGGGGTTGCAAATGCTTTGGGGGACATGGTGATCGCTCAAAATGATCTTGACAATTGGATGGAACTTAACAAAGACAAGTGCAAAATTTGGAGAAAAAAATCAAATGCACAAATACAAAAAATGGGGAGAGTGGGTGGATCCAGGATGGCCAAGAGCCAGGTGTAGCCACACACCCCTTTGGCTATGCAGTGCATGCATACAGAGCTCTCTGAGCTTAATGGTATGTCAGTGCAGCTCCTGCCAGAGCTCATGGCATTCTGAGCTCCCCGTCTGGTTGGCATAGGCTCTGGCCAGAGCCTGCTTTCTCAGGACTCTGGAGCCCAGGGGGTGAGCATCACAGCTGTTTGCTCTTCCTTCCTCCTGTTCTTGAATTCAGCAGTAGGGGAAAAGAGTGAGTGATCCATGGCAGCAGCAGTGGTGTTCACCACCTGGTCTCTGAAACTGTGTGAAAGCAGGGGCTGTGACGGCCAGACTAAGCAGCTGGTGAGCACAGCGCTCATAACACATTTGGAGCCCCAACTGGAGCTGTGCTAATATGCCAGTGAGCTCAGAGAGCTCACTGTGCATGTGCTGCACAGCTACAGTGGGGTAAGGGAGACCGTGCTGCTACACCCCTGCTGGACTGAGAGGGTAAATGAGAACAGTTTTGCAGTACATAAAAGACCATTATAAAAAGGATATTGATCAGCTATTTTCCATGGCCTGTGCAGGGAGAGAAGATGACAAAAAAAATTAGTTCTGATATTAGAAAATATTTTCCAACTGTTAAGATGGTGAAGCACTGGCATAGGCAACCTACAGATGCTGTGAAGTCTTCTTCACTGAATGTTCATAGGAATATTTCTTAAGGACAGTCTAGATATACTTGATCCTGCTTCAATGCAAGGGGTTGGGCTAGATGACCTGTTGAGCTCCTTCCAACCCAACATTTCTGTGATTTTAGGACCCTGATAAATACCATCAACAAATAATTATTAAGTGTAGCTCTTCAGTCAATGTAGACAGGGAAAGTCATTTAATGTCATCACAGCTGACTCCAAGTATCCACAAATATCTCACAGGGCATTAGATATAATTGGTCCTTTTCTTTGTTATCTACAATATTTATCATCCCATGAATTAACACAGCTCCTCAAGGTCATGCTCAAATAGGTCCTAATGTTCTTTCCAGCTGTTGTCTCTTATCATATATTGATGTAGGCCGTATGGCCAGAAGTTCCAGAAAGGAATGAGCTCTCTACTTGCTCTGCTGTGAAAAGAGAAACTTGCTGCCAGAGAGGGCTCCATTTGCACAGGCAACCTATTCACAAGTCCTGTAGTAGCATGTGCAAAGTCATCTAACAGATACATGGATTTGAATTTTGGGGTACCCTGGGCTCCCAAAGATCATAGGATCATAGAAAAGGAGACCTGAAAGGAACCTCACAAATTCATCTAGTCCATCCCCTTGCTTAAGGCAGGCTCATCCATGACTCAATCATCCCAGCCAAGTATCTGTCTAACTTGCTCCTGAAAACTTCCAAGGATGGGGATTCCACAATTTTTCTAGGTAACCTGTTATAATGCTTGACTAGCCTCATGGTCAGAAGGTTCCTTCTAATCTGCAACCTAAATTTCTCCTACTGCAGCTTAAAACCATTGATTCTTGTTCCTGTCCCCTAAGGGCATATGTAAGTGAAATAGGGGCCCTAAGTTGAAGCAGTCAGTTTTTAAAAACACCGCTTCTATTTAGGGCCCTTTAAACAGCCATGTCGTGCACACACCCAAACTTACCTGCCTCTCTGGTGGCAGGGAGGAGAGGGCAAGCTGCCAGTGGGTAGAGCGGTCCCTGGGCTGCAGGGGAGGCTTCCCTCCATGGCAGCAGTGGGCCTCCCCCACTCCAAGGTGGAACCCACCCACAGGCACCTGCCTTGGGCAGTCCCGGGGGGCACTGCAGTCGCAGGGGGAAGCACCAGGCAGCTAATTTTTTAGGTCAAGCTTTATAAATATGGCATGCCAGGTCATGTGTTGTATGAAGGCTTTGATTCTGTACAGGAGCTGAAGTCTGTGCTACTGGGTACAAGACACATAATCACAGGGTCTGAAACCCAACCTCCGACACCATCATGTATCCCACCAAGATGATTCACTGGTTGTACCAAGGTGGCCTCATCCTCCTACTTAAAGTAGCTGCTTGACACACAGCATGATCAGAAAGTGAATTATTTAGTGAATAAACAATATACCACCCACCATTTTCTGACATACTAAAAATGTAAAATGAAGATGCATTTGAAAATATGAAGCTGTATAATTGTTTAAAAAGGTATACAGTTGTAGTGTACCCTCCTAGGTAGCAAATGTACCAAATATAGTATAAAGGTTTTATTTATTTAGTTAGTTTTTACTCTACATGTTTTAATAGTTAGGCCAACCAATGTGGATGAACCTTCCTTTAGAAAGTAATTAAAGTGCAAATGGAAAAAAATTATCACAGTCAATGATTTAAATCAAGGTTTTCCGCTCTGTGATTTCAATCCCAGTGTAAATTGCCTTAATTTAACTCAAACTCTTCGTTTTTTGTTCTATGTGTATACAGTACCTCTCTCAATGAGGGTCTACTCCACAACTGAAGCTGCTAAGTGCTACTGCAATACAAATATATAATATTTGTAAAGTCCTCTGTGCTCTGTCCTTTATTTAGGAAGTAATTGTTATACAGATTGCTACAGAGCCACTTCTCCACACAAGAAGTATATGCAATAAACATGGTATACACAAACTATAAGACTAATGTAAAACTCTAGAGGGGTATGTGGTGGCAGAGATTTGGAAGATATGAGTTCCAGGCCTACTCTGGAGTCAGGGCAAAGCTTCTCCCTAGTTAATCCAGTTGTCAATGGGTACTTGGCCATTTAGGTTTGGGAGTTAGAGGTGTCCAGATGTAACAGCATAATTAGGGGTGGGTGGGCAGAGCAGTAGTCCTGGGCACCAATGTAGAGGAGTCATGAAAATGGCAGCCCCCAAGGAGCCCATACCACTGTTGCTACAGTCATGGCCTGTGTTTGGGGAGCTTGTGCCATGTCAGCAGCAGCCTACACTGTTGCAACAGTCCCTGTGCAGGGAGATAAGTGCTCCCATACCCAGGGCACCAAAATTTCTAGTTATGCCTCTGGGCACATGTGATGTCACATCACTCCCTCATGTTCCACTGGCTAAGAAAATTGCGTGCTTTATCCATGCTAGCTCAATGGTCCCTGAGGCTCAGATGACACTTTCTTACTAAGTCTTAGAGGATTCACATTTCATACTGAATCATTAATCAGGAGTCCCAATACCCCTGACTTTGATCAAATATTTCTTGCAAACTTTTAAAATAATGGCAGCTCCACACGGACTCCAGCACAAGCAGCTGGGCTGTGTTGCCACAGTTCAAGATGTCTGGGTAGGAAATAGGAGAGCAATAGTGCAGATGATACACTCACCCTCTCTTGACAAAATCTATAGGCCAGCCTAGTGCCCAATGATGCATGCATAGTGGGCCAAGTGGATTTGAAGAAGATAGGATTTTTTTTCATTGCACTCTCCTCCCAACCCAAAAGCTAAAGCTAGTTCTATGATTCAGATTCTGCTCTGGCAGTTCAGTCTTGCCATGTATTTAATCATTCTCTCCTTCATGTAATGGTCATTTTCATAGTGGCATATATCTGGCGTAACATCTGATCAGCTGTCTTCACACACCTGTCCACACTGTAAAAGATAGGCGATACCATCTGATCTCATATCATCTCTGTTGTTCCCACCCTGAAATCTATTTATTGCTTGAACATTTACCATAGTACACACCGAAATAACAACTTCTCACTTTAAACTGCAGGGCTTTCAGTTGCGAACTTTCTCAATAAATCAACTACCTAATGAAAAAAGTAATGAAAGTTATTCATGATCAAAACCCACAGTCCTTGCTTTTCAGACACAAATATTTGCTTCCTGAACTGCATTCTTCATTATTTTTAAGTCCTGTCCCATCTTGCAGGCACTGATGTGTTACTTCATTACATTCTAGGGAAGTTTCTTAACCAAAAACCCAGTGATAATGCAGTATATCTGCTAGATTCTTAGCTGACACTTCAAGAGTATCTGCAAAATCTTAGCAGGTGGACATGAAAAAAAAGAGTTATAAAGAGGAAAATGAAGCTGTCAGCAGTAAATAGCAAATAACTTCAAAACAGTTCCTTCTTTTATTTAACATGCCGATTTTTTCAGGGGAACTGGGTGGCTCAGGGGATGGCTACTGTACTATGAAGCCTTTCATTTCTAGGCCAGCCTAGGTGAATTCTGACTGAAAGTCAATATGATGGGGTGACTCTAATGTGATCTATGAGAAATGAGATGCTGTTATTAATTCAGGTGTTCCATTTTATAAAGTGAATTGCTGTCATTTGGACCCAAGTGAACATATTGGAGACCAAGAATTTCATAAGGACGGTATCATCAGACAAGAAGTGGTATGCCTCATCGCCAGGGGCATATCTAGGGAGGTGCAGTGGTGTGGTCAGACCCCTCTCTTCGGCTACTTTCCAGGCTGTGGCTATATGAGGTGCCATGCTTAGCAGGGGACAGTGGCAGCAGCAGGCCTATTTCCTTCTCCTGCACTTGTTTCTTGCTGCTCCTTCACAAATGACCTCTGCTGGCTGGGAGCTGGTACTGGAAGGAGGAAACCCAGCCCCTGGGCACTGCCACTGTCTGTGGCTGATGCAGCCATAGGGGGAGCCCAAGACTCACTCCTGCTCTACACCAGCCATGGGCTGCAGGCAACAGCTGTGCAGGAAGCCAAACTCCACTGTGAACAAAGGCAGCAGTGCACAGGTTTCTCCTTCCAGCACCTGCTACTGGGCAGTGGGGGACACCTGGTAGGGGCAGGGAGCAGGCATAGGAAGAAGTAATCTGTGCACTGGTGCTGTGATCTGCTGAGCCAGCACTCTTGCAGCCATTCCCAGCAGCCCATAGCTGGAGTGGGGCAGGAGCAGATCTGGAGATCCTGCTTCATGCACTTGCCCTTGTCCAGCTCTCCAGTGTCCCCTGCTGGCCCTGGGGCTCCAAGCCACACCTCACCCCCATCTACCCATAGGCTGAGGGGGAATGTGCTGCACCACTTTTAGTAAATCCTGGATCCACTGATGCTCAGGGCTAGGCATTACACTTTGATTTGGGAGCCCTAGATTCTATTCCTACTTCTGCCACGCATTATTTGCTGAGTGATCAAATCGCTTCCATGCCTGTCTCAGTTTCTCCATCGATAAAATGGACATTGCCCTCATTGATATCTGTAGATAAAGACTAATATATAAGAGATAGGTATTATTTGTCTCAGAGAAGACCCAAGGGATTCCAACCAAGACTGAGTACCTAGTCACTGGGCTTAGAGCTATTTAAGCAGAAAGAGATTGTCCTATAACTTGGAAGATCTTACAGTATAAACAGATAGAAAAAAGGGGCAGGAGAGAGGGAAGGATGATTGTCCCCTTTATTCAGACATTGATTGTCCCCTATTATTCAGACATTATTCAGTGAGTCTCAGAGACTTTAAGGTCATCTCTGATACAGAGCTTCTCTTTGTAGAGGTGTGCCAGCACAGTTATGTTCAGCAGAGCCCCCTAGTACAGACACAGAGTACCTCCCCAACTTCTAAACTAAGCCAACAAAAATAGTCTCCTAATGGCAGAGCTGTGTCTACACTAGGGGGTTTCACTGGCATAGGCATGTTCTCCAGAGTCTGCTGCAATACTCCTGGGAAGTGCTTGCTCATGGTCCAGTGAGAAGCTTCTCTCCAATTTTGGGCTGAAGAGCTGAGTGAGGGACAAAGTGAAGTGAAGCCTAGCAAGTGTTGAGGCTGGACTCTGAATCCTCTCCCACTGTCCTGGGCACATGGGCTGGGATAAGTGGGTGAGAATCAGCTCAGCACTCATGGAAACCAGGCCCTTCAGTGTGAGCTGGATTATTGGGGAGAACAAGAACTGAACATCTGAGCTCTGTCTCATAGCAGTGCCTTTTGCCACCGTGCTGAAGGCCTCTACTTTCCCACTGCTCCAAGGAAATAGATCATTTACATCTAAGCAGTATTTAAAAATGTCATTTGGGGACATTAACATCTTAATTCATCTTCTTTAAGTTTATTCACTTTAAGTCTGTGAGAGAAAGATGAATATTATAACTGGCAGTTATTATGGCCTGCAGCCATATCGTGAGCAGATGATCTCACAGTTGAATTAGACTGAAGGATCCTGTAGTTTGACCAGTCCTTGGATCAAAGGGCTCCACAGAAACGTATAGTGGTAACTCCACTGATTTTTCCCCTAACTAACACTCGTGCAGCCCTGAAATCCATCCTAGCTTGCCTCCAGCTGCCTAGGACCCCACAGGGCCTTTGGGCTGCAAGGGAAGAGCTAGTATGGATGACTGCCCTGGCAACAGCCCGAACACATCCCAGAACAACCATTTTGCTGAGCCTTTTGGGGTGCAAGTGGGGACAGAGGTGGTAGAGCTGGTTCTGCACCTGACAGCAAAGGGCTCGTGCACTTAAGGCATTTCCTCAGATAAAAGTGGGCATAAAGACCTGCCGCAACCATGAGCTAAGTTCAAGGTCTCTCTTCATCATTCATAGTCTTAACAATATTTCCCCTTTGGCCTGAGCAGTTAGCCAATGTCTAGGGTTATTTCCTTGTTGGGCTATTTCCATTCAGAGGAGAAACTAATGGTACAGGTTGGGTATATTCTTTGGTGCAATCCTATTTATGTTGAAAGCATACACACAAAATTTTGTTTACAGGGACACAGCAGAAACAAACAGTCCGCAGCGAGTTGCCAGGAAAGAAAGACATATATTTTCAGAAGCATAACATTGATATGTCATAGCGCCACAGTTCGTACGTTCCCACACTCCAGGTGACGTCACATCGTGCGAGGTGAGGAAAGAGAAAGAAACAGCCGGTTGCGCATTTGTGTAGCGCTGTTACACACAGTTGCTGCCACCGGCTGAACCGGGCACCGGTCCCTGGCCCACCGCAAAAAAAATTGCCAGTCCACCACATCAGATAATTTGAGAAGCACTGATCTAGTCCAATCCCCTGCCTGATGCAGGATAATCCCTATCCAAACCATCCTATGCAATCCATAATCTAAACTCTTCATAAAACCAACATCATCCCTAACACAACATAGACATAACACCCTAACCTGGCACAGGTAAAGCAGGGCAACCATAGTAGCCAATGGCCTGCTTCTATAGCAAATTGCTAGTATATGCTCAAGAGATCCCAGGTAAATGGCCATACCCCCCAGCTACAGAGGAAGGTAAAACTCCACAGTCTGTACCAATCTGACCATGAGGTAAAGTTCCTTCTTGACCCCAAATACAGTGATCTTCCTGTCCCTGAGTGGGGGGACAAGACCCTCTAGGCAACAACCTCTTGCTTTAGTCCCAACAGGCACATTGGCACATCCCTGTCAAAATTCCCAGCTTTGGCTGTAGTCAATATCCAATGCCTCTGAAGGAGGCTTAAAAATACCCTGACACATGTAACAGAAAGCAGGGAACAGATCCTCAAGGAATCTATTTCTAGGCACCTGGAGAAGATGATTAGGAACAGTCAGCATGGATTCACTAAGCACAACTCATGCCTGACAATCCTGAATGCCTTCTATGAGATGAATGGCTCTGTGGATGCAGGGAGAGCAGTGGCCATTAAATACTTTGACTTTAACAAGGTTATTGGCATGGTCACCCACAACATTCTTGCAAGCAAGCTAAGGAGATATGGGTTTGATGAATGGACTGCAAGGTGGATAGAAAACTGGGTGTATCATCAGACTCAAAGGGTAGAAATCAATGGTTCAATGTCTACTTGGCAGCTGGTATCAAGTGGAGCACCCTAGGGGTTGGTCCTAAGGCTAGTTTTGTTCACTATCTTCATCAACAACCTGGAAGATGGGATGGTGTACACCCTCAGCAAGTTTGCAGATGACACCAAGCTGGGGGAATAGTAGATATGCTAGATGGTAGGGCTAGGATTCAAAGAAACCTTGATAAATTGGACATTTGGACCAGAAGAAATCTCATGAGATTCAGTAAGGAGGAGCACAAAGTCCTGCACCTAGGATGGAACAAATCCCAAGCACCAGTACAGGCTGGGGACAGACTGGATAAGCAGCAACTCTGCAGAAAAGGACCTGGGGGTTACAGTGGACAATAAGCTGAATATAAGTCAATGGCGTGCCTTTGTTGTGAAGAAGGCTAAAGGCATACTGTAGAAGCATTGGTAGGAACATTGCCAGCAAATTGAGAGAAGTAATTCTTCCCCTCTATTTGGCACTGGTGAGGCCACATGTGCAGTACTGTGCTCGGTTTTGGGCCTTCCATTACAAAAAAGTTGTTGGCAAATTGGGGAATATCCAGCAGAGGGCAATTAAAATGGTTAGGGGGATGGGGCACATGACTTCTAAGAAGAGGCTGAGGGAACTGAGCTTATTTAGTTTAGAGAAGAGAAGACTGAGGGGGGATTTAATAGCATCCTTCAACTATCAGAAGGGGGTTCCAAAGAGGATGGAGCTGGATTGTTCTCAGTGGTGGCAGATGACAGAACAAAGAACAATGGTCTCAAGTTGCAGCAAGGAAGTTTAGGTTATATATTAGGAAAAACTCTCTCACAAGGAGGGTAGTAAAGCACTGGAGCAGGTTACTCAGAGAAGTTGTGGAATCTCCATCCTTGGAGATTTTTAAGACCCATCTAGACACAGCCTTGGATGGGATGCTCTAATTGGAGATGGTCCTGCTTTGAGCAGGAGGCTGGACCAGATAACCTCCTGACGTCCCTTCCTACCCTCATTTTCTATGATTTTATGGACATATCTACACATGAATTTAAGCACGATTAAATTTAATGAGCATTAAGCTAATGTGCATTGAGCGGTTTTTGCCAGGTGTCTACACGTGGTGGGACATGGGACTACCTTTAGTCCCAAATTGCTCCAACTCTGCTATGTGCCCCTGTGGCCCCTGGGGGAGCTCTAGCCTCTGGCCACATGGCTGCCAGCACTTGACAGTCATCTTAAAAGCATGCCCTCCGCACTGTGACCTCTGGGGAGACGCTTCCTGTGTCAGAGGAGCAGCATGCCAGAGACACAGGCAACACGTGCCTGCTCCGCTCCTACCACAGCTATGCTTCCGAGCCCTGGCTCCAGCTCCTGGCCCTGGTACCCAGGGACAGGGTCCCTCACTCCTCAGGGCTACCACAGATGCCCTGCTCACCTGCTGCCATTTTTAAGGCACATTAAGGGCACACACCTGTAGAAGCATGCCCCTAATGTGTCTTAAATAGGAAATACCCAGAATAGCACATAGGCATAGAACAAAAGAATCAAGGCATCCAATGCTCTTATTTCAATACGAGTTAGGGATGGGGGAGTTTTTGAAAAGCTTATTAGGTTTTTATCTGCATCTGTAGGCACCAAAATACCTTTGAGAATTTTGACTTTCACTGCTACATGACTTGCCCAAGATCACACAGGTAAGTGGCAACTCCAGACAGAGAACCAAGGAGATTACTTTCATGTTTTAATCTTTAGCAGTTCTCTTTTTTTTAAAGGCACTGAAGCAGTTTTATGAAGAGTAGTAGTGTTAGTTAAACCTTGATGTCCTAGCTAAGTTTAATCTTGGTCTGAATACCCTCCCTGTACTTTCAATTGTATATATCGTTATATTATCATTACACATTGATTTATAAGGCCCTTTTCACATATATCATGGTTCTGTATAGTCTAATTACAAAACACACAAGAGTGAATAAAAAATAACCAGAGAAAAAGGTTGGTTTAAGTTTGACCTTTAAAGTGGTAAGAGAATCAGGTGTAAAGATATTGTATGGAAGGGCATTGTACCACCGTGGAGGACACAGGCAGCAGACCAAGCTATAAATAAGTCATAGAACATAAAACATGAGTAGGAACTTATGCAGAAAGCAAATGATACAATTAGGAATGGGCCAAAGTAGGAAGAACCTTGAAGACAAGTAATATGTTTTCATTATTCATTTCAGTCCCTCACAGATAGCCAGATTCCGTGCTTATTGAAGTTAATGGGAGTCTTTCCTTGGACTTCAGTGAGCTCTGAATCAGACTCCAACATCCTATCATGCAGTGTTGGAATTGCTGCCATATTCTACCCTCAAACACTATTTGTGTGTGCATGCCTACATAGCCCATGCTGCCCCCAAATGCTGTTTGTGTGTGCATGCCTGCCTGCATAATGAGTATTGTAAGTACATTTTGTAATAGTCTCGAGCAAAATGTAATTTATTATTATTGATTGGTGGTCTTAACTACTTTTATTCTTACTTGTTGGGTTATTATTGCTGTCTTAATTCTGGAGATTATGCTATGCTTTCCTAAATGCATCTCTTCAATCTTTATAATTAAACATCATTTAAGTATTTGGTCACTTTCACAAATTAATTAGAGTGAATTATGGCTGAGGATTTTCAGGTGCTTACTATATAGCTTTTAGATTAAAAAAAAAAAAGCTTGCAGGCTTAAAGCATAGGTCTGTAAAGACCAAGGCTGATATGTGAACTGTCTGTGAATCCTCCTTCCTTCTTTATGATGACTAATAAGGCATGAAACATTATGGGGTTTTTGTTCTTATTTTTAACTTTAGAAATATCAAAATGATTGAATTGTTTCTATCTCATTCTTGATAAAGGGCTCCCTAGAAGGCTGAAGACGAAATTGAAAGTGTTGTGCTGTTTGGATTTTTAACACAAATACTTTTCTCCCAAGTATCTGCCAGGAGTTTGAGTCCAATATGTATTTAAGGAAAAAACAAATCTATAACCAAAACAAAAAAAAGAAAGAAAGAGGAATTTTAAACAGTATAATTGAAAATTGACCTATTTCCCTTTTAGTCAAACAGGTTTCATCATCATGGGCCTGAACCAGAGCCTGTCAAATTCAAGAGATTATTTCTTTTAGCAAGCCTAGCATCAGGGCTCGGATTCACACGTGCAGATTATATTGTCACACGGACAGATGTTGGACCGGCAGAATTCAGTGCAACTCCGTGCAGGTGGAGCAACCTACCAGCACAAGTCACAATGCAAGATCAAGGTTATGATCTTCCTAATTCTCCAGTCTTCTTAGGAGTCTTTCAGCAAAAATCCAAGGAAGTTAAGGACAGATACTTCTAATGGTAAGAAGCAAAAGGGATTCAAGGCCTCTGAACTGTGCCAAACTGACTTGATCTTGCCATATCCTTTCATTACTTTCAGTGAAAGCTGAGAGTGCTCAGTACCATGCAGAATCAGGATCTAATTGGCTAAGTAGAAATTTGAGATTTTATAACATCGACTCAAGGGGCTGACTCAGTGTATCTAGACAACAAATTCTGTTCAGAGGCCTTGCTTTTTACTGGGTTTTTTTTTTTTTTGGTCCCTCAAATCAGCTGAGACCAGGAGTGCTAGACAGAACAGAGCCCAGCTTAATACATAGATGGGGTGAATCTATATTCTCTTAGCAGCACCAAGACACTACGGTGAATTGCTCTTTAGATGCTCATGCAACCATAACATTAGCTGCCTCTTTTTGAAACTGTAAGAGAGGTTAGTGGCAGGCTTCTGAAGGGATTTCATCTTGCAGAGGAAAAAAAAAGCAGACAGGGAGTTGGGTTGACTATCTTGTAAAATGCAACTTTACGGGCTTGTGCTAAAGGAAAGAAAATTGGTGGCAATCCTCAAAGCTCCAATTCAGAAAGGGCCAGAAGATGCCATCTCTTTGAAAGAAATAAAAATGGAAGCTGCTTTCTGGTTCCAAATGCTTCAGGTATTTCCTCCTGATACTCTCCCAATCATGGGGATATCCAGGATTTACTAAAGGGGGTGAAGCATGCCACCCTTCACACCATGGTTGGAAGAGGACAAGGTGTGCTGGAGCCCCCAGGTTTTCAGGGGACACCAGGTAGCTGGGCAGGGAGCAGGTATATGAAGAAGGGGATCCATCTGCCTGTCCCACCCCCAGTCTCCTGCTGTCCCCTGCTGGCTGGGATAGAAGTTGGAAGGAGGAACTTCTATGCTACTGCCTCTATCCCCAGCTGATTTGGGCTTCCTGCATAGCTGTTCCTTGTAGTCTATGGCTGGAGAGAGGCAGGAGTGCTTCTGGGGTGCACCCATGCCTGAAAGAGCTGGGGACAGTGGTACAGCAGGGCATGTTCCTGCTTCCAGTGCTTACTCCCAGACCAGTAGTGCCACTGGGGCTTAACCGGGGGTGACAAGGAGCAGGTATAGGAAGAGGAAACTGTTGCTATGCCTGGCACCTTCAATAGTCAGAGCCCACAACTAAATTAGGACAGGAGCAGCTCTGGGGCTCAGCCAGGGACATCAGTGACAGTGGTGGAAGGGGGTGTACACCGTGACTGCACCACTGCACCCTACCTGGATCTGCAGTTGCTCCCAGTCTGTATTTATCTTTCCAGGTGTGGACATATGGTACAATCACAGCAGATTAATTTACCCTGGATTTTACTCCATAGTAAATGTGGTATGAATACACAACCAACTTTCTCAAGCTGTCTGCAGTAGGCATAAATAGAGCTCCTGGCTGCTGGGTGGTGAGGGAGTAGGCAAATGATTGGTACACTGATATAGCTTACAACACTGTATAGTTACTCTTTATTTTCTGAGGAGTAATTTTAGAGTGGAGTGACTAACATTGATGTACGGCTATATTTCATGTGCCTGCTACAACTTTACCCTGAAGGAAAGTTAAAATATTTTGGAATAAGCATGTTGCATCTGCACATGCAGTGCAGCCCTCAGTTCTGTACCTTGTCTCTACATCTTGATTAAAGCTGGCCAGTCTGCCCATCAGCATACACAGGCCCTGCATCTCTGCACTTGCTCAGATCCTCACCTCCAGCATCCATTCGCTGCTCTTATCCTGCATATAGGACTACAATACACTCTTTTCTTCCCAGGAGAATGATTTTTTTCTGAGCAGCCAATGATTTACTGGAGTGTTCTATTTCTTCTTTTCCGGACCCATAACCTTGTAGCACCTCAGTCAAGCTGGGAAGGTATCTTGGGACTCTGTATCTCTTCCTTGAGCTGCCTGGTCTATCCTCAAAAGTTCTCTATGATTAAACAATTCCCTAACTTGGTTTGGCAGAGATAATAAAAGGAAGAAAGGATCACACAGACTATCTTCACTTCTCCAGGTCCCATCTGAGGACTCTGGGAAGGTGCAAATCCAATTTCAGAGAAGCTCTCTTGCACTGTGGCTGGAAAGGGAAAGCAATCATGCCTTTTCTCACAGTCTTCTGGGACAAACCATGGGTGCCTGGAGCTTACCCTCCTGTCCTTCCTTTCCCTCCCCAAATCTTTCATTTTCTGGCTTCTTTAACTTCAACTAGCCTTTAAATCTTGCTAAAAAAAAGTACAAGAAAGCCCTTGCTTTCCTTTTTTCGCCTTGCTCCTAAAAGCTTTCTCCTTTCTTCCCAGCGCTTGTTAAATGCAATAGACAGAGTGAAAGCTTCATAAATCATAAAAAAGCAGAGGGCCTAAATAAATGGTACAGCAATTGGAGGAACAGAGAAGTCCAGTACTCCCATTAGGGCTGGAATCAAACACACCGTGCTTATGTTAAACCATATTAGCAGGAGGCAAAGGGCACTCTTGTTTTGTGCCTAAACCAGAAACAAAAAACAAAATCAACTGGGCCATGAAAGTCAGACTACAGCTCTGCAGAACAAAAGCCAGAAATGGAAACAGAAGATTGTTTTCTCCTGTCTGGTGCTGCATGACCCCCTACATATAATGACCACCTCCTTTTCTCTGTACTTCCCTTCCTGGCGTGGCAAGGCCCTTCCAGTTGCTAGCAAGGAGATATTTCCTCTGGTGCTGTGTTGGCATAAGTTCACTGAAGTCAGAGGAACTCCATCAGTTCACATGAAGAGCCTCTGGACCTCAAGGCTCAGGTGGCCTCTGGACCTCAAAACTAGCCCCCATATTCAGTGCAAGTGTGTTGGCTCAATGAGAAGACTTGCAAAAGGAGTTTGGGCAACAGGGACATTGTAAAACTAAAATATTGGTGGAATGCACGACTCAGCTGAAGAAATATGGACATATCCACATAGCCTTTTCCTTAAGGGAAAATGCTTGCTAATATCAGGAAAGCAGACAAAGTTAATGTAAACCAGTAGGGAACCAGAAAATTCTCCAGCCAGAGATTCAGTTCCTATGACCCCTAGGCATGGATCCCAACCTTTCCAAAAGATTTTTTTTGGCCTCTCTTGAACTACAAACAGATGTCACATTTGTACTGGGAGAAACTATTTTATATTGGAGTAGAATACAATCGTTCAGACATCCATGCCTTGTTCCAGGACAAGCCCTAAAAACATTTACAGGATGAGAAGTGCTAACAGTATGTCCTGGGACATCATGAAGTGCATCTGATCAGGTTTTTTTTTTTCTGGGGTTGCATCACTGAATCAATGGCAGAAAAGCAGCAGTGCATTCATCCACTCAATAAACGCTGACTGGGTGGGTGATTTATGTACACGCCCTTCCCAGAACTTTTCTATTCTGGGACAAACACAGGCACAACTTGTCCCAGGATAAATGCAACATCTGTTCCTAGGCTCTGCCTAAAGTGGTCAAGTGTTAGTCACCTGAATGTGCAGAAGGACACGTTGATTAAGACAAGGTTAACCCCTCGCTCCCTGAAGACTGGTAGAACCCCTACAGCTTGTCACACAATGTAATCAAATGTCCTGCATCATAACAAAGCTGCCAGGTTAGCTTTTAGGGATTCTCTGTTATCTTTGGATAGGATCAGTCCCCTGGAATGCAGTATTATTATTGGCAGACAAGGTTCCTTGGGTGAATTTGATATCTTGTATTAGACAAACCCAAATGGTTGGAGAACAGTTATTAAGCAAGCTTTCGGCTTCAAAAACCCTTCATCAGGCTAAGGAAGCTTCAGCAGTTGGTGTGTGCTCTTCCTGGATGGAATTATTATTATTGCACCTTCATTTGTCCCTTTGTTGGAGGGAAACACAGACACAAGGTGAATGTGTTGTATGATGGGATACTTTTTGCTTTCCCCTGTTACTGGGGCAGCTGAGTTATTGCCATGGCCTTTCACCTGCAGTGAATTCAGTGATCTGATCAACTAATTTTACTGAGAGAGAAAATAGAATTTTTTAAAGTCATATAATCAGAAAAAGAAAACAGCACAGAAGGTCCAATTCTCCATCAAACCTAGGCAAAAAGTAGCTGAAAGGAGCAGAATGAGTAGGAGAGAGGCTGACAGAGAAAGAGGGCATAGGACACAGCAAAGAGAATTGCAGAAGGCAGGACTGAGGGGCATGGAATGGGGCATGGAATGGGAGGAGTGCAGCATGTAGACATGGAGTGCAAATAATTGGATGTAAAGGGTGTGTCTACAGTGTGTTCCCAGCACTCCTCAGTAATCCCCACCGAGCCACTGCTGCTTGGACATGCCACATCTGGAAATGTGGCAGTAAAGCTGCTCCAGGGGTGCCCCCGCTAATGACCCTCAAGAATCCTGGACACAGAGATCTTGAGAGCAGCCATGAGGAGCACCTGTCTCATCTCTGAATTTGGCACATACAAGCAGGAGTGGGTAAGCAGAGTGCATTTGGGAGTGTACCTCTCTGAGGGCTCCAGGGACATGGTTAGACAGACCCAAAGAAATGCAACATGGACACCAGGGTTCAAGGTTCCACTCTCTTCCCTTTGAACAGGGTAAGCCAGTGTCAAAGATATGCAATGCAAGCACATAACAGCCCTAGGTAACATTTCAAGCACAAAAGTTCCCTACAGCACTCCCTTGCTTTTTGGCAGTCAGAGGTATGGGGCTACGTTGGCATAACCATGGCAAATTCAATAGAAGTTTTAATCTAGTTATAGTTATGTGCATTCTTGAATCTTTTGCTAAAGCAGTGCCTTTTGGAAGTAGCACAGTGGAAAGGAAATTTAACATGCTTAGCTAAAAGGAGACAGCACAAGCACACTGCTTTGTGATTAATAATTCCATATTCCTGTCTTTATCATGCTACCTTGATGGCGGATTCTGTCACCTTTAATTTACTTGGGTGGAGTAAACTGTTTTTCAGCATGCTTAAGGGTGGCTTAACCTTGATTTTCTGCTTATGTAGCCCGGGTACACCCAGGGGTGTGATCTGTCTGCAAGTGGAAGGGATGGGGTGGTCAGGCAAGAGTGCTGTGAGAGGGGCCTGCCACCTGGGAGCAGTTCCTTCTCTTCTTTATAGAGCCAGGTGGTGACAAAGTGCTTAATTATATACAAATTTATTGCTACACAAGAATAAATATGAATAAGAGTCATTAAATATTTATGGTGGAATTAGTATGGGACACCATATACAATAATCTCCGATCAACACATTGCACCACTTTGAGAGACTACAAAACATAAACAGGGTGATTCACAGCATAGGCAATAATTAACCCCCCTGCACAGAATAAACATTAACACTCTGGAACAGGTAAGTCAAGGCACCAACACAATAAACACATATAAGGATCAACTTAGATAAACCCAGGTAAGTTGAGGTAGCAATGCAACAAATGTACACAGGCAACAGTACAGGTAAGTTCCAATAATAGGCAGTGAACACATATAGGTAATGAAAACAGATAAACCCATATAAACTCCCTTAAGGAGTACCCATAACTATATTAACCTCTGTGGTATGAAGCAACATCAGTCACAGAATATGGGGGGTACTCAGCACCCCACAGGGTGTTTGCTGGAGCCGCTACTCTTTAGGGCCCTGGAATATGGACAGCAGGGCTATGCAAGGCTTCGGACAGAGCTTCAGATCTGGAGATGCTTTGGACGCTTTGGGGTCCAAAGTGGCAGATCTGGGTCGAAGTGCTGGCCTTGTTAGGCTTCCCGAAGTGGTTCAGAGCCGCCTAGGAGCAGCCTCGGAGATCCGGCCATAGGATATCATGGGGAAACAATAAAATATCTATAACTTTGTTGTTTTTTGTCCAATTTGGATGAAATTTTCAGGAGTGGTAGACTCTGCAGATAGAATGAAATCTGCCAAGTTTCAAGAACAGCAGTGCAGGGGTTTGGGGGGAACTGCACCTCAAGCTGCGGACAAGCAAAACTGGTGCCATGGGTGCTTGTGGGACTGACTGTGTCTGTCTTGGGGCAGGGAGGGGAGACACTGCTGCAGGCCTGGCTGCTAAGCTGCTGCCTTACCAGTTACCACGCAATCAATCATGATTCACTCAGGGCTCAGCTCAATACACAGGACCTAGCTACTACATAATGACTTAATGAGCAGCAATTAGCACCTACAAACCCAGGCTAAGGAGAGGAAGACTCAATACAATCAACTGCCCCAAGACAGAGACAGACTTGGTATGAGTTTTGCTTGTCAGCAGCTAGGGGTGCAGGGCCCCAGAACCCCGCTGCACTGATCTCCTTGACAGCTGCCAGGCATCATGGCCTCAGCAGGGGCCACCATCCCTGCAGCTGTCACCCTGCTGCACCTTAGCACACGCAGTGTCACCCATGGCATGAGTTTTGCTTGTCCGCAGCTTGAGGTGCAGTTCCCCCCAAGCCCCTGCACCGATCTCCTTGAAACTTGGCAGGCTTTGTGGCCTCAGTAAGAGCTACCAGCCCTGCAGTTTTGACTCTCCTGTGTTGTAACATACAGCCGTGACATTAATTTGGCTTTCAAGAGTTTGGGGTACAGTTCCCCCCAAACCCCTGCACCGATCTTTTTGAAACTTGGCAGGTTTCATGCTCTCAGCAGTGGCTACCATTTCTGTAAGTTTCATGCAAATTGGACAAAACCCCCCCGAAGTTATAGATAGTTCATTGATTCCCCATTATACCCTATGGCCGGATCTCCGAGGCAGCTTCAGAGCCGCTTCGGCTGGATCAAGGCGGAAACCCGGTCCAGAACTCCAGATCGGATCGTGGTCATTTGAAGCGGCCGGATTCGAAGCCGGATTGGATCACTGCCGACTCACACAGGCCTAATGGACAAGCCCCACCACAATGGAGAAGGGTGGAGGCTGCAGACCCTCCTCTTCCAAGCCTGCCTCCCCTGTAGGACCCACTTCCCCAGCAACTCGTGCTCCCACTCTGAAGCAGCCAAGGCTCATCCCTGGTTGCCAGTCCTGCAAGGGCCTCTCTCTGGTGACTTCTCCGGCTCCTCTCGATGGCATGGTGCCCCACATTGGGCACCTAGGATGTTCCTACAGAAGCCGAACCCTTACTGGCTTTGGTTCCCCAGCCTCACACCGGGGGGTCCTTCCCTTTCCCAGGCCCTGCTCTGGGCACTGGGGCTCTTTTAGTTTAATGTGGAGCCATACTGTGAGACTCCAGTTACTCAGCCTAGAGCTGGAGTTAACTTGAGCATCCTCGAGCTCCTCCCAGGGCTGGCTCTCCATACACCAACCTGCGCACCATGTGGAGCCCGAGCAGCCTCAAGCTGCTCCCAAGGGTGGCTCTCTGCGCACCAATCTGCATACCATGTCAGGCATGAGCAGCCTTGAGCTGCTCCCAGGGCTGGCTCTCTATGCACCAATCCACGCACTGCCCACCCAGCCACTTGCCAGGTTCTCAGGCTCAAGCTGCCTTGAGCGGCTCCTAGAGCCTGAGCGCCATGCACCAATCCGCACATCGTCGAGGCTCAGGTGGGGTCCCGAGGACGGTCATCTCCAGAGCTCCTCTCTCCTTGCCACCTCTCTCCACAGTGTGCCAAGCACACTCTCCTTTTATACACTTCAGGGATTCCACCCCTGAAGTCTGGCAGACCTGCCATGCTGCAGCCCACAGTCCGGTCAGGGTGCTCCTCTCCCACTCCCTTCGGCAAAGGGGCTGTGCCCGCTTTCCCTCAGCTTGTTTCTGACTGGTAGATTGGCTCCACCAATGGGAATTGAGGATCATTGAGCCCCTGGACATGTTGGAGCTCGATCGGGTAACTCTAGCACACTTATATCTTGTCCCTTGATTCATCTCTGTCTGAACCATAAGCTAAACTCTTCAGGGCAGAGGCTTTGTGTTTGGAAATTGTTTCACATGTTTTGGCTGCTGCATTTGACCATAACCAAAAGGCTAAGAAGCAACAGTAGCAAGACTGAGAATCATCTATTTATTTCTAGGCTTTTTTCCTACTCTTACTTAGTCTTTATAACTATAACAATGTTTTGCCTCTCACTGCATGATGATCAGACTTCTTGAATAGCCTCCTGTGAGGGGCCTTATCAAAAAATCTTTTGAATGTTTCAGATTATTTTTCACTCATCCACTGTGGTGTTGATTCTTAGAAAGTACTCTTAACAGGCTAGAAAGAGTATGATTTACCTTGACAAAAACCGGCAGCTTTGCTCCTATGATCCTCATCTAGGTGCTATGTACTTTTAACTGTAACAATTACAGTTACAGGCAAGTGCCTGAAATTCCCAGGATCCCACTTATCTGTGTTTATAAAAAATGGATAAAGCTTTTCCAGGATTTTTTGAAAGGTAGTTGATTTAAGTAAAAACTATTTTCATTAGCAAAAGTAGCTCAGCATTATTCTTTAGTCTCTCTGATATTTATTTAGGAAAATACCATGGATTCATAAGGATCTAGTCCAGAGGTGGGCAATTATTTTTTGGGCAAGAGAGCCACTTAGGGAGTTTTGGTGAGCTGTTATGGGTTGGGTTAGCCGATTTTTTGAAAGGTAGTTGATTTAAGTAAAAACTATTTTCATTAGCAAAAGTAGCTCAGCATTATTCTTTAGTCTCTCTGATATTTATTTAGGAAAATACCATGGATTCATAAGGATCTAGTCCAGAGGTGGGCAATTATTTTTTGGGCAAGAGAGCCACTTAGGGAGTTTTGGTGAGCTGTCATGGGTTGGGTTAGCACCCCTGCCACCTTCCCTCCCACTCCCCCACCAAACAGCTGACCAAAACTCCCTAAGTGGCTCTGCCCTGTGCTTGGACGGATAAATGGATGGGATGGGACTGCATGTGGATGGGTGGGGAGCAACATCTGGGAGTGAGACAGTTGGGTGGGGCTGGGATCACAGGGCTGTGACAGTGTGGAATCGGGGCCCAGGGCAGAGCTGCAATCTGCTCCTTGTACATCCTTGTGACAGGTGCCAGTTTTGCAGGCAGGGGCTTGCAGAGAGCAGATCAAAGCTCTGCCCTTGGCCCCGGCCCTGTGCTGTCGGCACCCAGCGATCCTGGGATCTCCATGGAGAGTGGCTCCGGACTTGTGTGGTCAAGGCACACACAGTTGGGCAGATAGGATGAGGCCATGGGCAGGTGGGGAGCAGCATCTGGGATTGGGACAGGTGAGCAGAACTGGTGCCTGTTACAAGGATGTGCGGGCAATGGATTGTGACTCTGCCTGGGCCCCAACCCTGGCTCCATCCACCCATCCTACTCCCAGACACCACTTCCCACTCACCTGCAGCACCATCTCACTTCCCGCTTGCCCGCAGTGTTGTCCCACTCTGTCCCAGGGAGCACACCCTGCCCTCCTGGGTCTCAAACTAGTCTCCATGTAAACCCTACCCACCCACTCCATCCGGCACTCCAGGCAGTGGGGCCAGGTCCAGCTGTGACAGTGGAGACTGGCAGCAGCAGCTGGAAGGAGCCACCACTGCAGGGGCTGGGAAGCGAGTCCAGCTGCCATGGTACCCCAGCCCCACTGTGCACCCAGGGGTGGCAGGACCAGCTGCATGCATCATAGCCTGGACTGCCCCTTGCATCTGGGCCAGGCAGGGCACAGAGCCCTGCCATGGGCCAGATAAAATGCCTTGGCAGGCCGAATATGGCCCACAGACCATATTTTGTCCACCCCTGAGGTAATCCAACTTATAGTCTTTAGTTCAGTGCTATTATTTGATTGATAACACTTTCTGGTAGTGCTTCATCTTTACTACCTATAAAAAGGAACCACACAGTAGATTTTTTTCCATCACATCCTGGGGCAAAAACCAAAGTAAAGAAGTCATTTAAGTTTTCTGCTATCTCTTTTTCCTTTGATTCTTCCTTCATCCTCTTGTGATCTAGCAAACCCACTTTCTCCCTCACAGGCTGCCTATTTCTGATGTACTTAGGAAATTGTGTGTCTTGATTTTGCTCGGAGAACTCTCAGTGTGACAAATGCTGCTCCTTCCCCACACCTAACACAACCTTTAATAACTGATGAGAGAGGTTAACCCTTCGGTCAGGAAAATACAAAGCCGTAAATCAGTCAATGTTTCGAGGGCCTGAGTTTGCATTGGGTGTTTCTCTTTTTCCTTTAGAAAACACAGATAAACTAATATAGCTGGGGCTTGAAGGAAACAAGACATTTGTAATAGGTTTTAAAGCATTAGAAAGGAAACACTCCAAGAACAAATACTCAGTCTGTGTTTCAAGGCTAAAACATGACAGTTTTGAATGAACAGATTTACAGAACCCAGTCTGATAGTTTAAAATAATAATACATCTTACAGGGGAGGAAAAGAGTTAAGGCAAGTTCCTCCATTTAGGGAAAATGTACACATGTACAAAAAACAACTGACTAAACTTTGAACATCCTGGTTCACTTTTATGGAGCAGAACACTGTATTATGTAAAAAAATTGATCAGGAAGGATCTTATTGCTGGAGATCTCGACTCAGACTCTGTTTAGCTCGCAAGAGAGAAGAGCTTGGTGGTTTGAGTCATTAACAGTTTTTCAAGTCCTCAAGAGCCTTAGATAGTCTGGTACACACACCAATTTCTGGACCACAACATGAGGGGCTGTGGCCAGATGTTATGTCTGGTAATCCAGTTACTTCTAGAGGTTCCAACTAGGATTTGGGCCCTATTGTACTGGGTGTTGTGCAAACACATACTGAGCGTCTCTCTACAGGGCACAATATAGTGCTGTGCAGAGATGCTTAAGCTAGATTAGGTACCAGAAGCAGTATAGGCATGTTAGTGCATGTCTAAGCTGCCTCTGCAGAGAACCCAAGGCTGCCACCAAAAGCTAAGCCACTCACTCCTATTCATGGTCCAAACCTTGCACTGAGGCAGTGAGGATACTCCAGGGAGGCATGAGGTACCTCCTCTCCAACTGAAGGGATTTAGCAGGTGTTAGTGCACTATGGGAGGGGTAGCCGTTTATGAGGGAGCAGCTGTCCTCCTATAGAGTAGAGCCGAGACCAATTAGAACTTAACATATCAATTGGAACTTAACCATATACGGGTTTAAGAGGGAAAGAACAGGGTGGAATATAACACATATGCAGGGGGCACAGGGACCCTGGGAGATAATGGTATCCCCACCTTTGGGCACCCGGGAGAAGGTGAGGGGGAAGCAGAGGAGCAGAGGGGAGTCAAAGGGATTTTAGGTGAACATACACATATAACAGAGACAAATCAAGAACAGACTTGAGGCGCAGGGTTCACAAAATATAAGATGCAGGGTTTCCCAAAATATGAGGTGCAAATCCCATAACATTTGAGATGCATGCACCCTGGTAGGGTGAGGTAAAGGAGGTGAGGGAAACCCCTCTCCCTAGTGGGGATTCCCTTTTGCAAGCAACTCAACCCTCTGGTATCCTGGCTGGGAATGAAACCCAGGTCTCCCATGTGGCAGGCAAAAAGCCTGTACCACTTGAGCTATCAATACCTGGACTAGTGGCTACAGCTCCAGGCTCTAGTGCCTTCAAGATCCCTCATGCGCTATCTGCACACTGAGCTTCCCAGCTTCACACTAGAGGTGGGGGCAAGCTGCCTTGAGCTCGGGGCTTTGGTCCCTCTGGGACCCACTGCATGCTGCTCCTAGGAGGGTAGGGGGCTGCGGGTCCTGGCAGTGTATGGTGAGGCCTATGCTAAATTGTTACATGTGGCCATTGCACCCAGCTCTGGGGTGTATCTCAGCCTTCCCCATACACTGTTATATGCAGCTGTTACACCCCAGAGCTGGGTGCATATCTGTCATTCCCATGCACTGTTATATGTGGCTATTACACCCCAGAGATAGGGCTACCACATGCCATGCATCTGTGGCACTGGGAGACTCTCTTGGACACCCCTGACCATATGGGCTGGACCAGGGAGAATTTTCAGCTATAATCCCAGCCCCCAAAAGAGCCCAATTTCAGGAAAACCAGAAAACTAGAAAAACCAGAAAGGCATGGCATGGGGTGGCCCAAGAAGGATTTCCATCTCTAATCCCAGCCCAAAAGAAATTCCTTATTTGAAGCCGTATACTTAGTACAGTGGGCATGGGGAGACTGTCAGTCGGCAGCCTGACACACACAAACCATGCTTTGGGCTGGGCAAGACTCTGGCCAGACATGTCCAGGAGAGTCCCCCAGTGCCACAGAGGTATGCCATGGGGTTGCCCAACAATGATTTCTAGCCATACCCCCAGCCCCAAATTCAGTTCCTTATTTGGGTCCATATACTTAGCACCATGGCTGGGGTGCTGTCAGTTGGCAGCCCGGCACAGCCACGCTGTGTTTTGGGTCAGGCAAGACTCTGGTCAGAAATGTCCAGGGGAGTCCCCTGCTAGCACACAGGCATGGTGTCAGATGGCCCAGAAAAGATTTCAATCTGTAATCTCAGCCCAAAAGCCAGTTCCTTATTCGAGCCCATATACTTAGTACAGCTGGCCTGGGGATACTGTCAGTTGGCATCCTCGCGTAACCAAACCATGGTTTGGGCTGGGCAAGACTCTGGTCAGAAGTGCCCAGGAGAGTCCCCCAGTGTCACAGAGGTACGGTGTGGGGAGGCCCAGCTCTGGAGTGTAGTGGCCATGTATAACAGTGTATGGTGAGGACTGTGATGAAATGTTATATGTGGCTGTTACACCCCAAAGCTAGGGCCACCCCACACCATACCTCTGGCACTGGGGACTGTCCTGGACACCCCTGACCATGTGGGCTGGCCCAGGAAGGATTTCCAGCTGTCACTCCAGCCCAAAAACCAGTTCCTTATTTAGCCCATATACTTAGTATAGTGTGCATGGGGGACTGTGAGTTGGCAGCCTGGCATGGACAAACAGCGCTTTAGGCCAGGCAAGACTCTAGTCAGAGATGTCTTGGAGACTTCCCCCATGGCACAGTCATGGTGAAGGGGTGCTTAAGAAGGATTTCCATCTCTAAACCCAGCACAAAGAAATTCCTTATTGGAGCCCATATACTTACTACAGTGTGCATGGGGGGCTGTCAATCAGGCCACACTGTGGGCCGTGCAAGACTCTGGTCGGAGGTGTCCAGGAGAGTCCCCTGGTGGTACACAGGCATGGTGGATGCAGGATATTAATTTACATATTATTTGGTAAATATGCATAGCTAATGAAATTCTCTCTCTTTAGAATGTGTAATTCAGTAATAAGAAGCTTTTATTTGGTATAGGTTAGCTCTGAAAAACGAACCAGGAACCAGGAATAACGACCTGGGAATTAAAGGAACAAACTGCAGCCTCATGAACCATAGTGTGTAGCCTTGGTGTTAGCTGCCCTGACACATTGGATGCTGAGAAGACCAGTCACTGCCAGCCAGGGGTCCCTGCCCCACTCCACCAGGGGTGGGAGGCTGTGTGGTGCAGATATTCTTTGACCTTCAGTAAAGGCAGGCAGTTTGAAATTCAGGGAGCAAATCCTAGCATGTGGCTTGGGGCACCCCAAAACAGTGGATGGTGAGAGCAGGCCACTCACTGCGAGGAGGGGGTCCCCCATAGCCCCAGGCCTGGGCAGAGGGGGGACTGGCAGGGAATTTTGCAAGTGAAATGTTCCTGGAACCTCAGAAATGAGGGGTGGCTGACTGATGAACAGAGCAAATAAAGTGCACGGCTTGCCAAGTGCAAATCACAGCTAAGCCGGCTTTTGCCAATTCTGGGAGAGAACCCTAACATATAGCATTGGGTGCATGTGGTACCCCTAAAAAACCCATGGTTCTCAAGCAAAGCCACCAACAATTCCCCCCCAAAAAGCAACCCAGCACGACCCAAGAAAATAAACCAACCAAAACATCAAATCTTGTCCTAAAATGCCACCTGGGAGTAAAGTAGTACTGAAAGGGCAGGAGGGTAAAATTGTTCTCACGTGCCCCCTAGTACATTTTAGTACTTATAGCATAATAAGCCATTATGTGGTAAATCACGTCCATGTTACTGAATTAGTTGTCATAAACTAAGAAAGGAAAACTAAACCAGGAACATTTTTAGCAGGTAAATGCCAGTTACGTGGACAAGCACCCAATAACACCAGAGACAGAGACCTTGCAAACACCAGTGGGTGTGTTCCGGGAACATTTTAACCACCTTAGCCCCAGGTCTGCAGTACATGGGGCATGAACAGGTGGATATGACTTATCTTTTGGTGGCTGTCTTGAGAGCACTGTGGAGGCAATGTTGACATATCTGTAGTGGAGCATTTCAACTGGGGTAATCTTTCCTGCTTCTCAGTCTATATAGAGATATATCCTGCTTCTGCGGTCATTCAGAGCTGGGTCTTGTATGTTCACATACACTGCACTGTATCACATACCCTAAAAGACAGTCTATGCCTCTAAAAACTTACAGTCCATGTAGGCAAGAGAAAGAAAAAGGGATACAATTAAAAATGGGAACTGGAAAACATCTGGGTTAAGTAACTCATCAGGTAACATAGGTCAGAAGTTAAACTGAGATCTCCCAGGGAGTCAGATTACCTTCTTCTAGCTATCTGTCCTCTTTGCTTGCAGTCCTATGATCAGAAAGCCCCTAGTATTCAAAATAGACAGCACTCTCAGTGGTCTTGGCCAAGTCAATCATGCTCTTAGCATCTTGGTAACCCTGACCTATTTCTCCTGTGTACTATCCAGTCACCCCAGGCTGCTTACACTCTCGCTAGACAAGAACATGAGAGTCCCAATAGTGCTATTGATCAGTTTCCCTAATCTCAATCTTTTCTTGCAGAATACCTTATCTCTCTTTGAGGGTCACGAAATACTGTGGGTGCTAGACAAGAAGAGGAACAGCTGGAAGGAATGGCATGTATGCATTGACTGACTCTGGTATTACCAACAGCAAAGAGTCACGTAACCGTGAATAATGACTGCAGCACAGAAGACAAGATAAGCACAATAAATAAGATTGAAGTAGACACACAACATATAAACACATCATCTCTACAATGCTGGTTGCTAAATTCATTCATTAAATGGTGATGAAAATACTATTTAAGTAGGGTAAGAAGCCATTCAGAGTTCAATAAACATGCACACCCATCCCACTCATTCTTGCACAAATATGCATACATGTCTACATTTATGCATGTCTACATTTATATGATAACACAACACATATCTTCTACCAAAATTACAAATAAAAACAAGAAAGGCAAGGATTTTTTGAGATATCTTTTACTAGCCAACTGTATAGTTTGGAGACTTGTTGGACAAGCTTTTAGGCATCAGTTGCCTCAAACTTGCCTCATTTAGATTTCCTGGACCATCATGGCTAGAGCAATGCTCCAACCCATACAAAATATGCACTTCACACATACAAACAAAAATACACTCAACTGGTTTCCCACCCTCCTCTGTGCAACACACTAATGAAGGGGTGTCAGACTCATCTGGGGCCTGGGCTGGATCTGGACAATTAGGGTCCTCATGGACTAGATCCATGGACTGCCATGCCCATAGCAGCAGCGTCGACTGTGGCACTTGTGGGTCCAGTGATGCTGGGAGTCCAAGGAGTGCCAGTGGGTCTGGAGGCAGCCCAAGCCACTGGGGCTAAAAGCCCCACTTTTTGCGGCAAGCTATGACCCACAACTTCTGGTAGCTACTCTTAGCTATTGGTAGCCCATTGGCTGGATCTGGCCTGTGGCCCATATGTTTGACACCCTTGCACTAATGAACAGAATAAGTCACATGTTACCTTACACACACACACACACACACACGCCATGGTCTTGCTGTTAAGGTAGTTGACACAGCGTCTTTGAATTTCCAAAAGTAAATTAGATAAATGCTTAAGAATTCCATGCAATAGAGAATCCTACAATAATTAAGGGGTATGGAATAATTTGTCTAGGTCTTTTCCAGCCCTATCACCTGTAATTTTTAAGCCAAACATATTAACATTTTCCATCACATTGATATTCATTGGATGTCCACCATGATCCCTAAAAACTTGTATTTGTTTCTTGCTTTATATGACTATAGCCAACTCACTGCACGCCTATTTACTGCATTTACTCATATGCCCCACACATCCTTTTCCCCAAAAACTAATCCTGATATCAAGGTGCATATCTTAAGTGGGGAAACAGATTTTTCTTCACTGAAATAAAAGCATGGAGATGAGGTGCTTTCGTGCTACCAAAATGGCTACCATTTATCGCACTGCCTTTCTCTGTAGCAAGGGTCATGGCCTTCTTTCTTGGATCTCTTAAGTGAAATTTTACTGCCTGCATTATTCCAGAGATCAAAGGAAATAACCATCAAAATCTGGTATTCAATATTTTAACAACCCTCCTCGCAGCAGAACATTGGCTGCTGCTGTCCCTTTGCTTTACCTGTGACAGATTAGGGTGTTATGTCTTGTGGTTGTGTCAGGGTTGACAATGCTTTTGCTAATAGGTTAGACAATGTATTTGCATAAAATGGTTTGGATTTTGCTGCAGGCAGGGGGTTGGAATAGATGAACTCTGGAGGTCCCTTCCAGCGCTACTTTTTATGATTCTGTGATTCACTGTCAGGAAGCAGCAGGGGTGGAGTCCAGTGTTAACCTTCTCACAACCTCTGAAGAGTTGGTGGTAGCTTTTGGTTGAGCAGCCAAAAGCTGCTACTTCTTCCTTGGTGGCTATAAGAGGAATAACATTGTAGCTTAAGCCTGGAGCAGCCTTTGAGCTAGCTGAATGTAAGGGAGCTGCTTCATGCAATCAGCCACCACACTAGAAAAATCCTTTTTCCTACATTCTGCCTTCCAAAAGCAAAGTGTGTGTTTTATTTGGGGGGCATGTGATATGAGAGGAAATATGGCATATTGTTTTTCCAATTTTTGGAACATGGACTAATGAAACATTTATACCAGCACATCAGCATTCCACTGGTGCAAAAAAGTAGTAGGCTGATAGCAGACACTACTAAACTAGAACACAACTTTGCCGTATCTGGTGGAGAATTTCCTCTGAAAGAATCCAGAGTAATACTCCATAGTGTAAGTTACACGGATTTAGATTTTGTCTGTCTACATCCTTATCAGGTAGCCATTTTTAAAGGTAACACAAGTATAACTTGTTCCCCAGGCTCCTAGCAATGAAGAACCATCTTAGCAACCTACCCCAGGGTAGCTGCACATGTGTACATCCTTGTGATACACAAAACTTAAATAATTTACACTGGGTTACACATATGCCTGTTCATATCCTTAGTATCTTTACACAACCCATGTTCAGTACCTGAAATGAATAACTTGTAGGGAGTGGACATGGAACCCTAGATAAAAGATCCTAAGGTCATGTCACTCTGTATACTGTTAAATTTCCCCACCATGCCCTGAAATCTAGGACATCCCAAAGGCAAACACATTTTCATTTCAGAAGTGTCTTTGTAGGACAGAGCTGAAAATGATCTAATGACAGAAAGAAAAGGAAGCCGAATTTGTTGGCTAGCTACATGGGAAAAGCTCCAGTCTTTCCTTCTAATTTCACAAAAGTTTTGTTCACAAAAGGTTGACACTCAGTTAGACTGACTGCTTCTCATTTTCAGTATTTCAAGTGATGAAGGCAAAATGGAAAATTATTCTTGGAGGATCTTAATATTTTGTCAGGCCATCCCAGTGACTATGTGGTAGCATTCCACACTGCAGAGAAAATCAGTCTCAGAATATAAGTCTGGGCCAAGAAGAGATGGAAGTATTATCAAATGGGTGGGAACAGGAAAGGATCTCTCTACCCTGAAGGGGAAAAAAGAATTTGCATATACCACAGCAGCACATTCACACCAAGTCACCTAGGTCAGACCACTGAGCCTGAGTGTTCACTTACGTAGAAAGAATAATTCCCTCTGCTCCAGGAATTATTGAGTGAAATTCTACCACCTGCATTATGCCAGAGGTTGGAGGAAATGATCATCAAAATCTATCAATGTAATCTTAACATTCCTAAAACAACCCAAATGCTTAAATCTGATGCTCAGCATTGTCCAATCTTTGTCCATATGTAGGGATGCTGTAGTAGCTACTAAGTATTCTTGATAGGAATACTAAACTGAGACCATATTTAATAGATACAATTACTGATATATCTTGTTATCGGAGTACATTGAGCTGCATAAAGGGCATATAGTATGCAGATGTGAAAGTTTTCCAGCAAACATTTGTTCATTCTCTGGGAAAAATGTTTCAAGAAAGCATAAAGATATTGTGTCAGTTTTCTTGAAGTAGTGTTCTGAGGCAATGAGACCCCTGAGCACTATAACCAGCCATCACCCTATTTTGTTGCTGTCTTTTATGCATGCAGCTATACAAGGAGGGATTGTTTCTTTCCCAGCCGTCTGTTCTTTGTTCCACTTGATGTGCATAGTGATGCAACGTTGTCTTTTGTTGTCCTTCCATATGTCTCCAGGTTATTAATCTCCAAAATGGAACAAGGTAGATGTGCCACAATGCAACAACCAGGAGTCTCTCCATCTAAGAAAAATCTTCACTGACATATCTCCTTATGCTGACTGCTCTTTGGGGAAGGTCACACACAAAGCCTGGAAGCCACACAATGGGAAGAGCTTCCCATAAAAGCTTAATGATGAAGGGGAAGATACTCATTTTGTGCTTTAATGCTTTGACTTGGTGAACATAAACCAGGAAGGAATGAAGCTGATACGTGAAAGTTACCATTAGATCCTCCACTGTTCTTAGCATGGCTTGTAGGTGTCGTTATGTAGCACACAAACATTTTAGCTACAAATCTTAAGCACAGGGAGGAATCATCAACACCCCTATAGCCTGGGAGGTACCATTCTAAGTAGCACAACTGCAGAACAGGAACTCAGAGTCATAGTCAACTCCAAAATGAACATGAGTTGTCAATGTGATGAAGTAATAAGTAAAG
>NW_005842284.1:1438817-1439337 GCF_000455745.1 Alligator sinensis | reverse complement strand
CTCTTTCTTGCATAAGTAGGTGCATCACAAACAGGTCTGAGGAGGTGATACTTCCCCTCTATGCAGCATTGATCAGGTTGCAGCTGGAGTACTGCATCCAGTTTCAGGCACCGCACTTCAGGAGTGATGTAGATACCCTGGAAAGGGTTCAGAGAAGGGTCACCTCCAGGTTAAAGGCCTACAAGAAAAACCCTACGAGGACGGATTGAGGGACCTGAATCTCTTCAGCCTCCACAAGAGAAGGCTGGGAGGGGATCTTGTGGCTGTCTACAAACTAATGGCAGAGGGAGGGGGCAGCAGAAAATAGAGGATACGATATTTATCAGGGCGCCCATTGGGGTAACTAGAAACAATGGCCATAAACTGAAGGAGAGCAAATTTAGATTGGACATCAATAAAAAAATCTTTACAGTAAGGGTTGCAAAAATATGGAATACGCTTCCAAGGGAGGTGGTGCTATGCCCTTCCTTGGAGGTATTTAAGAGGAGATTGGACAAACACCTCGATGGGGTCATCTGAT
>NW_005842284.1:1403580-1438786 GCF_000455745.1 Alligator sinensis | reverse complement strand
CCTGCCCAGGGCAGGGGTTAGACTCGATGATCTAATAGGTTCCTTCTGACCCTAAAATCTATGAAATCTATACAAACTCTGTGGATTGTGTCCTAGTAAAATGGTTGTGTATGTAGTTGATATAGTTGCTTTGAGCAGGGGGTTGGACTAAAGAAACTCCTGAGGAAACTTCCAACCCCAGTTTGTCTAAGACAGTCCCATCACCACCTACATGTATGCTGTGATGCACAAAACAAATGCCATCACAGCGTACTACTTGTGTTTAGCTAGACTACCGTGCAGTGGCATTTATTAGTCTACTGTGACCTAATAGGATTGCATGTGTAGACGGTGATGTTTGTACTGCAGAGCTATTTAGACAGTTCTACAGTAAATGTCTTGTGTAGATAAGCCCTTTGATGCATTCTGTCATGAATCTCAACTGGCAACTTCATGATTATGAGTATGTTTCTGTGCCCCTCTGTTAGAAATTAAGAGCCTAGGCCCAACTCTTGACCGACTCAGGTAGCTGCCCTGCCCAGGATACTTCAGGTCAGTGTTAATTCAACAGAAAGGAAAAATAGGCATCTTATTGTGTGCATTATTAGAAAACTGCTAGTGTATGCAGTAGTTGGGACACTCTTCAGGACAGAAACTTTAGTGTAATCAAATTTAGTCAAACTCCACAAACCAGATACCACATCAAAAGTGGAGGGATTTGGAGTTGCCATGGGAGAAACAATCGCTATTGGACAACTTCTTGAGGGAGACCTTAAACTGAAGTTTGAAAGAAGGAAGGTATGAGATACCTACAGGTCAGAATGTAGAAAAAAATAGGTGATTCAAGTTAGACTCCTACATTGATATTTATCACCCAAATGAGTGGTCCAAATTAAAAAAAAGGCTGAACACCCAGCTATTCTGGTGTCATTTTCTGCAAGTATTTATGCTCATAATGGAAATGGGGGACTTGATTTTAATCCAGAATGATGGAGAGTCCTCGACCACTGTGTAGGCCAGAAGGTAAGTGGGGTTGGAGAAAGTGCTGTTTATCTTGGATTTTTGCCTGACGGATGAGCTCATTGTCTTCTAATCACTGTTTGCATCAGTACTAATACCTGTGGCAGCCATGAAAAATCACAAGGGGGAAAAAAGGCTTTTATGCTGTACAAGGGCATCCAGTTTATGTTTTTACATAAGAGGAAAGTTTGTAATAAATAAGAAGCCTCTCCTGAAAGCAATAATACAGGCAGAATGACTCAAGAGTATGGTAATTTCCCATTGCAGTCTGTGACTGATAGCTCTGGCTAAGGCAAAGCAGCCAGAGTAGGCAACTTCCTCCATACAGTGAAGTAACCTGTCACATATTTTCATTTTTCATCAGAAATACATTAAATGTTTCATCTGTTTGTCCCCAGCATCAGCCCAAATAAATTTCCCAGAAGCTTCTTTCTTGCCACCTCCATGAAATGCATTTCTTTTGCTCAAATAAACTCCTCAAGCTAAATTCATGCACATTGGTTACTGCACCACTAGGATGGAGGAACCATACAAACATAGAAAAACAGGGTTGGAAGGGACCTCAGAAGGTCTAGTCCAAGCCCCTGCTCAAAGCAAGATCAGCCTCAACTATATCATCCCAGCTAACAATATGTCTAGCCGAGTCTTTAAAACCTCCAAAGACAGAGAGTCCACAACCTCTCTGGGTAACTTGTTCTAGTGCTTTACTACCCTCCTAGTGAGAGAGTTTTTCCTAATATCTAACCTAAACTCCCCTTGCTGCAACTTGAGACCACTGACCCTTGTTATGTCATCTGTCATTACTGAGAACAGCCTAGCTTCATCTTCTTTGGAAGCAACCTTCAGGTAGTTGAAGGCTACTATTAAATCCCACCTCAGTCTTCTCTTCTCCAGACTAAATAAGCCCAGTTCCCCTAGCCTCTCCTCATAAATCATGTGCCCCAGTCCCTTAACCATTTTTGTTGCCCTCCACTGAACTCTCTCCAATTAGTCTACATCCTTTCTGTAGCGGGGGACCCAAAACTGAGCACAGTTCTGCAGATGTGGCCTCACCAGTGCCAAATAGGGGGGAAGAATCACTTCCCTCGATCTGCTGGCAATTCTCCTACTAATGCTTCTACAGTATGCTGTTAGCCTTCTTTGCAACAAAGGCACACTGTTGGCTTATATTCAGTTTACTGAATTATTTACTGAATTAATTACTATTAATTATCTGAATAACCCCCAGATCCTTTTCTGCAGAGCTGCTGCTTAGGCAGTTGGTCCCTAATCTGTACGTGGTGCATGGGATTGTTCTGTACTAAGTGCAGAACTTTGCGCTTGTCCTTATTGAATCTCATAAGATTTTTTGGTCCAATCCTCCATTTTTTTTAGGTCTCTCTAAATCCTAGAACTACCCTTCAGCATATCTACTCTTCCCCCCAGCTTGGTGACATCTTCAAACTCTCTGAGGGTGCATTCTATGCCATCTTTCAGGTCACTGATGAAGATATTGAACAATATCAGCCTCAGGACTGACCCCTGAGCCACTCCATTTTTAACCAACTGAATGAAACCCAGGTTCATTTCCTACCCTGCCACTGAGTGACCCTGAACAAGGAACTTCCATTTCATGAATCTCAGTTTCTCAATCTGTAAAATGGAGATTATGGTATGGTCCTCTTTTGTCAGGTGTGTGGAGATTCAGATGAAAAGAATGTGTAGGAGATTAAGGAATTTTTATTTGGCTGTGTGATGCATAGCACAGTAAATCAGTTCCTTTACCTCTTCTTCAAATCCAAATCGAATCAGGAGACCCTTTAATCTCTCTGAATTGAATCAGAACCCTCTGAATCAATTCAGAGAGATTTGGAGAGATTCAACGATTTGGACATAGACATAACTTTAAATGTTTTTTCTACATACCTCAAGGTACCAGGCGGCTCATGAATTCTGTGATGATAAAGCAGATGGAGCGTCCCACAGGAGCACAGGGGGGTCCCCAGCATGCTTGTCAGTGGACCCCGAAGTGGACCAGAAGCACTTCTGGTCCACTTTTGGGTCCACTGTGGAGCGCACAGGGGATCCTCACCCCACCCTCTAGCTTGACAACTGGTGCCTCCTGGGTCTGGGGGGGCACCCGGGGTCCTCCGTGGCCAATTGCCAAGTTGGAGGGGCACGGGGGTGGTCCCCCGCATGCTCAGCAGTGGACCCGGAAATGGATTAGACGTACTTCTGGTCCACTTCCAGGTCCACCACCAAGCACTACGGGACACTCCATCTGCCCCACCATCTCAGCATTCACAAGCCATGCCTGGTACCTCAAAGTATGTAGAAAAACCATTTAAGCTGTGTCTATGGCTGAATCGCTGATTCTCCAAATCAGCATCAAATCTTCAGATTCCGCCAAATTGAATTGGGACAGTGATCCAAATCAACAAATCGAATCACTATCCCTAATTTGGGTTGAATCTGAATCCAAAACAAATACAGCTCATTTCGCACAACCCTACTGTGTCTCAAATGAAAGGACAGGAAGAAAAGATAGCAATGGGTCTTCTTTCTCTGTGTGCAAAAACTGATAGATTATCCATAATGTGTATGATCAATGCTGTCCCATACCAACACCTATATGTATCTGGCATTGGTCCATCATCTTTTGTCTTTGAGCCACAGTCCTGATTTCTCTCCCCTGGAGTTGGTTGCAAAATGGGTTTTCTTTCTTAACCCAAAATCATTTAAGAAAGATTGAAAATGTATTTCATTTTTGTCAAGAAATTTCTACAAAAATTTTCAATGTGAAAATTGTTAAGCCTTTTACCACCATCCCCAACAATTTTCAATCTTTTTTAAGTTTTGGTTATAGGCATTTTTAAAAAATTGGGGGGGGAGAGCCCACAGGAAATAACCAGTTGAGCAAAAAGTTCTGATGGAACTTAAGCACATATGTAAAGTTAAACACAGGCTTACATGTTGTCCTGAATTAAGGGTCTTCATTTCTGTTGCCTGCAATGTATCCATGGTGATGCAGGGGACTATATGAACAAAGATTGTTACAAAAAATTAAAACATCATATTTACTTAAGTATTTTCTTCATATGATGTCTTTGCATTCACTCATTTGGCAGCTTTCATCTGAGGACGTCTTTGTAATATACCCAAATGAACAATGTTGACTTTAGCTCTGCTTGTGCCATCATCCATACATGAGTGAAGCCCTGATTTTCACAACCACTTTCGCATGCATGGCTAAAATAAAAGAGCAAATTGACAGACAATGTTAAGACTGCAGACATAAGAAGAAAGTTTATGCTGATCTTTTGCACTTAAGGGTTTAACCAAATACTTGCCGCTGTGATAGCAAAAGGTTTAAAGTAAAAGAAACAATATAATTAGGAAAATTATATGTATACTATAGTGTGGTATATTAAAGTACATGCCACTTATATTTAATCAGGAAATCCGTTTAATCGGGACACCTCTTGAAGCAAATTTAATTTACGCCTAATGACATTTAATAGCGATAGCTGCTGCTTACTGGGAATGGTAATTCCACTTAATTGGGATGCCTTCAGGTGATGTACTGGTGCTTAGGTCTTTGTATGTATGTCACAATTGCATGCTGGTACTATCTCTGCTTATCTAACAATAGCCTTCAGTCCCCTTTTAGCTGTCAAGCATCCAGTCAGATTACAAAAAGTGTATAAATTCCTTTACCATTGCTTGCTCCTGCTGGCTAAGGTGGCATACTCTTTCCATACCAACTACATATAACTGAAGAATATCTCAGCCTCAGGGTGAAGTTACATGTTACACTTAAACCATACTAAAGGCACTTAAAATGGAAGCGTCTGCATGTTAAAGCCTGTTAGCTCATGCTAAGTGCCTTCTGAGCATCACAAATGTATGCCACTTCAGGAGAGGGTTAACTCTGGGCCGCACTACCTAGCTTGCATTAGGATAACTTCAGTCTGCTCCACAGATATAAAACAAGCAACCTGCAAGCCTCCAGCATCCCAGGATGCATTGCTCTCAAGGCCCCTCCACCCAGAGCAGGGATAGAGCCCAGGGGTTTTGTCTCCTAGCCATGCCCTTGCTCACCAGCCCTCTAATAACATGTCAGAGCTGTGTGGGCAAGAAATGGTATTAGCCCTTAATGTATGACTGCTGCAGTATGTTCTCACTTTAACACTGCTAGCATTCCACAGATTCAGTATGGCATTAATATAATGTGTGCCTTTACACTTAGTCACCAATCCTGGGTCTCTAGGAGGCTCTACTTCTTTTCTGGTTTACAGATTCACCATCTAAATTTGCAGGATCTGTGCCATGCAGGTAAGAAGCCCCACATCACTGTTCAGCCATCAAAAGACTAACATCAATATTGGATTGGTGTCTGTTGTCAGCTGTGAATTTTTCTTAACAAAGGATGAACGCTGTGCACAGAATTGTCCAGAAGTCACAGATATTATGGCATTTAGCTCACAATCCCCCTTTTCAGTAAAGAAACATTGATATCCAAAGCTTGTATGGAGATATTGCTGCTTAATTAACTGTTACTGTGTTTCTCTATACAGTTACTGCAGTGCCAGCATTTAACTTATTATTGAAACGTGCTTTAGGAATACCTTGAATATGAAAGTTCTATATAAAGCCCCATTTTAATCATATGCCTAGAACTCCATTCTAAATCTGAATAGGATATAACTGAATGCAAGAATTGGCCCTTTCTTCTTTTAGTTCTCTTCATAAGACTCACTGCACTCAAGACATAGATCTTGTCCACACACAGGAGCTTCATTGATTTAAGTAAATCTTATTTTCAAAACAAATTTAGCTAAATGGAAGCAATTCCTTCTGATGACCTTTTTCATTCAGTTTGAGAGAGACATCAATATAGCTTAAGTTAGCACTATCTTTTGGTATAGACAAAGCCTTAGTCATGTTAGTATAAATGTTGTCATTCTACATCATCATCATAATAATAATATTATTATAATTTTGTTAACAACTGAAAGATAAAAACCTCCATTGTGTGGCATATCTATTTATGTTGTCTTTTATGTGTGTATTCTATGGCAGTGAGAAAGTTATAGCTATAAAGCCAGTACAGTCATTCAAATAATACTACCTACTATACAGCACTTCTTACTCATTGAAAACACTATTCAAAGTAGGCATCATTATCCCAGTTTTACAAATAGGGAAACCGAGGCACAAAGAGACAAAATAGTTTTCCTAAGGTCATCAGTAGAATCAGGTAGGATCATAGAACCACAGGAAAGTAGAGCTGAATGGGACCTCACAAGGTCATCTAATCCAGCCTCCTGCTCAGTGCAGGACAATCCCTGACTAAACCCCCCCAGCCAAATGTCTGTCTAACCTATTCTTGATAACTTCCAAGGGATAAGATTCCACAGTTACTTTAGGTAGCTTGTTCCAATGCTTGACCATCCTCATAGTCAGAAAATTCCTCTTAATCCTCCAACCTAAATTTCCCATGCACTAGCTTGAGTCCTGTCCCCTGTAGCCTCAGAGAAAAGCCAATCTTCATCCTTTCTGTACAAAACACAATAGTATACAGGCAGTCCTTGGACTTATGACACCATTGGTTCCTGAAAACCGCATCTTAAGTCAAAACATCGTAACTCAGAACCAATTTTCCCATAGGAAACAATGTTATAAATGGGGGCTTGATTCCTGAACCAAGGTCCGATACTCTATTTGCACCAAAAATAACCCAGAATTTTGTACTCAATCAACTATAGATGAGTAATATAGCTACATTAATGTATTTATATTGTAAATAGCAATCATATTGATTTGGAAGGACTTCAAGCACAGGACCCCGGAAAGCAGCCCAGCTGGGCTGCCTCCCGTCCCTGGCACTATCAAGCAGATGGAGATGCCGGATTCTGCGCTGGAGATGGGACGTCAGCCCAGCCGGACTGACTTCCCATCCCCAGCCTATGGTCGAAATGTTTCGACTTTCGAAACGTTTCGACCAGCCTCATTTTGTTTCGAGGCTATTTTGTCTGGCTTTGTTTTATTTTGATTTTGCTGTTTCGACCTCAAAATTGGTAGAAACAGCGTTGGAATGAAACGGCCAGCGAAATTTCACAGAGCCCTATTTGTCAGTACTTGTTCTTTCCCCCAAATGGGTTCTGTTTTGGCAGATTAGCATTTTCCAATAAAAACAACCACATATTAGTCAAAACTCCATCTAGCCATATTGTATTTTTTTTAAGATTTCAAATTCCAGTTTAAAGACCTGAAAATCTGTAGGAGAGCCATTAAAAAAATTGTGTTAGGAATTCTCCCTTCTGTAAATGCATTTCTCAATGTCTATTGATATTTTAGCATAGACTTCCACTCCTTCCCTCCAAATGCTTACCCAACAACAGAAGAAAAGAGAACTACTTAAACTTTCCATTATAATTTAGTAATGTGAGAAAGTGAAATCTCTTCCCTCCCCCTATTGTGAGAAGAACCAGATCATATTCAGAGGGGGAGATGCCAGATCCAAACAAGATGAGGTGATCTTTATTACACACAGCTGCTTTGCTACAGTAATATTTCATTGCTGTATTATTATGCACCGAAGTGCACACTAAAGCCATTTCTGTTGATTCAGAATAGTGTTTACTGAAATATGTTTTGCAGTTTACCATTCCTTATGGAAGATAATATTGTATATACAAGAACAAATTGAATATATGTAGTGCAGTAATTGCCATCATGCACACAAACTTGATGTGTTTGAATATTCAGGATAGATAAGGTTCTCCAAGGATTACCCCTCAGCACATTCACCAAATTTAATTTCATATTGTTACTTACAAGTTCTTCTAGCATATTATTCATAAAAGAAAAAAATGTTGTTAATATTTTCTTTAAGAAAACCTTCATACACTTTCCCCAACCTCTACCCCTGGGACCTGTGCAAAGCAGTTTTCCTTTCCTTGAGGTAATATCTCAGTCATAGGAAAACCAATCCAGGGACATTATTTTGAAATGGAGGATGGGGAATCTGACTGCTGACTATGCAAAGTCAGTCCTCCCTCATGTACTTTAAATACGCTAGGGTATTTATTTGGTATTTGGGCAACACAATTAGATGCTAAAAGCCTAACCCAGTTATCAGATGCTGTTTGGAATGAGTTTGAAATATACTTGCGCTTAAGTAGAGATAATAAGGGGATATGAAAGGGCTAGAAAGTAGATGAGGAGGGATGTGGGATTTCTTCTCTCATGGTTTCCATGAGATTTTCTTACATCAGGGTAACAGCAGTGATAGCAGTGATTACAGCACAGCATGATGAAGGAGCACCTGTGCAAGCTTTTCCAGACTGAAGCCCAGAACCTCCTGGGACTGCAGTTTTCTGTGCATGCATCTTTGTCCTTTATGCCATTTCAGTGCTGGGCCTTTCCTGTCTGAGCAAAAACTAACACTAGTGTCACAACAGCAGAGCAAATCGTCCAGTTGGGATAAGGATGAATCCAGACAAACTCATTTTTAGTAAGATTTCAACATGGAGTTGCAAAACAGACAGGCCAGTCTGCTTAATCTGCTTCATTTACAAAATAGTGCTTCCCCCACCCCCTCCACACACACGGTTTTGCTCAGTATACTCAATTCCCCACCCCACTGCAAGAAGAGGATGAAAGGAATAGCAAACCAGATGTTAGACACATTGATTAATGGGGTAGAGAAAGATGAGCAGATATTAGATTGATGAGGCCAGTCTCTGTGCTATAAAAACTAGCACAGAAAAACTACAGTGCCCCAAACTTCATCACATCACATTTCAATTGAATTTTGGCTTCATGAAGCAGATCTCTTCAAATTCCAACCTTCCATGTCCCAGAGTCAGTCACCCTGCCTGGTTTCGCCCCCTTGACCATGGTTCTGAAATACCATCTCTCTCTCTCTCTTTCCTGATTCAAGTAAATCTGCTTTCAAGTTCCCTCTGTCTCTGGCTACCAGCTTTGAAGCCTCTTTCTCCTCCCCCTTCCTCTATCCCTCCTCCTGAGTCTTCCTGACAAGAGGAAAAGAGGAGAGAAGGCATTTCGCAGTAAACAGCAAGAGTTTTATGGCACTAATCATCATTTGCAAATGAAGATTAACAAAACTGCAAACAAGCTTGTATGTGATAACTCCAAAGTCTGACCTAATCTTAATGAAATCTACAAGATATATTTATATAAATAATAATGAATTTGCCTACTTTTGATATAGTGTAATTTGTGCTTGCAGATTACAAGTGAAACACATGATTGTTTTGCCTATAAGTTCCCCAACTTTAAAGAGCTTACTGACAGCTCCCTGCAAAGTGAAGACATGCAGCTGACAGAGCTGTCTCAACTTTATTCAACTCCAGTGGGAGGGCTCTCTTGCTTTTCTTTTAAAAATACATTTTCATTTAATTCCTCACCTCCCTGAGGACCTCACACCAGGCAGAATGCCAATGGGAATGGGTCGCACAGGGTGGCCAGGCTGTTTGCAGTAATGTACTTAGCCAGGCTGAAGGAGGGGGAGTGAAGGAGGAGCTTTTTAGCCTGAAGATTAGGTGGCTCTTGGTAGGTTTCCAGTGCTGGGAAAAGAAAGGAAAGGAATCTGAGATGAGGAAAGCACATTATTCAGGCCTCCCAGGTTGTAATCATAGCTCCTTATGTCATCTCTGTTAGGGAACCATATTCATAGGAATGTGTGAGTAGTCCAATGTAGGCTGAATTACCACAAACCTGTTATTTTTGCTATGTTTCTGCTGCTAGGATGAGAAAAAATGTAGCTGTCCTGCCCCAAACTGCCATGCCTGATGAAACACAGGCTAAAGCTCAGCTAGGATATTCTTCAATGAGCCAAGAGCTGGGGAAAAATACACGAGGAAGGATCAAACTTTTGCATGCATGGAAAAGAGGCAAGGACATAGCATTTCCCTGCTTCAAGTATGTGTGTGTTGTGCCTCAAAAGAAAGGCCTCCAGAAATTGCCTTTTGACCTAGTCTAACATTGATCTGGGAAACAGCTAGCTATTGTTCCCACCTCAGCTCAGTGGGCTGCTACTCAGAGGAGGGTTTCAACAAATCAAAGTACTTTGTGAGAGGATTTGTCTGTTAACTGTAATGTTGGCAAAGTATATCACATCATCTCCCAGATATACAATACGGTCATCTGACCTATGGAAGGCATTAGCTTGAGTTCTTGTAAAAAAAAAAGAAGACTTTCTTGTTCCATTTGTCATTCAGATATACTCAGCCGTAGGAACCATTTATAGACCATTCAGCTTACTGTAAACAGAGACTGGTCTATCTTTCTCAGTATGGCAACATGAAGAACCCAACCTAACCACTCACTGGCATTTGGCATTGAGTATCTGGTTCAACTGGGCTTTTTACTCTGTAAAGCCAACAATATTGGAAGCTGGGAGATGAAGGGATAGGGCAAGATTTCATTTCACAGTAGGGATGCAGAGAACTTTTGCAAGCCAAAGGACAAGATAGACTTTCTTGCCACCAGAAAGATGTTCACTCATATTTCTGGACATGTATAACTTTTCAACATCCAGACTTACCATACCTCCTCCCTCCTTGGGCAACACCTTCCTATACTCTGTAAATCCAGCTGTAGTCCTTTGATCATAGAGCAGACCAACCTCCCCTCCCAACCAAAAGAACAAACAATTCCCACCCCCAAAGTTGTCATCTTTGCTCTGATCTAGTTGTAACAAGAGAGCACCCATACATATTTGCAAATGTGCAAACTAATAGGGTAGGCTATTGACAATAAACCAGAATTTTGAAATCTTCCTTGGCAGTTCCTCTTAAATCCTGAAACCTTAAGGTCTTCAGGATTGGGAAATGCAGGTTGTTGGAAAAGAGGTTTGAATGAGAATGGCATGGACAGAGTTTATTTCATTCCATACATTTTAACATGCATGTTGCTCTGTTTGCTTATATATGGGAAGCATCTCTTAATTTGGTTTGACAATGAACTTAAAATGCTGTTTAGTGCTGATATTTCTCTGGGTATCAACATTCATGTTTGCTTTATAGTAACCAACCAGATAACTTTCCATCCCACAGTTTAAAAAGAAAAGAATAAATTGACAGTTTTCTACCTGGTATTGCCCTTACATCATTTGTAATGGGCTTTCAAGACAGATTAAATTGTAAAAAGTCAGAAGTGACTTAGCACTGCACTTATCCAACTTTTAGGAAGACCTATTGATTATAGCTATGGTCTGTCTCTCTGTCCAAATAGAGATGTACTTGTTACAGGATTTTTATATATCTCAGTGTACCATAGTTATGCCTACAGTTTCTGTAGATTTATCATAGCATTTTACTGTTTCCTCTACGTGTGCGTGTCTCTCTCTCTCTAGTGATCTATTTGTGTATATGCATGTGTGTTTGCTTGTGTGGAGTTATTTATGTGTACCTAGAGAAACATACCTATTATTTAAAATTAGATGCGCCAGGTATTATATATACAGATTAAATGTCAGAAACTGGACACACACAATAGCCATGCAAAGGATTAACACATCAATTAAGGATATTGACTTTTCTTTTCAAAGAAAGCTAAAGCTGCCCAACTCACATTGAATTTCAGTGCAGCCTCAGCGACTAACTGTTGGCTCTTTTGGAAATCCCGGACACTGAACTGTTGATCCACAGAAGGAAAGTGTTTTTCTGAAAATGCATGTTTCCTTGGAGAAAATGTGGAACAACTTCAGCTGAGATTAAATTGACTAATATTAGCAATACACATAATGGAAATTATCACTTGCTATTAAAAGGTTCTATGCACCAGGGCACTTTGCACTAATTCACTACCACTGTTTCCATCTAATCAGAATTGACATTAAATAAAATAAAAACATCCAGTGTCAATGGAAAATTACTGATTAGCTGTTCCAAATGGTACTTACTGTCAGTTATTACATACAATGCTGGGTGGGTTTTTTTCATTTTTCTTTAACAATCCTATGTAATTTGAGGCTTTCAGAATGTACCTGCAAGGCCATGACCCTGTTAAACAATGATGTGGGCAAACAGGAATTATACGATCACTTTCTACAGGTACAGAACAAAAAAATCAACTCTCTGTGCTTCGGTGATATTAATGGCAGTTTGCAAAGGCTTCAGACTGCTCAATGGAAGTTTAACAAAAACAAACAGTGGAAAGCAAAGCCTTTTTGTGTCCAGTAAAAAAAAAAAGACAACAATAGAGACTTAACATATTCCAAACAGCCTTAATGTCACCCCATATCAGGCTACCTTCTACTCAAATTCACAAGACCTCCTTAAACTTAGAGCCAGCCAGAAAATGTTGGGTTTTCCCCCTTGCAGATAAAGGAAACCAATAAAATAAAATAAAACATATCCACAAAAATTTTAAAACCAATGTACTGGTATTTTGTTTTTAAAATATCATAAATGCCATTGTGATGTCACATAGGAGTGATGCCATCCATTTCTAGAGGCCTGGCTCCTTTTGTCAGGTTGTGCTCACCCCTGATGAGAAGACATTTTTATCATGAAACACTGGTTGTGTTGCATCATGGAAAATCTAGTCCAGCTAAGGGACATGGTCCACCAAGAAGAATTGGACATGAAGAAACCAAACTACAGTTCCCAGGAGGCAGCACAGAAGACTATCTGAATCAAAATAGTTTGATTGGGGGCCGTTTTGTATATTTGGCAAAAAGTTTTTTAAAATGTCTTTGTGGTATAACATGTATTTGTCAAAAAGCAAATTGCCCCTGAAAGCAGCTACTTTCCCCACAAAAGAAATGCAACGCAGTAGCTAGAGGGTACTTGTCTCTCTATTACCCTAACAGTTAAAGTTGTCCTACTGCTGGTTGCAGTTTAACGTCAAACCCAGGACCAAAACCCTAAATATCACTTGAAAAAAAGTATTCACAAGAAATTCATGACCAGCATCATTTACGCTTGACCATCAGGCTCAGCATTTGCAACTCCCTTCAAGCACATTAATCTATTTGCAGCCAAATTGAAGAATGGAGGATGTGAAATGTATTAGAAGCTGTAAATCATATAAAAACCATGCACTGTACCTAGAAAGTGTATGTACAGGAGAGAAGAAATGGAAGGGAAAATTAATATTGCTCAGGGTACTTGCACTTTACATTTTCACATTCTTTGATGTTTTTGTTAAAGCAAAAACTAATTAGATACCTCATGGATTTTCAGTGTTTTCAAGGTTGTTTTTTTAAAAAACGCCAAAGCTCATTTAAGACATGTTATGATTTGCATTTACAAATTTAAAAACATTGACATATTGTCTTTTAGAATTATCCTTATTTTAAAAAAATAAATTATTGATAAAATAGATATTCACCCCTGCCTTTTTGAGTTTTGTAATTAGATTACACCCTGGATTACAGATATTTTTAGGATCATTTTTTTGGTCTCCTGTTTGCTACAACTGCAATAGTCCAGCACAAAATATATGCTTATCTTCTCTGGAGGAGTAAGTTAATTAACCCAAATTTGTGTGATTGATGTTGTTTGATGTAAATGAAAGGGCAAACTCCTTGTCCTTGCTCTAAGCAGCCTGGTAGTTTCTAGATGGGACTGGGAAGGTTGACTGCAGTCTATGTGAGGGGTGAAAATGTTCACCTGTATTCAGTGGATTATGTACAGTAGAAAGCCAAACAACTGATTTCCAATCAACCACATGTCCTATTAACTGCACACTCTTGTAGAAAATTTTATAAAGAGTTCTTGCACCTTTTTAATCAGGAAACTTTCTGATTTTCTGTGAGAGTCCAGAGGAAAGCCACATGAATGATTAGAGGTCAAGAGAACAGGCCTTATGAGGAGAGGCTGAGAGGCATGGGACTCTTCAGCCAGGAGAAGCACAGGCTCAGGGAGGACTTGGTGCAGCCTATAAGTACATAAGGGGTGTGCATCAGGATCTGGGAGAACATCTGTTCACTATGGTGCCCCAAGGGAAGACAAGGTCTAACGGTCACAAACTGCTGGAAGACCATTTTAGACTGGACATCAGGAAAAAATTCTTTACCGTGTGAGTCTCCAGTTTGGAACAGACTCCCCCAAGAAGTGGTGCAAGCACCTACGCTGGCTACCTTTAAGAAATGCTTGGGTGCTTATCTTGCTAGGTGACCTGAGCTGACTTCCTGCCCCTTGGGCAGGGGGCTGGACCCGATGATCTCGTGAGGTCCCTTCCAGCCCTAATGTCTATGAAATCTATGAAATCTATGAGAGCTTGAAACATTACCTCTCTCAATCCCATTGTGTGTTAACAAAATACTTAAAAAAGCAATCTTTGGCTACGGACAGTGGTAAGTTTAAACCACTTGAAAAGGGGAGGGAGAGTTGACACTGAGGAGCAGGCGCATCAGCTGCTACACCACCGGTTCCCAAACTCTGACAGATTTTGCACCACCGATTTAAAATGATACAACCTTAAGTACCACCAGGTGGTGTGTGTGTGTGTGTGTGTGTGTGGCAGGGGGTATGGTAGGGTGTGGGGGGGTATGGCTGTGTGGTGGGGGGGGTATGGTATGGTAGGGGGGAGGTTGTGAGGGGGTATGGCTGTGTGTGGGGGGGAGCATAGAGTATGTTGGTGTGTATATGTAGGGGGTTGTGGGGGCAAGGTGTGGGTTGTGGGGACCCCCCTCACTCCTGCATGGTGCAGCAGCAGGCAGGGGTGCTCAGGCTTACAAAATGTGGTTGAAGTTGCAATAGTCGTACTACATTTGGATCACTGTTTGAGTATGCAGGTATAATGGTTTTGTTGTATAGTTACTGATCAACTGCACAAGGGCCCAGCCCAGTTATTGCAGTTGTTTACTATAGTCCCAGGGAGCTCCAAGCAGGCATTACAAGTGCCAAGTTCTTTAACTCACCTTAATGTATGTCTGTGTACTCATGTTTCATTGCGGTGGAGAACTGTGCATAGGTGTGTGTGCGGGTTAGTATGTAATGACACCTGTGCTGGAGAGCGACTGGGGTTCTTAATAGAGTGACAACGATTTTGGTGCAGTGGAAAATTTCTGCTTTTCTTGGAAAAATCCCACAGTCCACCCTACTATTCATCAACAAATGAAAACCCCTGTACCTGTGGGAAAATTTATAAGATGTACTGGAACCCAGTTGGCCATTCTGATGTATCTTATTTCCAAACTATACAATTCCTTTTTCATGCAAGGTAAAAGTGAATAGGATGTTTAAAAACAAAACAAAACAAAAAAAAAGCAGAAGTTTCTAAGGGCTAAAACATATCTGAAGTATTCCTTGACATTTTTCATATGTGATTTACACCTAATTTTTCAAACTCTGCATTTCAGAATTAGTGCTTCTAATTACCTCTTAGCTTATCCAAAAATAAGCTATATGTTTTCCAAAGATTATATATACACACACAAACACACACACACACGCACACACACATATATATATATAGCATTTACAATGGTTAATGTCTGAACATGAAAAGAACATTTCTGAATCTGAACATAAAGAGCAGGGAGTAAAATGAAAGTTCTCAGGTACTATTATGATGAGCACTACTGAATTAGCCATACATTTTACCTAATCAAATGACATTCATTTAAAGGTAAACAGGTTTAAAATAAAAGAAAACTGGTTACAACCTTAATTATGCAGAGGTTACTTCCATTGTCTAATCAAAATCCTAACTGAAGCCCTTTTGTTCACAAGAGGTCATCAATAATCTAATTCCCTGAGTTGTCATAGGTAAGATGCTAACATTTCCTTCCTTTATTGCATTTAATGAAAATGTGTGCTAAGGAAACCCTTCTGAATACAGCTTTACAATTCAAGAAATCAATGCATACAGGGGAAAAAATAAGTTTTTCTACAAAATGTGCTAGATGTGGTTAAGCAAGCTTCTCATTTCAAAGTAAAATGTTTATGATGCTGTGTTTTTGAAATTGTAACCCTGGAGCAAAAATATCTCAGTGCTTAGCTATAAATCTCCAGGGATGAGAGAACGAGAAAGATAACCCTCATGAGGTAGACAGAGGGGATGGGATCTTAAAGGAAGAGAGAGACATACATAGCCAGCTGTAGGAGGAATTTAAGGCATGTGGAGAAAGGATGGAGGGGGGGGTGTTAGAGGGAGACGTAAGCAAAGGAAATCATTAGAAGAGAAATGGGGATTCTAAGGGAACAAGACAAAGCATTAGAAAGAATATGATTTCAGCTGCCTGCTTTGTGAAAATCATTTTGTCTTTATTGTGTTCAACACTTTACTGAAACTTTGGGTAGTCTCACCACAACTGTTAAATTAATTTAGCAGAGACTGTGACTACTATCTTTCACCTTCTCAAGTCTATGACAATGGGATAGCTTAGGAACTCTGGTTTAAATAAATCACCAATAAAACCACAAATAACCTCTCTCAGCTTTAAGTTAAAGTTACTACTCTTTGAGTAGGTTAATGAATATTACAATTATTTTTTTAAAAACCCACTAAGTGTTTTAGACTCTAGACATGAATGGCTAAAGAGGAATATAATATTAAAATGTTTCCACAGGTCAAACATGTGACAAAAAGGTACCTATGTAGAAGAAGAGCATATTACCTACTCCAGAAACAACCTCAACTCTGCCTAGTATCTCAACCCAATCTCAGAAAAACCCTGACATTCATCTAACACATTTTATGCATATTTGCACCATAGATAACAGCTTTTCACAAACCACGATCTACTTATCACACATGACCAACAGACCTTCCTCTAGTCCATCACACATTATCAGCAAGAGGCACAGCCATCTTGGGGCCAAATCCTGAAGTGATGTCAATCAATGGCTCCCTATTGACTTGAACTGACCTATGCCTGCTTACCCCAGCAAGGGGAACTGCCACTTTCCCTGCTGTACACAGATGATGGATTTGATCCTTCCCCAATCGCAAATACCTACTATGGTGAAGACATAAAATATAATACTAAATCATAACAGTCCACATTTACAATGGAAAAAAAGCCATTCTAGCTATTCCATTATATTTTTCAGAAAAGGGGAGAAAGACTGTTAGAGGGCATTCTGCAGAGAAATCAGTGCTACAAACACAACAGTTACCAGATCATTTGGACAAATTACATCAACTTGCAAGATCGTGTAAGAACTTTGATCCTCTAACTTCAAATATATATATATACTCACTTCACTCAATTTACATTGCTTGTAATATAACTTTACCCCTACATTTTGCAAAACGTACTTAAAACAGAAAAGTATAAGAGGATTCCCACTCAATTCTATTTCCTGTTCAAAAGTTCCATTTCCAGTATACCACAGCTGGGATTTTCAAAGGGACTTACAGAGTGAAGATTCATAACTAGTAGGCTGCTTTGAAAATCTCAAACCATAACACTAACACGTACCTCACTACACAATACATTGACACACTTAGCTTCCACTCATAAATTAGTTGACATGACACAGAGTTAAACACCCAATCCTGCAAGCTTTACATGCACTTACCTAGAAGACCACATTATTTATCCATTTCATATGATCAAATGGATCAGTCATTCCAGTGGTAAAAATATTCTTCTGATCCAACACATAATATTGTGAAAGATTATCAAATTTAGCGATAACTAAATGCAACCAGGGACTATATTCCTTTCAAAATCTTTACAACACATTTGATTAGCAATATATAACCTGGCAGTATAAATCTAATAGTATATTTCTCATTGAGAACAAAACAAAGGACAAATTTGAGGTTGTATGGGCTGTGGGAATTATGTGGGGGAATGAGTGAATGACATAGGATTGCATATCTGTCATGAACAGATTGGATTTTTAACTGTGCATTTCCAGGCATTCAGACTTTTTAAAGTATTGAACTAAGGCATTAGCTGGCATATCCTAATATGCACTTCAGCCTTAACTCTCCTCCAAAAAGTATTTTCTTTAAAGGAATATGTAAATTATCCTCATTATAGTTAGATGCATTACTTATTAATACCTTTGCACAGTTAAAGCCAATTGTCTTTAAATACAATGCACGTGTGAGTTTTAAGGCAGTTTATCTGCTTGAGTAGGACTGAGTTATTTTGTTCTGGAGGGACACAAAGGAAGTTAGACAAGACAAGATTTCAAATCAGGGTAGTTTTAAAGATTCATTTCACCCAAGGGGTTGATACTGTGTTTTGCTGAAGACTCCATCAAAGCATTTAAGCACATGCTTAATTTTAAGCATCTGAATAACTCATTCACAGTCACAGCATGAGTGCTTTCCAGGGCCAATATGCTCAACACAGAGCAGGCATTAGTCCAATCACTGTAGTATACCTAGCAATAAGATTTGCATAAAGATGTACTGGTGGATTAATTTTGTTCCTATTTTGTAGAAAAATTCTTCTTTGCCTTTGGAATAAGTGGCTTTCAGGGCAGACCAGGAGGAACAATGGCTTTATGGTTTAGAGAATGAGAGAGGAGAGCTGAGTCTGTCACAGTCTCCCTGCCTGACCTTAACTGAAATGCATGAGCCCCGATCCTATGCCATGTTCTGTGCCCGCAAGAGCTCCAGTAAAGTCAATGGGAATCTCTATGTTAGTAAGGTTCTCTGTAACACGTCTCGGTAGAGGACTGGGACCTTAATCTAGCTGCCTTGGTTTCCCATCTACAAAATGTGGAAAAAAGTATTGTATTTGATGTGAAAGGGTGAATTAATGAGTGAAGTATTGAGATACTGTGGTGGTGATGGGCACTTTAGGAAAGCCCATAAAGAAACATGCTTATACTAGCCAACTGCCTATCAGAAATGATGGGGGTGGGCATGGACTGCCACCACTGCCTCACAGGAGTGGGTGGGGGGGGGGGCAGGGGAGTGAGCTTGCCCCGTCGTCCCCTTGGCCAGCATCCCATGTTGATTGGTTGTTTCAGAAACCAATCAGAGTGCTCCAAGAGCATTATGGACAGACAGACAGATGGACTAAGCCCTTTATTATATTAGAATTTAGATGAGAAAGTATTTTTGCTACCAAATGTTACTTGATGGTTAAAAATACTGCTCATAATGGAGCTCACTTGTGATGTTTACTTTGGAGCTCCAGGTTTTGTACTATCTTTGATTTCTATGAAGAAGAACGGTCTGCTTTGAACTCTAAAGCTGACACATAGAGAAGGCAAGTGCCTAGATAGATGTAGTTTGGAATAATGCCTTTAAATGCAAGAGGAGGGACAACCTATGGATAAAACCAAAGATTTTGGTGCTCCCTTCAACAGGGTCACTCATTCCTTGGCATGGGTTAGAAGTGGAGAAAAACTTCTGGGGAAAAATGGCCAGAGTAAAACAGCGAGCAGAGATGTATTTCCATACAGCTCACCCTCAAAGTTAACCTATTGTAACATGCATTTCCTACCCACGAGTGAAGTGTTTCACAGTCTGCATGTGTCAAGGAAAATCTATGTTCTTTTCGATTGTTTCTCTCTCCCTCATACAAGCAGCAGCATCTGTACATTAAACTATTACTTGTTTAATTTGGGATGGGACACAGTCAGTGCATGCTCTTGAGGACAAAGGAAAGTGTGCTGTGGGGGAAAGAAGGCAAAACATGATGGAGTTTGCTGCTCTCTAAAGCCAGGAAAAAGGTCAAGGATGGAACTGTGATCTCATGTAATGGGAAAGTGAACTAATGTCTCACAACAGCCCTAAAGGCTTCAGTTTGACCCCTGCTCTGGACTCCTACCAACAGCAGCCTCCCAGTTAATATAGCTACAAATGGATTTGTCATCTGGATTGAGGCACCAAAGATAGTCACATGACTTGTATGCTTTCGAGATAGAAAGTGGCATGCTTTATACATTTTAGCCCAGTGGGCCATTAGGCTCAATCAAACTATTCACCTTGACTTTTCTGGTCTTCTATGACAGAGGTGGCCCAGGTTCTGGACTCTGGAACAAAAGAAGAATTCAGTAGAGATAAAGTCGCGTGGCCCATGATTGCAATGGGTGGCCAAGCAATGAGACTGCAGAGTCAGGGAAACCAGTCACTCTGCCTCCCAAATTATACCCTGAAAAGTGTGTAAAAACAATCATTTTTGTCTTTTTCCATTTTTGGACTCTTATTTTCTCAAGGGTGCAGGGTAAAAATGACAGGAAAATATGACAGCTTATGAAAAGAGCCAGCTTCAGGAAATGTGTAGACAGGAGCATCAATCATAAAAATCTCAGCTGAGAGCAGCTGAAGGAGGGGGCTGCCTTGATGAGACCGAGCAGAACAGGTACCTAGAAAGGAGTGGAATGGAGGCCCACCTGAATGGTTCTGACGCTTTGAACAGATTTGGTACTTCCCCGTGTGTTTCTTCATGCAGCTTTCTATTTGATTTGGGGATTGTGTTGGGATGGGAGACCTGCTGCTGTCATCTGAGGGAAAGATGATTCCATCACTGTCTGCCTCACCACATGCATGGTGACAGTGATGCCACTGAAGTGGAAACTGCCTAGGATCTTCTGTGATAGTCACCGAGATCAGAGGCAGTGACCTCTTGGCTGCAAAGGAAAGACCCAGCTGCAAATGTCCCAAGAGGCCCTAAGCCAACATAGAAGGGCAGAGACTGTGTACAGTCATGTGGGAAGAAGCCAACAGGAGCCAAGTACAGCTTGACTCTACAGTTAAGCAGCAAAAAGCAGGTTAAAGGGACCTGCTAGTGAACATCTGCAGCACTCAAAATCATACAATGAAGTCAATGGACTGTTTGATAGGGATGGGGTTTCTTCTGCTCCAGGGGCACCAAGCTGGTTTTAACAGGCTATAGCTTAAGGAAACCATTTCTGCTCTGAAAGGCACAAGGAGGGGCATTCAAGCCAGGAAAAGAAGCTCCTGTTCCCCAGAGTGCTCACAGCTTAGTTTGTGCAAGGGCCCCAAAGGGAAGTCAGAGCTGATGAAATGCAGCATTAATTGCCAGAACTGACAATGGTTAAAAGAGATAAAGAAGTGGCACTTTATATTAGAGCCTGTCTTTTCATATCTGTCCTGGCATAATGTGAGCTGACATCATGTCATCATCCAACAGAACATGCCTAGCTAGGTGATTCCGACAGACCGTGCAAACAAGCAGAGTGTTTTGCTTACATGGCCCCAGCCAGCTTGGGGCTTAAGTTGTGAGCAACTACCAGAGACAGTACCACATAGACTGTATCTGATGGGGGAGAGAAGGGAGGTGGGACAGCATGAGGACAAGGTGGCTGGGGGCTACTTTCCTCAACTGCAAAAAAAAGGCCCCGAGTCTCATTCATTCTTAAGGAGAGATGGGAGTCCCCAGGGAAGGAGAAACAAGAGACTCTACCAGATTTGTGAATCAAGACTGAACTAGGATGGGACTACACATCCCTGGGTATGTATTTCTCACTGTCAGATAGCATAGACAGATTGGCTATATGGAGTATAAGTTATGTGTGAGCGTAGGTACATTTGCATAAGCAGGTATATAGCTACATATATGTGTATGCGTGTCCTTTTCTCTCATGCTTTCATTTATTTTGCATATTCATTCCAGAGTGGTTTTAAAGCTGGTAGAAGCTCCTAGATACAGGCACTTTACAAGCAGAGCCAATACAGCTTTAACCCTGGCTTACTAAAATTCATTAATCCATAAATACATAAAAATGCTACACGAAGACATGTCCAGGTGCCCTGCCATCCTCTCTCTCACAGTGGTAGAACATGGATGGTAAGGGAATGTGTATTTATATAGGGCCTATCGTCCTACAGCTTCCAGCTTTCAATATTTAAACCTAGGTGTGATAGGATCACTTATGAAAGACAGGGAGCAATTGAGAGCTAAAAGCTGTGTTGAGATCAGCAACTCCATTTATATATGCCAATGATAAGCCATCCCATCTGCTTATGGGAGGGAAAGGTGGTAGTACTTACCACCCCTTATGAAGGGAGCTCTGCTCACCTGAGCTAACATGAAATGTTATCCCTAGTAGATTATACAGATGCTCAAAACATGAGCCTAACTCTGCTGGATTTCCTCTTCACCAAACTCCTTCCTGACTGGGGCAAAACTAGTTAAGTGATCTCCCATATTCACCCTCTGGGATACTGATAGGCCACTGGAAAAGTCAGTATGTGCAGTCCCAAGTAGGTCTTGATAAAGCCTTTTTTTTAAGTCTCTATCCACCTAGATGGAGCCACCTAAGGAAATGACACAAGGGTCTGAATCTTATTGCCATTGACATCTCCCCACCTTCCCTCCCCCCATCCAAGGGTCTATTCTGCATTCATGTTATTCATTAGCATTTGTTTTGACAAATATTTTAGGTCTGTTGATTATATATAGGAGATTAATTCACTCCAGGTGTTGATTTTTGTTTCTAGTCACAAGAGTTTGCACCTGGTTGTTTCTCAGGGTTAATTGGAAGCTTTGACTGTGAAAAAAGCTCCTAAACATGATTGACTGTGGATTGTTTCCCATCTCTCACATTTTGGTTATCCCTGTCTAAGTCTGCACTCTGTATTATTTATAAGGGGATGGGCCAGGGTTGAGAGAAAGCTTGAGGTTTCTATTGTTATAAGGCTGTACTTTCCTAAATCATATTTGTATTTTTGGTAATAGCTGGAAAAAGATCAGGATTATAAACTGCTTGTTTTAGTTATCCTTTCTCTTTACCATGACTGGCAAGTGCCTCCTCAAAAACTCAGCATCTGGTTATAAATGGCAGTTTAATAAAAAGATATTTGCCTCCAAGTGGGTTGTTTAATCTTTGGTGGGGAATTGAATAGATGGGGTACAGGAAATAGGCGGGTAATGATTTTAAAATAGCCCCATCAAATCGGTTATTGCCCTGAGGTGTTATAAATAAATGAAAATGAGCTGACTGTGTAATGATTATGTTTACTCTGGGCTTACTGTAACTGCACACAGCTTTTCTGAGCAGCGATTATCCATGTATTTACCTGTGCTCTGCTCATGAACCCTCTTTGGCTCGAACTCAGGGAAACAGTTGAACACACATTTAAAGCAAAGCAGGTACTTAAGACCTTCCCTGAATTGGACTTTTTATGAATAAGAGAAAATGAGGAGGAAATTAAAATGGTAATAGTGATAAAAAAGGGTTGCTCTACCATATGAACAAAAGATGCAGCATATTGTTCTGGCTTCATACATATCTGAAGCAGTGCACCAGCAATCAGAGGGGAATCATTAGTTATAGATGCTGTGCTTCCTGAGTTTTGATGCCAAAGTTGCTTTTAGCAGGTGTAAGGGGCTATTTTCAGATCAGGTACACTGGCCAATATTAATTACTCTCATTAATACTCATTTCTGTTTGTTAACTAGGTGGGGTAGGGGCTAAGGGAATAGCAGTTGCAATAAAACATTCTGCAAGTCAAGATGCAATACCTTTACTACTTCAAAGCTAATTTCCTCCACTTTAAAAAACAATATGCATGATCAATACCAATGAGTGATTATATTTAGAGTGAAAAGATGCAGATGGAATCCCAGTTCTTTTAGTCTTTACCCAAGCACAGCTGCAATGGATTAAGGATTGTTTAAAAATCCCTTAAGTGCTTTCCAAAAGTTGCAAGTCATTAAAACCAATGGGTGTTTATCATTCCAGACATTGTTTGTGATAATGAAAATTGCAGTCTCGTAGGTGTCTGTGCTCCTCAAACAGAAGAGGACATGGCAAGTGTGGAATCTCTTTTCATTTGCTTGTAACGCATTAGGTCTTAGGGGCAATTTTCACCTGTATCTAGAATAATGTATATAGAAGTAAATTTGAAATATTACTACATTGACAGCCCTGGCAAACATACTGAGCTTTAGAATTCAGCCTAGTGAAGTTTCCACAAGATGAGTAGATTAGACTTTAGTATTGTTTTCCCCACCTGTTTAATTTTTCTTTTTTTCTTTTTGTCTTGCTTTTATTTTTTACAGTAAAAATGTCAAATTTCCTCAGAACTACTTCTCAGAAATGGGCAGTTGTCAAAAATACAGACCATCACTTTTCCCTGTAAAAATATGTTCACTGGTGGAAATTGAGTTTCTTGTATTAAAAAAGATTAAGTGAAAATTGATAGCTTTGCAAAGTGGATTAGCAAAATAAAGATACAGGGCACTCAAGGAACTAGTAGTTAATACTCTTAAACAGAAATTACAGTGTCTGTATGCAATCAAACACTAGGCTTAGAGATTCAACAGTTTCCATTTTAACCTTCGCTTTTCACTTGATGAGAATTTTCCAAAACAGATGCTTTTAAAGCTGATCTTTTTTTCATTTCATATTTGGACTCAGAAGACAGAGAGTTTTCTGTTATGTTTAAAGGCCAATCTGTTCAATTACTTGTGCATTATGTGTTTTTATCCTCTTCATTTATTTCAGTGGGATTTGTATTAAGCCCCAATGCAAGGTTGAAAGGAACAATTCCCAGGGCAAAAAAAAAACAAACTACCACACTTTCACAACTCCCAACACACTGCTAATTGAAAAAGCATCCAAGTCTGTAACTTGATGTGTCAATAGTATGCCTTCATAAGAGGTATAACCACGTGCAGGCTGCACAAAACTGGCCCCATAATGAAGTTTGAAAGACTTATAAAGTTACATGGAATCAGTTGGCATCCCCAAGATTTTTAACAGATTAATAGAACCATTTGTGACATCACAATGCATATCCTCTGTCCACAATAGCAACTACTGGGACAATTTTGCATGAAAGACACGAAGGTACTCACAAGCCATCAATCTCAACAGCTCCAGGCAGAGAAGCTTAAAACGTTTAATAATTCAGCATTTGTCATAGTATTTCCCTATTCTATTTCCTTAAAATATGAATATTATGTACAAATAAAAAACACATAAAGGTTGATAAAATTATTCATATTGTTGTAGCAGCCGGAGGCCCTGATAAGGTGTTGGGTCTGTATGAAGAAGCACCAAAATGATATTTCCCACTCCAGAGATATTCAATTTAGTACTCTGACAAAACATAAGACAAACAGAGGTGAAATGGAGGGATAGATAACAGTAAAATAATGGGCATCAAATCCTCCAGGAAATTTCAATTTGTGCTCTGTGCATGTACAATTTGATACACTCACTTTTTTTTAATTATATATTGTACTTAAAGATGATGTGGTCATGACCAGAGCTATAGAAAACAGAACTCTTTCTTCTTGTGTATAATATATCATGGAAGCCACATTTTTATTATTGTATTGGCCCCTCATAACATAGTTGGTTGACAATAGTGTAGCTATGGTGGGATGAACAGGGTATTAGAACTGGGTACTGATTGAGGGGGGGGGGTGCCAAAATTGTTGGGAGCCCCTATAGGTTGGTAAGGAAAAACTACATTTAGGAAAAAAATGCAGACACAAGCTTTGGATCATTTTTTCTAAGAACTGTCCAGAGGGAAATTTGCATGGGCAAAGTGGGTAGTTAAAAGAGATGAGCACCTGGTTGGTATTCACAATTACAGAGACCTCAATACTACATTGTGACCTCCTATTTAAGATCCTTGTGGTTAAAAGCATTCTTAGGACTCTGCATTGGTGCAGGGATATGCACTAGGGAAACTTGGTACAGGACTGGGGCCATAAATCAAGTATAAAATCTCAAGAGGATGCAGGGTCAGGTCCATAATTTACATGTTCAGTTTGAGAGTCCATTTGAAAATTCAGCCCTTGGACTTCATGGAAATCAGCATGTCAGAGGAACACAATGGAGATGCAGTAAACTGTGTTTATATGTTCTGATGGGAACATTTAAATCCTTAGTGGTGTCTCTGACTTCTGCAAATTGAACATGGCATCCTACCTTATAGTTGCAAGGTAACAAAAGAATGAGCACAATGACAATTATGTCTTTTCCTACATTTAGTTAAAAATAAAATAAGGTGAAAATTTTTCCCTGCTTCATTGCCATTTTGATGGCAGGATATGAAGGAAGATTCTCCTTTCAATTGGCAAGAGATGAAATTAAACCAAGAACCACGTATAAACTACTAACTGATACCACGTGACTGAAAAAGCTCTTTCTCAAATATTCAAAAAAATCCAGTAGCAAATACAACCAAGAATCCAAGAGCCAGGACAATGCACTATATATACACTGCACAGTTTTTATGGGACAATTGTTACTTCAGCTTTATCTACCAATGCCAATTGATAGCTAGCCAATTTTTATTTGTGGTCTCCAGTAGCAGCAACATGAGCATCTTGTAGAATTGAAGAGGATGTGAACTGTGGTTTTAGAATAGGAGGGCATTTATAGATGTACTCTGGGAGGCGGAATAGAGGGGGTGCTTTAATTAGCGATCCGTGCCAATTAAAAGCACCTGAGCATCACATGTAGCAGCGTCCCCACACTGAAAAAATGGCGGTGGGGCATTTTGAACTAAAACTCGTTCTGCAAGCTTTAGTTCAAAGCACCCCCGCCACCATTTTTTAGTGTGGGGACTCTGATACGTGTGATGCTGGATGCTGCTGGAGCACATTAATTTATGCGCTCCATAAACTCAATGAATTGAGTCTGCTCTGATTCACTGCATTTATAGTGTGTAGGAGCAGCCTACCTGCATGTGTGTAAGTGCCCATAGAGCCTAGATTCTATCCCCCTGACTGTGCATGTACTTGAGATATGTATATATATATAAAATTAGACATTTTTGTTAAAACTGAAATAAGTGGCTGCCATTAGTGGTTTATATTAAAGCTGGACTTCCATTTTGGCCAATATTAAACTAAATATATATTTTTGGTCCAATTTTTTTTTAACATGAGGATCCTAGTAGACATCTTTGCGCAATACTTTATACACGGAAATCATTTATTATCTATACCAAATAAACATTTGTTCACACTAATGCTAATCTGAGTTTCCTCATATGGGAGCTGAATATCATATTCATGCTAAACATATATTTGAGTTGCATATATTTAAGAACTAGGCTCTGAGTAGAAACAGCTGGATGTTAAGCATAATTAAAAAGTCAAAGACATTTTTTTAGGTGGCTATGTAAGGGCTCACAAACGTCACTGCAAGCATTTATTTTTGAAGATCTTTGTGAGTCTATAATATGTATGCGCATACTGTAGAGTTTGTGCGGATGCTATAGGAATGGTATGTGTATGTATTGTACACATTACTGTACTGACTGGGCTGACATGCACATTCTTCTTTGAAATAATTCCTTTAGAAGAGATGCTAAAACTTTTATTTTTGTGCTTGAATAAAAGAAAATCCAGGTGTTGTACCGCACTCTGTCAGCCCCAGGGCTGTTTGCTGCACTTTTGCTCCTTTGAGCTTAAAGAGCAGTATCTACAGGGACATTTCTTTTCCATATTGCAACTTTTCAGCATTAGAAATAGGGCATGTTATGAACCTGCACAACCTTTTCAGTAGGATTTTTCTTTTGCCCAGAGGCACTTTTGGACAGATTTATCTCCACTAGTATACTTGAGAACCTACAGCAGCAGCAGAGTTACTGAACTGTCACAGAGAGTCCCTTAAAGAAACATTGCCCCACACTTTCCAAGTTTCCCTTTACTATATTTTGACAAAAATGATCTTCATTAGTTCAAAGGACATAGTCAAGCAACTCAGTTTCAACAGTTTGCCTAACTTTAAGATACATTAAGAGAAACGGCTGCTGCAGTTGTTGCTGTAGTATGCCCATTTACCAGAGCAGTAGATGGTCACCCTAGAAAAAAACAACCCAAACCAAAAGATGGTTTATTATCATGTTTTTTATTATTATCATTATTTAAATGGGCTAAGAAATTATTCTGAAACAATAATGCAAAGCTTAATGCATACAATAGATTTCATAGTAAATCTGCTTCTATCTTCAGGGACCTGAAGATCTGAAATCTGAACCACCTGTCCCCATCATAATAGCAGCCAGAGCAAGTGAATATCATCTTTCCCCTGTAGAAATACAACTCCCTGAATGGTTACCCTTCTTTTTGACACAATGCATTCAAGAAGGCTTTTCTCTGCCAGGAAAGAGGCATGAAAATTTCTGACAAACTTCACCAAACTCCAACCTGTTTGTTTCCAAAGACTATGCTGAGATCTCCTACAGGCCACTTCTGACATTCCCTGTAATACATAGAGCTCATCCTTCATTAGGTTCCAGTAGCTGAATGTGCTTGAGGGGTATGGCGTTGTAATTCAGGATGATGCTGATCTAATTTTTGATATCTGCCATTTACGTAGCAAACTATAACTGGGCTGTAAGTAGCAAACTATAAAACATTATGGTATCTCCAGCTCTCACAATGTGTTTACAAAGGGTGTCCCTGTTGCATCAGAGAACAATTTCAGTGTGATCCAAGTAGAAAAGAAACAAATCTTGATTGAACCATCAGCTTTTCCACAAGTATTTCCAAGCTCAATGTACTAAGGACTGTAACCTTAGTGGAAGAAAAGCAGAAAAGGAAAAACATAATTCTGTACACTGACTTTACCATTCCATACGTCCTATATTTTCAATCAACATTTTTCCAGTTTCCTGATGTATCAGGGCATGAAGTTCCTTAAATAATAATTCTGAGACATTACCCACATATTTTAGACCTGACAATGGAAAATGCAAGGAGTGGAGCAAAAGCTGTATGCAGCTTTCAGGAACCCAAGCCACACGGTAATTATTCATTGAAAGCATGCAGTCCTGAACAGCTAACCTATGCCAAACTTCTAGGGTTTAGGAGTCTAACGTGAAGCCAGATTTGAGAGAGAGTCTCACTTTCATGAAAGTACCCAGAACCGAAATGAACATAAATGAAGAACAAATGGTATGAACTATCCATGAATAAACTGAAACTGGAAATTAGGAGGAGGAATAATGTTCCAGAGCTTCCTGAAAACTCCTCCCAGTAAGAGTCATGGGAGCAAAGAACCTAATCGTTTTAAGATGTGGGTTGATACATTTATGAGCAGAAAGATATAGTTGACTGCAGTGACAGGGAACTAGATGTAATCACTCAGGAGGTCTATTCCAGTCTTAAGTCCTACGCTTCTAAAGAGACAATGGTGTCATACAACATAGTGGATGCATCAGAGCAGTGGGAATGCAATTCTGATGCAAATGGACGTCTCAGGAGTCCAAGCACACTATGCAGGTCCCAGAAGGTGGATCTTTTCTTGACTTTTCTTTTTTTTAGTCCCTTCTCCATAGGAGAGGAACTGAGGCCAGACAGGGAACCAGTAGGCCAAATGACTTAAGGCTACATACATTCTCCATGCACTCTGCCTCTCTGCTCCTTCCAAAAACCATCTCTGCTCCCCCTACCTCTTTGTATTATTCATTATCTTGCTTGCATTCTACATCAGCAATAGGGAAAATATGAGGCATAACAGATTATAAGAGCAACTGTTTCCATTTTTAGGGACATCTTTGTGCTGATACACAGAGGAGTCCATGTCCTAGTTCACAAATGCCTCTGATGAAAATTAATTGCATACCCAATAAGAAAAAAAGGCAACCAGTCGGGTTCAGCCAGGTTTCATCAGCTCTGCCCTTACCAGTAGCTTCCCCTGTAGGAAAGACAGAAGACTTTGAGTTCTGGGAATTATACAGTCACAAGACTCAGTGGGATAAACACAGAAGTTCCCTCTCAGAAGTCCTACCCACTGGTGTCAGTAGGACTGTCAACTAAGCAGACTAAGTAGGAGAATATAGTATGTAACTAAAAGTAGATAAAGAGATAAGCTCCAGCACTTGTTCATACCCAGTATGTCATTTCTGTGAATGATTGTTCCAAGAAGTTAGAGGGAAAAATGATGCAGAGACTGAAAGAATGAATCAGAGGAATAAAGGGAAAAAGATTTAAATTTTGGAAGGAAGGTAGTTGTTATTCAAAGGATCTGACTAGTTCAAAACTCTGCACTGCCACTTTTCTCACTCTATGCTGCTTTAAAAAAAAGATATAAAGTGCCTTTAGCCTATTTTATGATTACTAAATTGACAGTGTTGAGACTGAAATCCTCAGTTTATCCTCAGACAGGTACAGAATAGGCAGCAGCTCTGCAGGCTGTCCCTTCTCCTGTCAAACCCAACCTCCGATGTCCATCCATTCTGTGTTTCTAGAACTAAATGATGGACCCACAAGGCATATTCTTCCCAGTGACTGCAGTAGAATTTGGATCAAACCAGAAGCCTTTATGTTCCCTAGCCTTTCTGCTGTGTCTGTTAGTTGTGCTGGTTCACATAATGTCCACAATGTATTAGATGCAGATTTTTTCATAGCTGTTTTTTAATGGAACACTGGATTTTCAACTAAATGGCATTCCTTGAGATTGCCATCTGCTTTCTGTGGGAGTGAGGAGAGGGGAAATTCAAACTATTCTAATTGAAAACAAATGGTTTCCATTTTGATATGCCAGTTGGGTTCCCCATAGGAACTGTAGTTCAAATGCCTCATGCCCCAGGTTACTGTTATGGATCCAGCGTGTATTTACATTCATGTCTTATCCTCCATGGGAGCTATGTGGCTGTCATGATGCATTGGGGTGGGTATAATTTAAGCAGAGAACTGAATGGGAACATAAGGCACCTACAACTCCACTGAGCCACTGTGGTCTCATGTAACATGCTCATTGACATTACTATGAACAGGTGCCCTCTGAATTAATAGGTACTCTCTGGAAATGTGTCTTTCACATGGCAGACAATAAGAATATTCCAAATTAGGGTTCAGATATACTTACAGATAACTTATGTTGGGTTGTATACAGATAAGCAGCTGTCTTGAGTAAAAGTGTACCTAAGAAAGTGGAGACAAGTGGGGTACTAGCCCTGGCCACTAACTGGGGGAGGGGAAGGGATGCAAAAATAGTACTGTCATGGGACGGGGTCCCTAAGAATGACCGTGATCTCCCAAGGCCCCTTGACTGTGCCAATTCGGCCTGATGGGCACCCTCTATTCTCACCCGCCACATCTTGATGCAAAACGTAACGTAGGGAGGCTGCCTTCACGTCCAGTCAGACACAGTCCTGATGGACTTCCCTGGACCCCGTGGGCCCCCAGCCTTACGGGCTATATGCGTGGCTCCAACCGCCCCTTTACCACGCACCAAGCCTCACAGATGGTACTGGTGTTCTCTTGCCTAGGCCTCGTTATAATTTGGCCCCTTGTCCTCACTGGGCTCTCCACAGCCCTGTCTCTGCACCCATTGGCGCTGGGGTCTGTGCACCCCAAATGCCGCACCCTCACTGGCGCAGGGGTCTGTGCACCCCAAAACGATGAACCCTCTCTGGCACCAGGGTCTGTGCACCCCCAAAATATAAGCCCCTGGGCTGTAACATAACACACAACACAAACTGCAGGTGTGCTTGGCCCCTTTACATTACTACAAGCAGAACTTAGTCAGGCCTTTTCCCTTCATTCCCTCTAGGAGGGCTCCTTCCCCCTTGGCTGCCAGCAGAGAACTGAACTCCCTAGTCCCCATCCTGGGGTTTATATAGGCCCAGGGCCCTGCCCCTTCCAGCCAGCTGACCTGGTGCAGGTGCAGGCTAATTTCCTCATTAGCTAGCTGCCATAGCAACCTGCACCTGGGCTCCTGTCTGGCTCTTTGGGCTCTCCCCGGGCAGTTTCTGCTCTTCTAGGAGTAGGCACCGAAGTGCTCTGCGACAAGTACCATCTTCTGCTTCAGCACAGCATTGCTTCCACTGCCCCAGCCACTGCCCCAACCATTTCCCCGTGCACCACTGCTGCACAAGGCATAAAACTACCAGCTATGTTGTACTGAATTTTGATTATGGGGACGCAGGGATGGAATAAACTGATCATCAAGGTTATTCTAGCCTCAAATCCAAAATGTATTAAATACTTAAGCAATACCAAAACAAAACTCAAAACAGTCTATAAAAGTATCTTCACATAGGCCTTCCAAACAATGAGATGACTCAGTCGGCCAGGCATTGTCATAGTACCAGGGGACACAATCAGAGCAGCTGGGTGTTGTTTGCTTCTCTGGCTTCCCAAGTGTTAAGCTTCTTTGGCTGTTTATACATCCTTACAACTTTTTTATCTTTCATGTGATTGACAAGGACTACAGGTTATATCACAGGTTCCCATCAATCACCCCTTATAGCAACTATCCCCACGGGGGTACATGCTATAAGGCCTAGCCCCTTTCTGGCTTGGCATCTTCCTAGTGAATGACATCAGGATGTGGAGGGACTGATGCTATGCCCCAGCCACTCTCTGGTGTTATTATTCTCGCTTTGATCTTCTTTCAGATAGGGAGCTGGTTACTGCTGGGTGATAAGACTGGGCCTATTAGAGGAATTGCTTCATGGGGCTTCATCTCCCATACACCCCACCCTGACCACTTCCCAAATGTTAATTCGACTTCTTTTAGGGCAGGGGCCTTCCCTAGGCTACTAGGATCTGTGTCAGGCCTCCAAATTGATCCTCTGGCAGTCGTTCAGCATGCTAGACCTATTCTATCCCACTGTTCACCCAGGGCTTGCCTGCTTCATTAATGGACTAACAGCTTTCTAAAGCAAGGCAACTTAAGTTAGTTTACCCAATTCACCAATCATTGCAAAGGTACATCAGTTGATGTCCCTTCACACATTCAGTCCAGAACTGAATGAAAGAAAATTAACTTAACTCTTCTCTTTCATCTGGGGTTGATCCCCTTCCACCCTTTTATCAGTTACTTTAAGGAGCCTCAACACAAACTGATGCATAATCAATGTAAGCCTTTTCCTGTCCTTCAGTCAGGGATGATCCTTCATCATCACTTCACTCCACAACACCCAAATCAATTTAGGAATGACACTCCTATCTGCTGGCTCAAGTTGCCATGTTCCTGGCAGGCTGGGGGTCCCAAGCCATACACCTCCCATGTCCTCAAGTACCTGCTTTACCCGGGGCTTCACTCCTGTACCCAGTGAGTTGCCCTACCCACCTATTGGGGAGTGTAGTGTTCATGGGTGACTGTTTCTGTGTCCCCTTCTCCCACAAATAGCTGCAGGCTGGCACTGACCAGAGAGTCCTCCAGCATCTTTGCTCTGCAGACGCTGCCATCTCTCCCCAGCTGCCCTTCTCTGGGGCCAGAAGTATTGCCTTGAGCTCCCTGGCCACCAATCCAGATGGAGCACTCACTGTGAAAGCGTGGCATGGTGCTCCCAGCTCTGACTGTGCTCTGTCTCCTGCCAGAGGTGAGTGAAGGGTGATTATCACCTCCAGGTTTTCCTTCATCCCTGGAGCTTTTCCTCACACACCCCATTACTTTGTTACCTACAGTCTGCCTCTCAGCTTTCTTATTGCTGGGTATGTCATTCTTATTAAGTAGGGCAGCTAAATATGTCACTCCCCCCACCACCCCAAGCTGCTACATGCTTGCCCCATATCAAGCTAGTGGCATCAATTATGTCTAGGCCTCAAAATGGTGTTTATGTCAAGGCCTACAGCCATACCTCTGCTCTTGAGGTAGCTGCCTGCACCATGACTATGTAGCGTGGAACTAGTAATAGTTTGATTGCATTGAGCAAAGATAGCCCTGGAATGAAATTGCCAAGATCTGAATACACATGACAGACAGAACAATGTCATTTGTATTAGTATATAGTTATTCCTTACTTTCTGTGTGATAACTTTACTCTGGAGTATAGTGACTTACACTGATGCACAGCTGTACATCATGTGTCCACTCCACATTTCCACCATCATGAATGTCATATGTCTATATCCTCAGATAATCTATTTAGCTAAACTGTACACATTGAGCAGAAAATGTTAAACACCTTAGTTTTGTCTTTTTCTGATCCCTCACATCCTAATCTACAAACACACACAGAGATACCTGCAAACCTATTAACCCTGAAATGGATGGCTTTTAATCTTGGTCTTGATTCACTGCACAGTGTGAAACTGATTAAGAAGAAGCAGGGGTGTAGCAATTATAAACAACATGAACAATTCTGGGTTTTTCTATTATTTAAGCAAATGTTTGCTTGTTTGCTCTTGTGGCTAGTCTTTGGTTTACAAAGAAAATGCTGGGGCTGGTAGGCCTGAAATTGTCCTAACTCTATTTTACTAATTTTTTAAATTTCATTTTGGGTGCCAATGATACTCTCTGAGCCATAGAGAACATACAGGAAAAACAGATTCTTCCCAGATCTTAAAATGGATGGGCCTCAACCTGACAATCTCTACTGTCCTTAGTCATGTTCATTGATCACAATGGGTTATTCATATGAGTAAGGAGGGCTTTAAGGATCTACCTGCCCATTCCAACAACTATGAGACTGCTACTACAAATTGCTTGATGGATGTGAGAACCTGAGCTTGTACTGAGCTTTACTGAAGTCAACATGACTCCACTCAGATGCAGCAAAGCACTGATACACAGTTTATAGGATCAGGTCGCATAATAGTTGATAAAGGAGCAGATCCCATAAGTCTGTGCTCCCAGAACTGTTTCTGTACTTTAGATGAGACAGGTGTTATACAAAATAAATAAACAACCTTGGGGAAGAGACTGTAATGCAGGACTCCCTGCTACCAAGCGAGTGCTCTAACTACTGAGCTAAAAGGTCATGTTCATCCTTTATTGTGGTCCAGTGATGTCTGAATTTTATTTGGCACAGCTTCAGCAGAGTGAAGAGCCAGTCCTCCTTCCTCCACTCTCCATGTTAAAGTAGCCTACAAACTGGTGGTTAGGGCATTCACTAGTTAGGATGAAGACATGGATTTCAACTCTCTTGGTCACCTCATCTGGGCAACTGCTCTAATCACAGACTTCAGAATATTGTCTAAAACAGGGGTTGGCAACCTTTTGCCATTATGGGCTGGAGCTTGCAACCTGGACCCCTGCTATAAACTGCAAATCTCTGCCTCCCAGAGTTCCCAAACTGCTTAAACTTCTCCTCAGCAGTGAATCCAACCACTATGCAATGAGGGTAAGTGCAGGCACAAGAGAGCAGCAGGGAGGCCTGCACAGGGGAATGCTGAGGAGTGGGATGAACAGCATGGTATAGAGCCTTGCTGCTCAATCCTCCATGCCACCCCAGGGCCATCTCGGACCTTCATGGGCTGGATCCAAGCACTTTACAGGCCAGATCTGGCCATCCCCTAGTCTAAAAGGTTGTAGGTGGCACCACTCCTACTCATCCATCTAAGCCACATTTTCAAGAAAAGACTGATTTTGCGGTTTTAAAAATTCAAGCTTAGATAGTATCTTCAGGACATATCTCCATCCTCAGGTTACTACCTGCT
>NW_005842284.1:1396966-1403570 GCF_000455745.1 Alligator sinensis | reverse complement strand
ACATGCTGTTTTCGGAGCTGGAACATGCTTGTTGATTTAGATCCTATTGAGTGGTGCCAACATTCCCTCTTATTGGATAGAGAGTCTAAGAGCATTTTTACATGTGATCCTGATGAGGCACCAGGTGCTTTTAAATAGTGAGACGTGCTAATTAAAAGTGCCCGGTACATGTTAGAAGCAAGTGTACCAGCAGCACAACATGCCTCCTCACTGAGAAAATGGCAGCGGTGTGCTTTGAATTAAAGCATATTGAACACGTTTTAGTTCAAAGTGCACCACTGCCATTTTCTCATTGAGGCTCGCTGCACCACTAATACATGTGACGCATGAGGCTGCCAGAAAACATAAATTTACATGCTGGGTTTCCAGCGTGTTGGAGCAGGTTCCTCGCATGTACGTATCTGCCCTAAGTGCTTAGCCCAGGGTTCTGGATTCCAGTCTGGATCCAGGTGCCTAAAAGATGGTCAGTCTCTTTTGGCACCTAGGTCAAAGTCCAAATGTATATTTTTTCCAATAGCAACTGAAAAAATAATTGATTAATGCTTTTTTTTTCCTTTGAAGAGAAACAAAAATCATAGCCATCAACTAGGCATAGGAAGAATTTGTTTCAAACCTCCACAAGATTATTTTAAAATCACAGCAAGTGTTAATGATTAGGGCTGTGCGAAACGGGCCCTATTCGATTCGGATTCGGCCCGAATCAGAGACAATGATTCGATCCATTGATTCGGATCGCTGTCCCTAATTTGATTCGGCCGAATCCGAATCTGAAGATTCAATGTTGATACGATGAATCAGAGATTTGAACACAGGTGCAGCTTTAAACTTTTTTTTCTACATACCTTGAGCTAGCAGGCGCAACTCGTGATTGTTGTGGTGTTGGGGTGGATGGAGCGTCCCACAGGAGCACAGGGGCCTCTCCAGCGTGCTCCACAGCGAACATGGAAGTGGACTAGAAGTGCTTCTGGTCCACTTCCGTGTCTGCTGCCAAGCACGCATCTGCCCCAGCACCGTAGTGCTCAATGCCCCTGCTACTTAGAGGTGTGTAGAAAAAACATTTAAAGCTGTATCTACATCTGAATTGCCAAATCTCTCCGAATCTCTCTCAATTGATTCGGAGGGTTCCAAATCAATTCAGAGAGATTAAAGGGTCCTCTGATTCGATTTGGATTTGGAGATTCAGCCACCAAATCGGGCTAAATCTCTGCAAAATCGAATCAGGGACCATAGCTTCACACAGCCCTATTAACTATGTAATTTTAGAAATAACCCCACACACAAAAAAATCATGAAAATGAAACTTTCATTTCCAAACTGCATCAGTCAGAGGGAGATTCTCTAAAGTGTAGAGTTGAGGGAAGTTAAGTACATAACTGTCAATTGTGCCTTTGAAAACTACCCTCTGAACCAATAATGAGAAACCCTGAGTAAATCATGTGTGGATTGTGTGTCACAAGAGAACCAAGATAAGGAAGACCTCATTTATGACAGAGAGATCTTGCACTATAACCTCTCAAAAGAAACTAAATGCTGCATTCAGGAGGTATTTTTGTTTCATAGGTTTCATTTAAAATGAGGTTACAATCAGGAAACTGACTAAAAGTAGTACCTTGATATTTCATATAGTCACTTCTCCCTGTCTCACCTACAGGCCTTATTTTACTGACACAAACAAAATCTTACTAGTGTCAGCACTGCAGTTAAGCAAAAGTGAGCTCTATTCCATGCTGCCACATCTGTCATGAAAACACTCACCACTTCCTTTTTGACCCCAGAATCATTATTGTTAGTGATGATGTATGAAGCAGAAAGAACACAGCTTGATTGTGAGATATGACTTTGAACTTGTGTTTGCTGGCAGGTAAAAGCCTTATTTTGAGTTTTAAACAGAGCATGTTTTATATGGAATGCACTGGGGAGAAATAAATAGGAAACACCAAGATTTCTTTACAGAGTCACTTTTCAGACCATAACTACACTTTAAAAAATAAATTGGAGTGAATTTAAACACTGATAAAAGGTTCCAAAGTGACAGCCCTGCACAGGAAAGTTCTTTGTTTATCCCTAAAAGAGGTTCAGTATAGGCAGTGGAAGATTTGCATATCACCTTGCTAATAAGATTCAACCCTCTAAGGGACCACTTCTAAGGATAAAAGGGGTGTTCATTCTCCATGCCTCTTTTTGTCCTTATTCACTCTGAAACAGTCAACAAAAAGCAATTGTGATGATAGGTTTGGATGCATGGACACCAGTCCACCAGGAACTGAGCCTATTAGTCAACTGCACCCTGCAGCCGTGTATCCAATGAAAACAACTTCCAGTTTCTAAACACCATTCACTCCCCATCCTAAGCTAGTTTTGAACATGAATCCTTTCAGCAACACAGCTTCTTGAGCTGTAACTATGCTTTATATCAGAGTTAGTCAAACACTTGACAATCACCAGCTAAAGGGTGACATGCTATAAGCCAATGTTCTCAAGATATTGTACATGAAATTGCTGCTGCTGCAGTGGCAGTTTCTTGCTAATTAATAATCAGATTCACAAGTATCCATCACCATCAGGCTTACAGCCCTGATCATAATGCTGTCATGCACTCTGTACAGTCCAACAGGAGCAGAACTTAAAATGTTGACTAGCACCATATGACATTAAATATAGTCTTTGAACCTGCCATTGCTATCGTGTGTCCTCTAGATGTTTTGATTCCCAGCCTCAAAATATTCAAGGCTTGCTGTGATTGACTTCTTAAGAAAAAAAAATAAAAGCATTGTCATTGTTGTTCACATGTTAAGAATGTAACAACCATTACAAATCAAACCCGCTACACAACCAACCATTTGTCATGGTTAGCAACAAGTAGGCCAAGACAGCACTACTAATTGACACTGTCATCCTTCTAGTTAACAAAGTGCAGCCACCATGAGGGAGAAGCTAAGAAAATACGATGATCTGGCCATGTAAGTGAAAGCAATCTGGCATGCCAATAAGGTGAATGTGGCACCAGTAGAGCTGTCGGTGAACAGTTATAACGAAGGTGACTATGAAGGACTTCGGAAAACTGGAAATGGAGTAAATGATTCAGCTAAGTCCAAATGTTTCCTTCTTATGGATGGTGAGGTAATGCTGACTTCGGAAAACTGGAAATGGAGTAAATGATTCAGCTAAGTCCAAATGTTTCCTTCTTATGGATGGTGAGGGAATGGGAAAAATTCTCTCTCTCTGAGCAAACAGGGCATCTTAGGTCATTCACAGCCTATATTCTGTACATAGCATATGCTGTAAACTTGGACATAATAACACCACCACATGCCAATCAGAAATGGCTGCCTTGTGTGAAGGCATGGAGGGAAAGCATCAAGCAGCACTCATTTGGGCTGACAGGCTACTCATTATTACTGCATACCACAGGCATAGATCTGGCCAGCAATTTATTTCATGTCGGGGAAAGCAGAGAATGTATTTAATTTTCAGTCTGCCAGATTTACTTTTAGTTCTGTCTACTCAGCTTGGACTGTCAACTAGCAAGAACTGAAATGGTGTTTTTTTATTGTGTGGACATCTTTCCACTAGGAACTAAGCTGAGACAATCATCCAAATGTCTAAAGAATTTACATTATGCTTATAAAACAAACAAACAAAAAACAGGGGAAGGAAGATTCAAAGCTGTGCATAGTTTACAGTCTGTTGTATTTCCCAGGAAGGTGTCGCTGCCACAACATATTTCAAATTCCTCTAATAGGTAACTGTAATATAGCCAGAGATGCTGACTGTTCTGTGTTGCTTTCTGATTATACAGGGCACTTGGGTGACATCAAATACCAGAAGTTGTATCACGAGAGGAGACAGCATACAACAAAGTGTCAGTTTAAGGTTGATACTTTGTCCGTGTCACAAGGTATGCAAGTCTAACAACTAAAAAAAGTCTTTGTAGAGTGACATAATGCTTGATCACTAGAAAATGGTATTTAGAGGTTTGTTTTTGAGAATTCGCTTGTAGGTAAAGTAAATACGCATTAGAACAATGATCCAGGGTAATGGCAAGGGTTAACTGATTTCTAAAAAGCATGTTTTGTGAGAGAGTTTCCTCAAGGCCCACTATGTCTGACAGGCAAGCAGCAAGCAGACACACAGGCTGGGAAATTAAAGACATGTACCACACTATTCCATAACATGAGATAAAGTGGCACCCAGTCACAGTGCCCAACTGCAGGGCCCTTGGGATGTCCAGTTTTGGGAAACAGACTAGATTAAGAGAAGACCAGTAAAGCCCAAATTAGGAAGTGTGCATGTGATAGGTTTATAAAACAAAGGAATGTGCTGACAGGACAGAATATGGACAGTATGACAACCACAGAGAGACCAATCAGCAATGGTTAGAGATGAAGAGTCATCACAGGAGGCGAAAAGAACATAAAAGGAGGGATTTCAGAGTAGAAAGGGTCCCTGAGAGGGGAACCTGAGGCCACCATGGACGGAAGGCACACCAACAGCCCGTCTCACCCACCACACTGGGAGGGGGGGGGGGCAGTCTCAGCCTCTTACCTCCGGCTGTTGACATCTGCCATTCAAGAGAGAACCTCAGAGTGAAGCTTGCATACTAGCCAGACGTACCTTGACTCTGTGCATCTCTAGGACTGGTAGATATAGAATTGTTTGCATTATTCTTGTCTGCTATCACTGTGTATTAATAAAATTCATGGATTATCAAATGGAGAGGTCATGGTCAGTCTGAGGGTTTGGGTCCACTCAAAACAAGGTATCTGGGTCATAAATCCAGCACCAACAATGTTGACACCCCTTTCTACCCAATATGCCCCTACCAGCCCCCAAGATTGATAAAATACTTACCTTAAGCAGAGTTTGGACCCCAAAATAAGAGAAGTCTGTAGATTCTATGAAGACCAGTAGAGGCTTCTTTATTTATATTGATTTTTTCTGGAAGGCTATTACAACTGTGCTAGGGTGTTTCACAAAACCCAATGACAGATAAATAGTCACCAGTAGTTAGATAAGTATTGTTAACATATGGTTTAGAGGCACACCCCTCTGACAGCTCTCAGGAGTGGATACATTTCTCCTAAAAAAGGGATTTACACATTTGGGATTTAATCCTCCATGCCTGCTTATGCTCTGTGTTCTAAGCCAGTGGTTGCTGTATAGCATGATGCCATCTCTGCCATCATTTTCATTCCTTCAAGGGTCAGGTGCCATTGTTCTTCATCACTTTTTGATGAGAAATATTACATAATTCCCAAAAGTTTGACAAAATAGTGTTTTCATATTTTGATTACTGGAGCAGAAAATGCCTCTCTCCCCTGTCACATTAGTTGCATAGTTTTCTTCTCTGGGTTTGGTCTGTATATCTCGTTTGTCACTTCTATTTGATGGGCATTGATTCTTTATTTGGTGAGAGATTGCATTATATTTGTACATTACACCATACAGAAGTAGTTTGCTATCACTATAGTTCCTCAGAGGGTTCTAAGGCAATCTATAGTTTTGATGTTTTCTTGCTTCTTCCCAATCACTCGTAGATTGTTGTCTTTTAGGCTCAGTATCACAAGCATTTTTGCATTTTGATTGGAACTGTTTTCTTTGCTGCTCATAAGATTACAGCACTTGCAACTCCTAAGGAACAATAGTATGAAAGTGGGTAGATATTGTTTCATTTAGATTTAATTCATAAGCCTTCAGTGCATTATGTAGCAAAACCTCCAGGATTTTCTTTTTTCTTTAACTTAAAAATATATTCCCTCCCCTTCCCCAACCATTTCTGATGTTCTCTCTGCCCTCTCTATCCCTTATAAGTAATTATAAGTAGTCATAGGTAAGCTAAGTTCTTGTATGCTACTATTGTAATAATCCCCTTTTATATTGTAAATAGTGTTCTGTTACGTTTGTATTGATTTTTACTGTTTTATACTGTATTATATTGTATTCCTATAATTTTTGCATTGATTTTTATTGGTTCATATTAATATTGAATGGTTTAGGCCTGTGTCCATAAAGTTAACCAAAGTAATGTCAAATAATGTCAAGTTTCCATTGTGTAATGTCAAGCCTCCATCTTATGTCCCCTGCCAGGGCATACCCTATTGTATAGTATGTTGCAACTGTGACTCATACCTACCCCTCCTATGCAAATTGGCTCCTGAATGAATGGGAATGAATGAGGCTGCTTGAGGCATAATGGTAGGCCAGAAGCACTGGCCTCACCCTCCCTGCTCTGCTCCCTCCACATGGCAACGATGGAGTGGAGTGGGGGGTGAGGCCACCAGAGCTGGCCTCGGCCCCCCCCTCCCCTTACTCTTTGCAGGTGACAGCGGCGGTGGTGCAGGGTGAGGAGCGGGGTCAGGACACCATGGAGGGGGGGACGAGGCCACGGCTCTTGCCTCAGCCCACCCCTCCCCCCTTCCATCATCACCACCTGCAGGGCCCAACATGGGACGAAGTGGTGGCAGTGGGGAGAGGTGTGGGCCCAATGCGGGTTGGGGCAATCATGGGCACACTGCAGTGGTGGTGGTGGTGGGGGAGGAGAGGGGAAGAGTGGGCCTGAGCCCCATGCAGGGGGTGGGAGCACTGATCCCAAGCCAGGGGAGAA
>NW_005842284.1:1391588-1396909 GCF_000455745.1 Alligator sinensis | reverse complement strand
CTTCTCCCCCAGCTCAGGCTTGGGCCTCCTCCCCCCTCCACTTTCCTCCCCCCATCAGCTCCAAGCCTGCTTCTCCCATTCCCCTGCCACTGCCAGGTTGGCCCAGGCCCACTGCTCCCCCCGCCATGGTGGGCCGGCTTCCCCCCACCCTTGGGCCCAGTCCTCCCTCACATTGGGCCTGGGTCCACTCCTCCCCTCCCCCCACCACTATAGCAGGGATTGGCAGAGTGGGCCTGGACTCCAAGCAGCAGGAAGTAAAGAGGGAGCGGGCTTGGGCAGGGGGGGGCACAGGCCTCCGTCCCTGCACGCTCCCCACCCCTGTCATTCCTGACAGGCAGTTGGCTAGTAATAAAATAAAAGGGCCTAGAAGAAAGAAAAAGGTATTCTGGAATGCCACTTGCTAGGCTAGGCTAGCAAGTAGAAGATCATTCAAATCAATGCTAGTAGTAGCCTTCATTGTCTAACGCTCCTGAGCTGCTGAAGACACAGCTCATTAATTGTCAGACCCCAAGGCAGAAATCAGGGCAGTTCAAACAATGCTGCCTTTTATGCTGTTTTTCCATCCCACCCCCAGAGCACTGGGATTGGAAGGGACCTCAGGGAAGGACCACAGTCATTGGCTAACTACACAGTCAATATGAGAGCACTCCTTCCCCCTTCTTCCCCCTCCCTCTCCTTACTTTCTGTTTCCCTGCAAGAAGCCAAGCTTGAGCTTTGAAACTTGAAACATTTCAAAACTTTCAAAACGTTTTGACTGCCCTCGTTTCATTTTGAGGCTGTTTTGCAGCCCTTCGTTTGGTTCCAATTTCACTGTTTCAAGCTTGAAATGAGTCAAAACAGCATTGAAATGAAACAGCCATTGAAATTTCACACAGCCCTGATGCATAAGCTTTTGTAAGCAGCAGCTTACTTCATCAGATGCTGAGGGACTGTTGGAAGCAGAATTTCTAAGTAGAAAGCAATGATTAGAATACAAAGGGTAAGGAAGTGGGGAGGGTACTGCTAGGAGAGGCAAGGTGGTTAGGAGAAAAAGCAATTATCTAAACCAGTAAAAGATATAAGAATGTGTAGTCTTGATTTATACCTTACTTAACACAATTTAATCTGTGAATGATTTCTTGCTCCATAGTTTTGTTTTCAAGTAGGTTTTTGAACTTTTTTTGTCCAGGAACAGCTACTCTGAGGAAAGTCCCAGAAGGTTAACATGTTCTGCCACAGCCTTCTGTATCTTTCTGGAATTGGTGTTAAATTGGCTTTCATTCAATTCTTTCATGTAGGAATCACCCCATCTGTCCCGTGTAGACAGCAGAGGGGCACTGTAAGCAGGTGATGGTGTCTATAATATTGATAGAGGTTCAGGTGAATGAGCCTGGGATGTTATAATCATGTGCCAACCATCTCTGGCTCCAAGGGGTCATTATAAGAGCTGGGCATCAGTGGGGTTCATGGATGCCTTAATTAAGTATCCTTGGCTTTTGTCAGGTTTCCTGCATCAACTTGTAGGATGGCTGCATTGATAAAGTAGTGTAAAGCAGTCCAATGAGAGAACCAACTGATCCACACCATATTTATTTGGTATCTTGCATCAACAGACAGGCACTATGGGAAACCAATAAAGAAGGATTCTGTCTGAGTTTATGTTCACTCCAAAGTACAAATGTAGAGCACGCCAACCTGTCCTAGTTGAGTGAGGCTGAGAATGGTTCTCCCCATTTTGATTTTGGATTGGCTGAGTGAGAGCCTTGGAAACCAATGGAAAGAGCTTCCTCTTCCCCAAAAAGTCACAATACTTTGTCTTCAATACATTGCAGTGATTGCTCTAGTATGGTCTTATTTTTGTTGACTACCTCCTTCAGCATCTTAATGAATATCTAAGGGTGAAATATAGCATGTTTGAGGACACCATAGAAAAACTAACCCTTTCACATGCCCATGATGCCTCAAAGATGTTACTACTGAAGAGCACTGGATAACAGTACGTCTGTTATCTGAGTCTAGATAACATGACTCGGCTCAATTAGTAGCATTTAAAAAAATCTGCCTCAGCAGATGCCAACTCCCTCACTACAGTAAAGCGAAAGTGTTCCAAATTACCTTGCACCATCTTCCCCAGGATAACATCTACCTTGCCAAATACCTTCTGAATTGAGAAGTGCCACAAAGAAATTCTCTTTGAATGTTGATCAAGCTACCATGGAAAGGGAGCACTTGAAGATTAGAAGCTGAGCAGCAGCAACAGCACTATGAATATTTACTTCATGATTGTGAATTTAGACAGATGGAGGATGAGTTTTTCCAAACACTGGAGGGGGTTTAGCCAAATGACTTCCAGAAAAGTGAAATGAGAACTTGGGCAACTGGTGTTGGCAGCTTTGGGGTCAAAGCCAGATTCCACATGCACTTGAAGTAAGCTGATTGCTCAAGCGGCAGAATATCTAGAGAGTCCAGTCATTGTTAGCTGCAATAGGATTAAGAACTGTTACTCAGTTGTGCTGAAAACATATGTCTGACCAGAACTGGGGGGCTTTACTCAGGACACATGTGTTAATGCAGATCCTGTCATACAGTGTTGTACATTGCAGTGATAGCTGGATGGGGCACAAGCTTTCCATTACTATCCATTAACTTCAACCCTGTAAACTTGGCTCTGCTGGTCTTTGCTTAATGTAAGCTGCATTGGTAACCTTGCCTTCTGCTCCAAAACACAGCTTCTTAAACTGTGGTCCAAGGAGTCCTTTTGAGTGATCACCAGCAGCTGGCCAGTTATATGGTGCTTGGTCTTTTTCTCTAACTCCAGTTGCTATGTTGTCCATTAGAAAGAGCTACAGATACAGTAAGTGTTCTTCTAATATCAGTGCCGTACCTAGACTCCTGGTGGCCCCAGGCGGACTTTTAGTATTGGCCCCCCGCCTTGCCAGAGGTAATGATTTTTTTGTTGCAAAAGTCTTTATCACAGCTGTGGTATCGATGTCTTTAAATAGTTCATTCTCAATTGGTTGCCAGTCCCATATATGTGCAATATTAAAACTTTTTTTTGCAATTGTAATTTTTTTTCCAGGCCTCTTTTCTGTCTGACCGCCAGGTGGCTGCCTGGTTTGCCCATGGCTGTGTCCGGGTCTACCTAATATTACTTTTCCACATAGACAATGTTGTAGCCCCAACCACCAAGAAGAGACTTGTTTTTCTGGATGTTAGCAACACAAACTCAGCGTGAGATCTGAGAGAGACATTGGGTCCATTCCTTATCACACAGCAACACTGTCAATGCTGATTTGGCATGCTTCAGTCACATCTGTGCAAACCCAAGATAATTCATGCAGTTTCTCCCTGTGCAGTCTTCAAGTGCTTTATAGTGGATGATACTATAGGGACAGATCTTGTGCTATGCCAAAGAGTGTTTAAACCCATCTAGGAGGGAAGGGGCTATTTATGAATCTCTGAACTTGGGGTTTCTTTGGATTAGGCTCGCTTCCTGATACAAAGGTTAGGAAAGCATTTGTCCTGTGCCAGATACCAACAGGCCCCAATTAATCATTAGGGTACCCAGAGATTGCAGTGAAATAAGAATACCCCAGCCTTCCCTCTTCCTTTGGCCCTCTTCCTCTGTACTGCCCACACCAATAAAGGATGGTGTGAGAACCTTAACAGCAGTTGTACCCCATTATAGCCTCTGCAAGGAAAAGATACCCTGGGGGCTTGATCCTCAGGTTCAGGGGGCCTTTGTGACAGTGAGATAGACCATATGCTCACTGCTGAGCTAAAGTGAATGTCACCGCTTAAAATTCTGCGTTGTGCATTTGTAATCCTTTGTTTTTCCAGCAAAGGTTTTTCCACTCTCCTGGAGACTGGGCAATTCCAGGAAACAGGAATCAGCTGCTTTAAATGTTATTTTTCAAATTAGAGAGTAACCAGATATCACTATTTATTTCACTTAAATAAATAAAATAAAATAAAAACCACAGCTCACTTTGTGATTACTGCCTTAGGCCCTTTTACTGGCCCCAAGAGCTTTGGTTATTGCTCAGTGCAAAGAATATGACTTTACTGAAGTCAACAGGAGCTTTGCTGGGGAAATCAATGGATCCAGGTTTTCCCTGAATTAATTTAGCAGATTTATCATGAAGTGCATATCTCAGTCCCCAAATGGACTGAGTTAACAGGCAAGAGATGGAGAAACTCTTCATAATTGTCTTCCTTTCAAAAAGAGCTTTTTATATTAAAGGCTTGAGGGCTAGGTCCTTTTCCACCTATTAGGTGCCTAAGTAGAATTAGGTAGATAATGTGATCCTGTTCCCCCTGCATACTTCCCTAAGAAGCTGTGAATGGGTTTACATGTCACCCTACAGTGATATAGCAATACACCATGTCACCATATGATGCTCTATGATGACATAGTGATTACACGGGTCTACATGTGATCACTAGCTGCGCTGCCATAGTGACGCGCTCCCTGCTTATAGCACTCTGATATAGCAACATAGCGGGGAAATTTAAATGTGTGCCACTCGTACAGCACAGTATGGGCAGTTACTGTGCCATGTTTTAGTAATTCCAAAAGCAAGTACCAAAGCACAATGCAGTAACAACATCGCCATACGGCAATGTGTAGATGCACCCTATGCAAGGCTGTCCCTAGGGGGAGCAAATCGAGGCAACCACCGCGGGTCCCACACTTTGGGGGCCCCACGGTCAGTGCAGTATAGGCCCCACCACGGCTTCCATGTGCCGTGGCTGCCATGCACCGCCAGCTCTGCCACTGCCACTGAGCGCTGCCGGCTCTGGATATAATCAAAGAAGAAGTATATTATTTTTTAAGTGTCCTCTTGCTATGTAGTTTGAAAAAAATGTTCCTGAGTATTTTACAAAATGCTAATATTGATCTTAAATTATTTCTACATAATTCAAAATGTACCAAACAGATATGCACATTATTTGTTTGCTGTCACTGGGAAGCAATCTGAGAACAAGACAGGCAGAGAAGTCCAACTACAAAACATTCTTCACAAACCCAGACTCATAAGTCATCTGATTCAGACGCTTCTTAGAAAGTCTAAGTTTCATAGTTTGATGGAGAGTATGGGGCAGAATCCACATCCCCCTTTAACAGGGGGAACTTTTAATGCTTCTAAATACTATGACATTGCTCGCCATCCCCCTACCCCTGCTCCACTGGCTCCAACCACTTGCCCCCCTCCACCTGCTCACCCCCTCTCCCCCCCACCACTCCAGCCCTGTACAAGCTCATAGATCCATAGATTCATAGATGTTAGGGTCGGAAGGGAACTCAATAGATCATCGAGTCCGACCCCCTGCATAGGCAG
>NW_005842284.1:1391307-1391553 GCF_000455745.1 Alligator sinensis | reverse complement strand
GACCCCCTGCATAAGCAGGAAAGGGTGCTGGGTCTAGATGACCCCAGCTAGATACTCATCTAACCTCCTCTTGAAGACCCCCAGGGTAGGGGAGAGCACCACCTCCCTGGGGACCCCTTTCCAGCCCCTGGCCACTCTAACTGTGAAGAAGTTCTTCCTAATGTCCAATCTAAATCTGCTCTCTGCTAGCTTGTGGCCATTATTTCTTGTAACCCCCGGGGGCGCCTTGGTGAATAAAACCTCACC
>NW_005842284.1:1382384-1390155 GCF_000455745.1 Alligator sinensis | reverse complement strand
TTCCCCTCGCTTAGGAACACTGAGGCAAAGAACTGTTGAGGAGTTCAGCCTTGTCCCCTCTGTCCGTCACCAATTGTTTCTGCCCATTTAGCAGGGGTCCTATTCCTCCCTGGGCCTTCCTTTTACTCCCTATATATCTAAAAAACAATTTCTTGTTTTTCTCATATGCCCTGGGCTTTGCACATCCCCTGTGAGTACAAAAGATGGGCAGGACCTTCTCCTCACTACTTTTTGTGACTCAGGCTTAAGGGTAAAATGACAGTGAGCACGTCTACATGTGCAATGAATGCACTTGAATAAACTCTGGTGCAATTTGAGCCAGAGTAAACTAATTTCAACATTGCCATCTACATGTATGTTTAAGCGCAGTAATTTACTCTGCCGACAGATAGTAACCGTGTCTGACAGCACTATCCTATGCTGGAGTAAATGAATATACTGCACCCTAATTGTGTGCACATGTAGATGGTGACACTTTACTGCTCAGTAAATTAGTCTACTGCACAATAAAGAACTCGTGTAGATGTGTCCAGTGTGTTACATAAGTAGATGCACTAATGGATTTTTCAGGGTTTGAACAGGGAAGAATAGGGTCATACTTAGGCACCTAGGTCCACTTAGGTGTCTAATAAGTGGAATGGGATCTCTAGCCCTAAGTTCACAAATACTTTAGTAATATTCTCTTCCTGATCCTATCACTGAAGTCACTGGCTTCATGAAGTACAGGATCAGTATCATTGCTTGCAGCTGTTTAACATGAGACTACTGAAAGTTAATGCAGAACCTGAAGTCACTGCAAAGGTTGCTGAAGAAGTGGGTATTTAACATGGAGCAGCATGCTTAGCACAGTCTAGATGGCTCTTTGAAGAGTTTTAGTTATGCTTTGTTCCACTGTGCTTTTTTGTATTTTGCTAGCAGGCTCTGGAGACTAGGAAGCATATGTTTAAGCTATGTCCCTCATGTGTACAGTTCAGCTGCCACCAGTGTCACACTCTTATTCCCTGTGCAATATGCCAAACTCTGTTAACAGATGGCTATTAACAGGGGGAAATAGCTTCAAAGTTCAGCAGCCCTAAGGGGTAGCAAATGGTCCCAGTAGGAAGGTGTCAATTGAACTTTATTTTCCATATGCAGCCTGCCTCTTCTCTTTCCAGCTACAAGTGAACTGCAGCCTCAGCAAATGCATGCTGCCTACAACAGGGGGTGTTCAGATTTGACTGGAAACCTTGGTTTGCATCTGGAAGAGTATTAAGAGCACTAGTTAAGCATTGACTCTTCTGTTGGCAGCTTCACGATGAGGAAATCCCACGTGGAACTGAATGACATAGTGATGAATACTTCCAATAACTCCATGTTTTGCCTCATCACTGCTTTTTTTTTTGCAAAACTGGGGCCTAACACTAACCCCCAACCAGAAGCTTCCACTGATCTTTGGGAAAGTCCTAATCAAGTAAAGCATTATACAAAACAATGCTCACTTAGCAATACTATATCATTATGTCTACCATAAACATGAATGGTAAAGCCTGCAGATAATGCAGACAGACATCTTCACAACATTTATTTAGTTGGCTGTCTGGAGAATGAAACCATTCTAAAAATTTGTCATGCTCATAATAATGCTTTTAACAACATTGGCATCTAATGTAACAACGTAGCATGCTAAATTTTGTCTTAGCACTACCATTCTAGCATTTGTTTATATGCCTGACAATATTGTATTGTTGTTTTCCAGAAAATGCAGTTGTTTTTTCACAATACAATGTATTTTTCTGGCAAATTAGGAAGACTGCAGGACGCCAGCAGCTTCCTACCTAGACAAGTGGAACAAAGCAAGTAAAAGGAGCAAAGGCCATAGATACGCTAGGCAAGAGAAAAAGTAGTGGTAACAGTGCAAGAAATATGTATTTCTGGAAATCCTCCTGACTCTTTCAAGATCTCTAAAGTAAGGTGCCAAAAGAATGAGTCATATTCTAGTCATATTTGAAAAAGTAGGACATGCAAGGATTTTCACAGTGTATCTCACTCCAAGGTGTTTAGTGATATCTGTGTTTGGAAAGAGAAATAAAAAAAGAGCTCCTGAACACTTGTGGTAACTGAAGGTCCCATAGTGCTTCTGCAAGAAGAATTAGCCCCTAAGTGCTGGCCAAATTCCATTTTGTGTAACTACATCCCAGCTAATTAAATTTATCCTACAGTGTTATTAGATACAGCACCGTAGCATTTCTTCTGATATTGTTACATCTTCAATTTGTACTAACACCTTCTTGCAAAGCCAGAAGGAATTTAAACACAAGTTCAAACCCAGCAGTCTGGAATTGTGAAATCTAGACAGAACATTTCCGAGATCACACACCTAAAATTCTGACATAAAAAATAAAATATTACCATTAGAAATATAGCTACCCTTGAAAGAAAGGAAAAAGATTACCACATCCTCCTGGGCATCTCTATAGCAATGTAGGAACCAAGGGAAAAAACTTTGTAAACCTAGGATTTTATGTGGGGTCCAGTCATCATATTAAATGAAACATAGCTCTGAGTGAATACAAGAAGATTTTCTAATATTATATTCTCCACAATATAGTGTGATGGAGAAGTTTCCCAAAAGTAGTGATTTTCTCAACCTAAATAATTGCAGTTTCTTGTGGTAGGAGCTACATCACTACAGTATTGTGTAGTTTTGTACACAAAAGGATAAAAACAATACCTGACCAGCAGCAACATAAAAAAAATGAGTTAGTTTCCTTCCTGAAAAATGAGCCATGGACCACATCATCACCCTTCAAATGGTAATTAAAGCACATGTGGAAAAACACAAAAACTGGGATGTTATGTCTCCTCTGTATCACTTCAAAAAAGCTCTGGATCTGGCTCCCAAGATCAACTTCAAATGGCTAAAAAGTCCAATTGGTGAGCAAGCATGTGACCAATGCAATCACGTGCAGGATAAAAATAAAACAATGCAGACACGTGTAAACAAATTAAAAGACCAAAGCAGTCATGGAAGCTTAGTCCTAGTCTCTTCAAGACAGGGCCCAAAGACCCTGAGCAGGCCATACCCAATAGATGCACCTGTAGTACCAAAGAAATGCCTCCTCAAAAAGATAGCTAGTGGAAAATTACCAGCACGCTGGGTGCATCTACACATGCAATTAGTTCATAGTTCATAGTTGGTAGGGTCAGAAGGGACCTGAGGAGATCATCTAGTCTGACCCCCATGCTCATGGTTTATTAGCATGTAGCAATAAACTCTGGTGTACTTCATGCTGGAGTTTATTGCTTCTGGGATCAGCATTTACATGTGCACCTGAGACCACAGCACATTGAGCCAAGGCAGAGCAGGCCTGGGCTGACAAGAGGTCCTGGGGGCAGGAGGTCCTTTATATAACTATTTCACTGTAGGATAATACTTGTCCTGGACAGTACTTTCCTACAGTGGAGTTAAAGAAATTACTGCATCTTAATACAGGTGCACGTGTTGATGGTGATGCTTTACTGTGGAGATAATTACAGTTATCTCCACAGTTAGCTCTGTAGTAAACTGCATGTGTAGATGCATCCACTGAAAGTCAAGCTTATACTGTGAAAGGTTGTTCTATATTGTTAAAATGTTGCTAAAGGGAGTGTGGCTATGTTGAAAACTGCAATGAACATGACAGAAAATGTGTGCATGTGTGAATGGTTACATGATAAGGACAATGTCAGGGCAAAGCAGAGATGTCTAAACAGAGTAGATTTGACTAGTATGTTCTTGCTGGACCATCTAATGGCAGTAAGTTTCTTACTGTACTTCACATATGCCATAACCTATAACTGACCAATGTATGAGCATATTGCATATTCTCACTAAAAGATGTTTTCCTACCTGTTCCAAGAAATCACAGTGATCAAGTCAGTCCCCCTCCCTCAGGAAGTCAGACTTATAGCACTGTCAACCCAACTGGAAGAACCTGTTCACCCAGAATTAAATTCTTGCTGTTTGCAGGTGATGCATGTCATATTGAATGAAATAGTTTGAATGTTTGTAATGGTTGCCCATTAGCCAGTTTCAGGAAGAAGATAAGATTTATCTCCTTATCTAAGTCATTGTTTTTGGACTACGTGCAAAAGGTCCTGACTTTGTTTAAAGTTTTAACTTCTGAATTTTATCTTTAGAAGTCTTTTACAAAGAGAGCAAATATCCTGAGTTCTGAGAGATCAAACCCTAGGGCCTTTTGACCAGATTGGTAAGAAAAGGTCATTTGCAGTGATGTGGAAGTTCCCCAAAAGTAATTTAAAATGCTCAACAAAAGAAACTAATTATTAAGCAAAAGAATCTGTTGAGTAAGATCCGAGCCCAAATTTGGGAGTAGTGACAGGTTTGAGTAGGAGGGGCCCAAGATGGCAGCTCACTCAATAAAAACTGTAACTTACTGTCCCAATTTGGAGGTGACTATACTTGTAGAACAACGAAGGAAGAATCGCAAGTGTAGGGCGGATCAGATTGATCACCTGAACCACCCTCTCCGTGAACACGAATCTCTTAGTTCACGCTGAAGCTGCAGAGTGCCCGAAAGGGACTGAAAGAAGGGGACTTATTCCTATCAGTATTGAGGCCAGCCTATTGAATTGTATTGCTGAGGCGAGCCCATTGAACCGTACTACTGAGGCCAACCCATTAAATTGTACTACTGAGGAATGAAACCATATTTTGGTATTTGGCTTCTCAGAATTCTAGGATTGTAAGTATAATATGAAAAATAACAGTATTGATTCAAATTTAACTTTTAGTTGTAATTGTAGTTGTTTTTGTAATACTAATTCTTATAGCATTGTTTGGGAAGGAAGTGCATTTGGAGCATTGTTTCTGATATATGTAATTATTGTTTCTTAATGTTTGTGGTGTTTCTTAAAGCTAAGCAGTGTTATATACATAGTAAAGAGTTTTAAAATAAAATTGTGTTGTATAAATTAAGTGTGTAATCATTGTGAAATCGTGCAATCAGCTAACTACTCCCCCAGCCAGTGCATCAAAACGAATCAGTAAATTGTGTGGGATTTTCTCTATTCCATAACCCACTAGAGACAATGCAGATATATTAGATCACAGGAGACAAAAACAGAAATCATGATATGTTGAGAAAAATGCATCAAAACTAACTAAAGTTTTTACTAAGGAGATATGACTATGACATTGAGAATACCCTAAAATATATATACATAGGTTTTATAATAAAAACATCAGGGAGCCTCAGGTTGATTTTGAAGGTATGACAAATAAGTCTTTGCTGCCCTTCACTCTATAAACAATCACTAGATAGGTATGACTACCCTGATAATACTTGCTGTAAGGGTTTGACAGTAGAATATAACCTATGCATGGAAGTGAAGACTGGGGTCCAAATATACCAGTTCTGTTAGAGGAGATAAAACCCCAATAAAACCTTACATTTACAGTTTTGTAGGAAAAGAAATGTGAATGCCACAAACACAGGAACACCAGCATGAACTCCTTCAGGAAAAAAACTGTTTCAACGTACTTGGTAGGAAGCATGGCCAGATCCACGATTTTGAAATGTGGGGCTCAGATAGTATGATATAAATACAGCACATTTTTCTCCAGTTAAAAAGAAACTAGGAGCTTTACTAACAGGGTTGGGGTTATATTATTCAGTTTAAGACCCATGCAATAACAAGTATAACTTCATTGGAAGGTGCATCCATGTGCTACATCATATATTATGTACAAAAACCCAACAAACTAGGCAAAAATAATCAAGAGGCATTACATTAGTCTTGTAGTCATTATAATTAAATTTACATCTCTTTCAGATTCATAAAATAAAATCTACCCTTCTTAAGTATTTTGACAGAGCATCCAGTGCTTCACTGAAAGTTATTTCTACACTTGAGTTATTGTTTATAGCTAGAGTTAAAAACAGTTTGCAGGGCTGTGAAAGAGGAGCTACGTTACCAGAGGCAGCAAACAGAAAAATTGCAGAACAAAGGATAGCTTGCTTACTGGAATTATTAAAGACCATTACAAAGGAGTGAGGGCTGTTGGCACCTGTGGAATGGAGAGTTTAGAAGGATTCAGGATAATGAGCCAGGACCTAAAGTGCTCTCTCACTTCAGTCTGAAGAGAAATGTTACTGCCACTGCCAGGCAGTTGGTTTTAAACTTTGGGTGGAGTGGGAATCAAAGGGGAGGGGGTGGTACAACAACTGCACTGTTGCACCCTGTCCCCCCTGGATCCACCCCTGGTAGGCAGTACAAGAATATTGGAACTTCAACAGCTGTATCAAAAAGAGCAGCAGTCACGCCTAAAGCTGTGCGAAATTTTGCCGGCTGTTTCATTTTGATGCTATTTCGACTTGTTTCGAGCTCGAAACAGCAAAATCGAAATGAAATGAAGGCCTCAAAACAACCTCAAAATGAAACAAGGGCAGTTGAAACATTTTGAAAGTTTCAAAACGTTTTGAGTTGCAAAGCTTAAGCTGGGCTTCCCTGCAGGGAAACAGAAAGTAAGGACAGGGAGGGGGAAGAGGGAAGAAGAACTGCTCACATATTGACTGTGTAGCTGGACAGTGACTGTCATCCTTCCCTGAGGTCCCTTCCAATCCCAGTGCTCTGGGGGAGGGATGGAAAAACAGCATAAAAAGCAGCATTGTTTGAACTGGCCTGCTCTCTGCTTGGGGTCTGACGGTTACTGAGCTATCTTCCAGCATGTCAGGAGCGTTAGACAATGAAGGCTACTACTAGCATTGATTTGAATTATTTCCTACTTGCTAGCCTAGCAAGTGGCATTCCACAATACCTCCCACAACACCACCCCCCCCAAACTGAGATGCAACCTCTTTCCTACAACTAGCAGGGATGAGGCTTCCAGAAGCAGCAAGGAGAGGGGAGCAGTGCCAGTGTTACTGCCTGTGCCTGAGTCTGCATCCCCTCAAAGGGCACTAGCCATAACCCCCCCACCCCCGCCAACCACCACCATAACAACAAGCAGCAGCACCACCACCAGCGTGACAGTCTCCTGCACCCCCATTTCACTTCCCATGCTGAGCCTTCCAGTGCCAGAGAAAGAGTTGGAGCTGGAGCTGGATCTGACTGCCCTAGCAAGGGACATTCTGGGGAAGGACAGGGAATCAGCTGAGTTTGTGCTCCACACACCTCAAGTTTCCCCAAGAAACAGGTTTCCTTCCCCAGAAGGCACTTCAGAGGAGGATGAGGTAGAGGTTGCGGAGGCAAGTGGCTCAGCTGAGTCTTCTCCTCCTGTTGCTGTGCCTCTGCCAGCTGAGAAGGGGAAACTGCAGCATCTACACATGCACCCGCACCCCAGAAGCAAACCAGTAGTGTGGCCTGGGGTTATTTTGAGCTGGCAGATGATCCCACATACACTATCTGCCTGTACTGCTGAGCCAAAACCAGCCAAGGCAAGGGAGTGAAAGACATGAGCACCACAGGGATGCTGATGCATCTCCACAGGCACCATCCCCTTGCTCTTGCTCCTCCTCAGCCTGGTACCAGTGGGAGAGTGCCCAAAAAGAAGTCCCCCTCTTGCTCAAAAGCCCCCATCCCCCTGAAGCCAAGGCAGGTCACCCTGGAACAGTGGGGGAAGGCAGACAGAAAGGAGGACATATTGCAAGGGCGAGCGGGCTCACCCAGAGCATTGGGGAGATGCTTGTTGCCGATGGCCAGCCCTTCTCCTTAGTTGAGTGTCCAGGGTTCAGGCAGCTCATGGCACTTGTGGTGCCATCCTACCAAGTGCCCGCATGCACCACCTTCA
>NW_005842284.1:1381544-1382367 GCF_000455745.1 Alligator sinensis | reverse complement strand
AGGATGGTGGTGCCCTCCTTGTATGAGGTATGCAGGGAGTACTTAAGGGAGGAGCTGTGCAAGGCAGGTCTGCAAGTGGCCTTACACTTCACCTCAGATATCTGGAGCAGTTGGGGTGGAGATCAAGCCTACCTCTCCCTCACAGGGCACTGGTACAACCAGTCAGGTGATCAGTGGGCTCTCCTTCAAGCCGAGGTGATGAATGAGCCCCACAGGACCTTCACCTTATCCAGGAAGTGCACAGCCCCACTAGGGGTAACGCCTTGCTGGACCTGGTCCTGGCCATGGGGGATGACCTGGTGAGGGGACTACAGGTCCTTGACCACCTGGGCAATAGTGATCATCACCTGCTGGATTTCACTATCCAACGCAGGGTGTCAAGGGCTTACACCAAGGCTAAAGCCCTTGACTTCAGAAGGGCCAACTTCAATGAGCTTAGGAGACTAGTGGGGGAGGCACTGAGGGCCCAAAAGGTAGAAGAGATGGGAGTCCATGAGGGATGGTCGTACCTTAAGAGGGTGATCCTCCAGGCCCAAAGGATAACAGTCCCTGAGAGAAGCAAGGCGGGTAAGAGTGCTCAGAGACCCCTTGGCTAAGCAAGGGCATTCAGCAATGCCTGAGGACTAAAAGGGGGGCATACAACCAGTGGAAGAGAGGAACTATCACCAAGGAGGAGTACTCCTCCTCAGCCCATGAGTGTAGGAGGGCTATTAGGAAGGCCAAGGCAAAGATGGAACTCAGGCTAGCGTCCGGGATTAAGGACAACAAAAAGTCCTTTTTCAAGTACATTGGGAGCAAGAAGAGGGCACCAGGCAATGTAGGG
>NW_005842284.1:1366625-1379757 GCF_000455745.1 Alligator sinensis | reverse complement strand
AGAGGCAGAAAGGGATCTCGGAGTCATTATTGACTCCAAGATGAACATGAGCCGCCAATGCCAGACCGCAGCCAGCAAGGCCAGCCATACCTTGTGCATCCAAAGGTGCATCTCAAGCTGGTCCAGAGAAGTGATACTCCCCCTCTATGCGACTTTGGTCAGGCCGCAGTTGGAGTACTGCATCCAGTACTGGGCGTCGCACTTCAAAAGAGATGTAGCTAGCCTGGAGAGGGTTCAGAGGAGGGCTACCCGCTTGGTGAAAGGACAGCAAGACAGGCCCTACGAGGAGAGACTGAGGGACCTGAACCTGTTTAGCCTCAGCAAGAGGAGGCTGAGGGGGGACCTGGTGGCTGCCTACAAACTCATCAGGGGAGATCAACAGCAAATAGGTAGAGCCCTTTTCTCCCCAGCAGCACCTGGGGTGACAAGGAACAATGGTAATAAGCTGATGGAGAACAGGTTTAGGTTAGAGATCAGAAGGCAATATTTTACAGTTAGGGTGGCCAAAATCTGGAACAAACTTCCCAGGGAAGTGGTCCTCGCCCCTATCTTAGGCAAATTCAAGAAGAGGTTGGATGATCACCTGTCTGGGGTCTTGTGAACCCAGCATTCGTTCTTGCCTGTGGCAGGAGGTCAGGCTAGATGATCTGTTCAGGTCCCTCCTGACCCTAGCTACTATGATATTAGGATACTATGATGGCAACCGAAATCATGGGGGCCATGAACTGCTCGATGCAGGCATGGTTTGTTGGGCAGGGCAAGCTCACCCATGGGTTCATGGTCACCGACAATAGGACCAATATGGTCAAGGCAGTCCATGATGCCAACTTTGTTGACATCCGCTGTGTGGCACATAAGTTCCACCTCATTGTCAGGGATGCCTTAGAGGGGCACAGGGCTGCTGGTGATGGCGCCAGCACCACCAGCAAGCTCAATTTCAAATGCAGGAAGATGACAGGGTGCTTCTACTGGAACATCAAGGTGGGCAAGATGCTGCAGGACAAACAAGCAGAGCTGAACATCCCGCAGCACAAAATCATACAGGATGTGGAGATTTGGTGGAACTCCACATACTTGATGCTAGAAAGGCTGGTAGAGCAACAGAAGGCCATCCATGAGATAGTCTTGCTGAGGCAGATTAGGATCAGTGGCCCCCTTAACAGAGCTGAATGGGATACTATCTCCCAGATCTTGGTGGTCCTCAAGCCCTTCCTCGAGGCCACTGAGACCCTCAGTGCTGCCGATGCCCTCCTTAGCCAGGTGATCCCCATAGTGAGGGAACTTCAGAGCCAAATGGACAGCTTCCAGGAGATCAATGTTCCTGGCTGGGGCAAGCCACTGTCACCAGATGTCCAAGCACTGGTGAGGTGGCTGAAGGAGGGCATCAGAAAATGGCTTGATCCCTTGTGGTCTAGTACAGTCTACGTGCTGGCTACCATGTGTGAACTGAGGGTGAAGGTCAGTGTATGCAGCAACCAAAGCCTGAATCAGTGAACAAAGTTGCTGGTGAAGAGAGTTAGGGAGGCAGAAGGGTGGAGGAGGGGGCACATGGAAGAGGGGGATCCACTGTCCGATGCTAGCATGCGATCCACCAGCCCATCTCCTCCTCCACCACAGGTGCTGCCATTGTTGACCAAGGGCATGGCTTCAATGGTGGGGACCAGAGGCACCAGACCCCACCATCAGGCAGATAGCACTCAGGCCTTGCTGGCTGCCTATCTTGACAAGGACATGGAGCCGCTGCTGTGCGACTTCTTGGCCTACTGAGCAAGCCACAGCCAGATGTGGCTGAATCTGGCCATGGTTGTCTACGAACACCTGTCCTGTCCACCGACCAGTATTCCAAGCAAGAGGGTGCTCAGCATTGCTGGGGATGTAATGACACTCCTCCACACCTGCAGGCATCCTGGTGTGGTGGAACAGTTGGTGTGGTGGAACAGCTGGTGTTCCCCAAGTTCCAGGTACAGATGAATTGAATACCACCCTCCTCACTCCATCCGTATCTATTTCCCTTTTTCATTTTTTAAAAGCCATTTAATGCCCTGCTCTCAGAGCTGGAGGGGCACTCACTGCATCACCAGCCAGCAAGGGGAGAACATGTCTTTGCTGAGCTTCCATGCCAGGATGAACTTGGAGGTATGGGTTGGTGCTATGGTGAAGGAGGAGACCCCAGGTCCTGGGCATGCCCATTAATAAAACTGCACTCGGCCAGGGTCAGGGAGGCCTGGTGGGACTGCTGGCAGTGCAGCAGCCCCAGGAAATTCCAGGACCAAGGATTCCCCCAGTGAAAGGTGGGTAGGGGGCACCATAACCTCCAGCTACCACACGCATGCACACAGTCCTGTCTGGGGAAAGCCTAGACCCGTCATGTCTTTGACAGGCCTGAAGCTTACTGGTTGCAGTGGAGTTGTGAGGCTCCAGGTAACCTCTACTTAGCTGCCTGGGATGCCAGCTTTCAGGTTGAAAAACCCTTTGTCAGGCTGAGGAAGCACCTGTAGTTGGTGGGTGTGTGTGCTATTCCTGGATTGAAGGAATAGTAAAGATGCCAGAGACTGTCATACGATGCAGGCAAGAAAGCCAGTGAGTGAAAATGGAAATGGAAGAATCAGGGGGTGAGGGACAAGCTGAAGAGGAATGTAGTAGCACAGGTAAAAGTGGAGAGGTACCTGGGGAGTCAGATGTCCGGCAGGTTGTAGTGTGTCAGAATTCCACTGTCTATATTGAGTCCATGATTTTCTGTACCTACTACCTAGGAGGCTGATGAAGTGAAGTTCATAGGCCCGGCTGTGAAAAGTGGTTTGTAAATTGTTCCCTCTCAGGATCAGACCTGAGAGACTGGAGACAGAGTGTTTTTTTTGTGAAAAATGTGCTCCCACAGGTAGTTGGGTATTCTTGTCTTTGATAGATTCTGGTCACAGTTTGTGGGGGTACTAGAGATTGTTGGCAGTTTTTGTGTTTTCAGCTGTAGGAAATTGGCTTCTGGTGATGTGGTTAGGTTAGCAAGGTCCGGCACTTGTTTGAATTTACAAACCATTTTCACAGCCAGGCCTATGAAGTTGAGGTGCAGTTTCCCAGAAATCCCTCCACCTATCTCCTTGAAACCTGGCAGGATTCATGGCCTCAGAAGGGGCTACCAGCCCTGCAAGTTTTACCTGAATCGGACAAGAAATGACAAAGTGATAGGCAGTTTCATGCTTCCCCATTATAGCCTATGGACGAAACATCGAAACGGCATTGAAACAGCGAAGCAGTTTTGATGACATGAAACAGAACAGCAGTTTTGAAATGAAACAAAACTTATAATGAAACACTGTCCCATCGAAACTTCAAAACAGAAGTCGAAACAGAATGGTGTTGTTTCTCACAGCCCTATTATGCATCTCTGACCTATTTAGTTTATAAGGTGTAAATCTACCCTTCCTTCTGCAAATTAAGCAGCCATCAAACTGACTGGCACAGGGTAGCTCCCAGCAGGAGCCATCCAAAATGATTTGAAATCCCCTTTTGGTCCACTTACTCTAGCTATGCCTAGGCCACAGCTCAAAACCTGGGTATAAACTGTAGTGCATCTGGAAATGCTGGGTGTGATCCCGCAGCATACACTTGGGAAGCAATCACTTTGCTGTTAAGAGCAGTGGTGTCTCCTCCAAGAATATGAGGCTGAGCCCAGTCTTGCTGCTGGCCTGGAGATCCAGGGAGTAATAGAATTTGACATCTTCATGAAGCTTATGACAACCCCTACAAGGCATTTTGGGGAGGAGTCAGGAACACTAACCAAGTAGAATAAAATTATAGATCAGTTGTCAGACTGGCCTTCTTCGGACAGATTGCTCACTGAGGGACATTAAGCATTTAGGACATACTTTTTTCCCCTCTTTTTTTTTTTTTTTTTTTTGGAATTAATTTCAACCCAGTGATACAAAAATGAAACCCCATTATGACAAAATAATATCCCATTTGTTTTCAGAAAGTAGTGCTTCAATACTGATGAGAAAGAGAAGACATCTTGCTGGGGCTTAATATATTCAATAGCTGTGAGAATACATGGTTTGCTTGGTACAGACACAATATCCTGTTACCGTTTTTAAGTGTAGTGTGCAAACAGTGTTATAGATAATTATACACTAAAGCTGCTTTGCAAGTATAGGTGAAGATTTGGACTCAGATCAACCTGTCTGAGCAAAGAAAGAAAAGGTAACAGCATTCCACCCCCTTCACTTTGACTTACTCCTTCCAGGTCTTGAGCCCAGGCTCCATGCAACAATCACATTTAGTTGCTGGTACATTCTTCTTGTGATAAGTATATGGGGAAAGGTAGCAAATGGGCAATAAATACTTGGTTCTACCATAACCTCACTAACTTAGGTGTTGTATTGTTTTTGTACCGATGTTTCTAATTCTGTTACAGGTTAATTTTTTCAATTAGAATATCTTTACCAGTAGTTGCTAGGGTGGGTGCAGTTATAACAGCATAAAAAATCCTTATGTTGGGAAAGTTTATTCCCATTCCCCTCCACTGCTGCCACCACCATTGCCTATTTCATGTCCGGCCACTCGGCCCTCCCACCCCCACCGCCAACGCCGGCTTCTTCACATCAGGGGACCCCAAAACTATATTTTGCAGGGGACCCCAAAAAGTTGTGGGCTAGCCCCGCCAAGGAGAGTTAAACAAGACATCCATTAACTTCAGTGATACCCAGTTATAATAGCCTCTTGGAGCCACAGGCATTTCCTGGGCTGACTATATGTTTCATTTTTTCTGTGACAGTTCTGTTTCAAACACCTGCTCCAGGCTTCCTGGCTGTTTAGTCAAATTAATATATTTGTCCCTTCTTAAGCTAAAATGAAGTGGTGCTGTCTAGTGAAGGGTTGTGAAAGGGTGTCAGTGAAAGGGTGCCAGTCCTCCGGCATCCTACAGCTGTCATCCCCCACCCCTCCTGCCTCCCCTCTCTCAAGAGCGCCAACCCCTACCATCCCCCAACACTGTCCAGAGCTTCACACAGGTGCACACGTGAAAAAACACACACCCTGCTCTCTGATGCATTGAGATGATTACAAAGTTATATGTTAATATGAATGTTTCCCCAAAGAGGAGTGATGCCATTTTAGTGACACTGATTTAGTAAAAAAGGTGCAAGGCTAATGTGTGGACAGGCCTTTCCTGATACACAGAAAGCAAGGAAGAAGCAGGGGAAGAATGGTGCCTAGAGTTGTTTGGGAAATGTTTTGTTTTGTTGGTCACACACACACACATGTGCATGCACACACACACATACAATCATAAGAAAGAACAAATTTAGGTTTGGGGCAAGCTTTATCTTTAAAATGTTTTGGGGTTCAAAATACATAACACCCAATGCTGGCCAGGACTTGTCAGTGCTCATTTATAGTTTTTCAATGTCCCCTGCATCTCCCCCCTCAGCCTGAAATTTTATCAGTATCAAACTTTTCCCAGGGAAGCTTCTGTTGCGATGGGATAAACCACTTTTTGTCAAACCATTTTGAATGAAAAATTTCAACTATCTCTAATAGTAACTCAGAGCTGTATCTCTGACTCACAATGCCTCTGAGACAGTGAAGGTTACATACAAACCCTTGCTCAGAGTTGTGCCTAAGGCACAATCTAGTCCCTAGCAAGCAGTCCAAGTGATCAGTTATATGCTTTCTCTGTACTGGATTTGGAGAAAATATGTGCTCCACAGATACTAAACAGGAGTATCATTATTCATATACCACACAGTATTTATAGCAGCTACTTGGAAAGCTGTAGAATCTTCTTTCAGACAGTTATCTACCCATTTCTGCTGTACAGCCGTCACCCATCAATGCTTCAACGAAGCTTCTCAAAGCCTAAGGCATATCCAGCTGCAGTTCAAGGCTGAATAGATTTGGATCTACCACATAATGAAAGCTGGATTCCAACCTTTCATTGGAATGTTTATGGAGATTCAAGAGTTGGCCAACAGGCACTTCTCTCCATCTGATAACTCCACCCTTCAGCAGATGTGTTCTTTTTATTGAGGCATAAACAACTTGCATTGACCAAAAAAATGATGGAAGACTTAGCACAGCAGGCAACAGACCTTTTGTTGTCTGCAGTTCCCTGGGATCCAGAGCTTCACTTCTGATCTCTGTTACCGCACACCATTGCCATATATTGCAACAGCAGCTGTTTCACATGCCAGCCAGCACCCTGGACTCTTGTCTTTTAACTGCTTCTGGACTGAATGGACACTGAGTTCATCCCATAGGTTTCCAAAATCAAATTTAACTCTTAAACTTTTGCAAACAAAACTGTATAAACAAGTGGTTCTCAATCTTTTTTAGAGTCAAGGTACCCCTCAAAAAGTGTCTGCTCTTAGCTTTCACTCATTTTTTTTTGACTATGGAAAAATAATAGATCAATGCTTCTGTTGTAAAGAAATAAGAAGGACCACAATATGTCAGAATGCTTTTGACACCGTGGATTCCTGTTTTAAATGTCTGAGTTCCCCTTGCAAATGACACGTAGATGTTTGCACACCTAACTGCTAATATTGCACGGAACTCTGCAAAACCCTTAAAAGGATCTCATGGCAACCTGATTGAGAATCACTGGTCTAGACACTTGCCTATAGCCATCCAGCAATCATCTATGTGGACTACTATCTTGTACTCAATCTCTAACTGGCTGCTGAGTTCAGGCCATCTGACTGCAAGGGTCAGATCCCTGGGCTAATTCCTTAATAGGCCCTTTTCCATGCTGGGAACTCTGGGCACATCTACACAAAATGCTTACTGAACATTAGCCTAATAATACCGTGTAGTAGCATGGTGGTTAAAAAAAGCATCACAAAACAACTCTGCACCAGTGCTACTGTTCAGTAACTCTGGTTACTGCACATTCAGTTACTACTTTATTAAGCAAGTACTAAACTAAATGTGCAGAACTTAAGGTGCATTAATGAATGTGCAGATATGTCCACACTGTGTAGTTAATACTCAGTCCTGGAGCATAGCAAAGAAAGTGCCTGGGGAAGCTGCCAATTAGGGCTATGTGAAATTTTGCCATCCATTTTGTTTTGACACTATTTTGACCAATTTTGGGGTAAAAAAAAAAAGTCAGAATGAAACAAAGGCCGTCAAAATAGCTTCAAAACAAAACGAGGCTCATCGAAACATTTTGAAAGTCATAGGCTGGGGATGGGAAGTCAGTCCAGCTGGGCTGCTTCCCGGTCACCCACGCTAGATCACGCCTGGGGCAGGCTGCTTCCCAATCCCCCACACTAGATCATGCCAGGGGGCTGGAGGCAGCCCAGCTGGGCTGCTTTCCATCACCCATGCCAGATTGCACTGGGGGCAGCTGGAGGCAGCCAAGGGGTACCTACCGCCCTGTGCATGATCGAGACAGGAGACCAGGAAGCAGCCCAGCTGGGCTGCCTTCTGCCCCTTGTGATCTAACGCTGGGGATGGGAAGTCAGCCCAGCTGGGCTGACTTCCCTTCCCCGGCAAAACTTTGAAACAGCTTTGAAACAGCCTTTCTATTTTGACAGAACGGAATGAAACAGCTGTTTCAACTTGAAATGAAATTTGATACCAAACACTGTTCCGTCGAACCATCGAAACTCAAGGCGAAACAGAATGGTGCCATTTTGCACAGCCCTACTGCCAATGCATAAGGCAGTGCTGACTGTTAGCATGCTGATTGTGGCAGAGCAGTTAGCTGCCTCTGCAACAGCAGCTGTGTTTGTACCCTCCTACAAAGACAGCAGCCAGGGCTGCTTCCCTAATGCATCCCTCCCCCCAGGAGTTACACTACTCTTCTGTCCTGACAAAGAAAAAAAAGTTGACATTTTGACAACAGCCTGTAAATGGGGAACAGCTAGTTCTGATGTCACTGACCTGTTTGTGGTTAGTTGGCAGGTATCCAAAGGACACAAAAAGGCACCAAAATTGATTCTCCTCTCACTTATAGAATATTCACCCAGTAATAGTCTTACTCTCGATTTATACTGCTTTAAGTGATACTAGTATCAAGCCTATTGCTTATAACTGAGGAGCACTCTTTATGGCCTTTACCACTTAGTTGTTCATAGGGGTGCTTTCAGAGTATTCATGTGTGCCTTGGCTGATCTCTCATTAGATACTGAAGTGCAATTACTAGCTTAGTCCTGTTCTCACACAATACCTCTCCACAACATTGCATTCCTCTCCCTGCTGTTTTGTTGCACTTGTAGAGGGAAGCTGACAAGATGTCTGATAATTTTAAGAGTTGGACAAAAGCTCTTCAGAGCTTAAGATGCTTGTAAATTTAGCTTTACCTCTGCCAACACGCAAAATCGATTGCCATCTCAGAGCAATGCAACCAGGAGAAGGGGGAAAAAGAAACAAGCAAGAGGTAGGAGAGATAACAGCAGGGGAAAAGAAGAGACAAAACAGACTTGGACTTGTGGGGAGGTGAGAAATAAAAGATTCTCTAGGGAGAATTTCAGGATTTTATTACAAATCTTGTGAGTTCTGTGTGGGTGCAGATATTCAGAGGATTTTTTAAAAAACAATTTGGAGCTGGCAAATCTGAGATAAAACCATTCTGTGTTGTTTGCAACATTTCCATTTTCTTACTTTCCATTTTTCTGGTATAGTGTAGACGTACTCACAATGCACCCTATAATTCCAGTAGCATTAGACAACATGCAAGACAGTGTCATATGATTGTCTCTTACACTTCATAGGAAGAGAGACCCTCAGAGCACTGCCTAACATACTTGTAACTGCAACTTCGGAATTAAATGGTTGCTATAACAACATGATATACTTATATCTATATAGCTTTTCTTAACTTCTTTAAAAAAAATTATCATTTTGAGAATGTCCGTTGCCATAACAACAAAATGCAGCATCTTAAATGTAGCAGTTAGTGTGTATTGGTTCAGTATAATTACAGGAATAAGGCATGAGAGCTGGGTATGAATTGGGATGAATCCATTCCTACCACTATGTTTCCAGGCATGAGACACCCCAACCTCCACAACTAGAACTAGGTGTGAATTCAGATAATACCAGTCTTGCACTAAAGTTTCCTCATGCAGTTAGAAATGTATTTAACTTTGCAATTGTCTGTTGTTAATTAAGTGTTGATGAGCCTTCTAAGTTATGAGTTATCAGCATGGTTCATTCCTTGGATCTTTTTCTGAGCTGTGATTTCCTGTTAATTACATTTGTGTCTCAGTTCCTATTAGCTAATCTGATCACTCTCATAGGAATATGAGAGTTTCCAGAGTGGAGCTCTGGTTCTCACTGCTTTGTGCTACCATGATGATACAAAGCAGCCAGAAAGCTGCCTTTAAAGGAATTTCAGTGGATTTCCCCTAATGCAGCTGATAGGATGCTGCCCTGCTCCACAGATCTGCATAGCAGGTATGTCATTGCAGAGAAAAGTGTGCGCCAAGGGCTGGGACAGAATGCAAGGTACTCCACATGATCCCAATATTTTTTCTGGAGCTGGTATGACTTAGAGCAGTGATTCTCAACCAGGGTGCCTCAAGATCGTTTCAAGGGTGTCATGAGGTGCTACACAATACTAGCAGTGTTAGGTTTACAAACATGATTTACTAGATAAATCCAGAGCTTTCAAATAGAAAACCATAGTTGTGGCCTGAGTTCTTTGCAACAGAAAAACTGCTCTATTATTTTTTGTTAATCAAAAAGGATGCATCTAAACGTTCATTAATGTGCCGTAATTATGGTGCAGTATGTTTAGTACCTGTAATAACTCATACTAAATGCACCATAATAAGCACTACTGCACAGTAGTACCAGCACACACTTTTTTGTGACACTAATGTTCAGTAGACTAATTCTATTATTATTATTATTATTATTAATAATAACCATTAGCATGGTTTTTGCCTGCCATGCTAATATGCAGTAGAATTAGTCTACTACTCATATTTAGCATTCCATGTAGACATGCCCAAAGAGTGCAAACTAAGACCTGGCATTTCAGAGGTGTGCCTTAAGTCTGTCCAAGGGTACCTTTGGTCCAAAAAGGTTGAGAACCACTGACTTAGAGCAACTGCAGTTTGAGACCCTGTCCAGCTCAGGATTAGGGAAGCAAAACGTAACACTCCACATGTTTTTAGTGGTATCCCACTATCGTGCATCCTCACAGCTCTTTCAAACAAGGCTAGGGGTAGGCACAATTTGAGTTGGCAAGATGTCAACAAGTCCTGGTCTTAATATGTGCCACCCCCACCTGTTCACTGCAATATAAAGATATCAAAGATATGTGTGTAAGACTTCCATTAGATTACATTTCTAAGCCCCTTCCAACAACTCCCTGTACCTGCACTTCTATTTACTCATTCCCCACTCTCCTCTATTTCCTGGAAGCTTCTTTCCACTTAATATCCCTCTGTTCGAGGTTAATTCCTTATGACCTTCTGCAGATGATGAGACATTGCTAACTTGTTCTCTGCTAAACCAAAGAACCCTGCCATCATGCAGCTAGCAGGCTATGGGAGTTTGCCAGGATTCTTTCTAATCTTTGGCAAGATGGTTCCCTATGAACATAATTTTATAGGACAGCCAGTGCTACCATGAAGCCTTTTCCTGGGAGCTGCTGGTGGTGTTCAGCTGCTAAAACAATGGTTCTCAACCTTTTTAGACATTAATCACCCCTTGGAAAATGCCATTTTTTAGTTTTAACTCATTTGTTGACAAAAGAAAAATAATAGAACATTTTTTTCTATTGCACAAAATTCAAAATGATCACAACAGGTCAGGATATTTTTAACACTATGGATTCTTATTTGAAACCTCTAGCTTTATCCTGTGAATCGTGTCTATAAACCTAACAGTACTAAGCACCCTGCGGCACCCTTGAATGGATTTCAAGGCACCCCAAGGTTGAGAATCACTGCAGGACAATATTGTCAGGTATAGATCAAGCACTTAAACCAGCTGTGTTGGAAGGCTAAGGAAGAAAACTATAGATCTGAAGTGTGACTACTACGTGCGCTTCCTGAAAACTCAAACAGTGTTTATCAGTGCTGAAAAACCCAGAGCCCAATGCTTTTAGTATCTGACTAATGTATAGGGTACAAGGTGATGATATTAAGGAGAAATCCCAGGAAGAGACCACAGTCCTGGACAGAACCCACTGAGCTGGATTATTGAGTGGGGCATCCTGGGTGCATTATTCAAGGGCCTGCTTTAGAATGATTCCAGGGAGAGGCTGGAAAGGGAAGGAGATGTACAGGGACAAGGATAGACCATCCATATGTTAAGGGGTGCCTCACAGGTGTATTTTTGCCTAGTGGGAAGTTATAGTATAAAGAGGGAGTTATTTTCTGGCTGAAAGCCAACATGGTTACTGTTTTGGAGGACACTGTGCATGGACTGGGGGATGTTTAGCTTCAGGTTAAGGCAAAAGCAAGAGGTTACTTTTTGTACCTCTCTTCTCTTCCTGACCCCTGTTTATAACCAATTTAAACATAGAAATACTGGTTCTTTCCTAATAGTTTTGCCATGTTTGACACAGAGCCTGACCAGCATAAGAGTTATAAGTGCAGATTTTTGTAAATGCTGTTTTTAATGACACTGTCGTGCTGATGTACTGCTCTTCATTTATGTTTGTTAGAAAAGCACTGACCTGGGCACCACCGATTATAGCTCCATGAGTTGTTTGATATGCTGTCAACCCTCTGTGTCCTAGGTCAGCTAGGATTGTAAATGCCCAGGAATATAAATTGGTGAACATGTTTGTACCAGTTGCAGATGACTCAAGTGATACCATCCACAATAATGGTTGCAAACTGGGGTCTTGATGCTGAAAATAAGAAGGAGATATTCTTAATTTTTTTCACGTGGCAAAAAAATGCTCTTCATTGCCTTGGCAGACACTTCAACATATTATGCACCAAATACTGTGCCCCTCAGAAGCTATGTGAACATGATCCAATTGTGTAGTAAGAAGGCAGCAGTGGAAGACATGATGGCAGAGATTCAGTGGAGGAAGGAAGAATATGAGGAGCTCCAGGGGGCAAAGAACCAGTGTGTCATGCAGAGGGTAGAGAAACTGATGAGTAGATGAGCAGGAGTGGACTCCAAGTGCTTCAGCATATGGTTGTGAAGCAGATGTTCAGCATGGGCTAAGTAGAGACAGTCAAAAAGCCTGAGGCTGAATCGATTTAGTCTTTGCAAAGTAGTCTATACTGTAGAGATTAAACTGAGAAACAACTGGACCGACATTCACTTTTGATTCAGGAAATGTAGCCACATACCTGCAGTAGCTCAGGTCAGAAGCGGGGGGCGCTAGAACATGGCTCTTTGGCCTGTAGCCAGCCTGGGCTGTGTGTTCGCTTCTTCTTCCTGCTGCCCCCGAGGCCTCTGGGATTTGCAGTCCAGAATTACAACAGCAGGACTCTGCAGGGTTGCTCATCACTTCCTCTTCCAGTTACCTCTAGGATTTGTAGTCCACAGTCGCAGCCAGCAATAAGCTTTTAGTAGGGCAATGCAACTCTGTACTTGTGGGAAGGTAAGTTTAAGCCCCCTCCCTGGCCCCAGCCCCCAGCCAGGGTATGCCTGAGGTAGAGTCAGTCCCTGCCTGCCCCCACCCAACCTTTCTCTGCTGGAGCAGACAGCACAGCCCAGCTCAGGGCTAGAAAGCATGATGGTATGCTGGAGGACTGTGATTTACTTGAAGGAGGAAGGGGTCTGGGACAGAAGTTTCATAAATTGGTTTGACCCAAATCAGTTAAGTCTAATACTACATTGAACCAGTTTTATCTTAAACCTCCTAGTGGACTCCAAGATGAACATGAGTCGGCAGTGTGACGAAGCCATCAAAAAAGCCAATGGCACTTTATCGTGCATCAGCAAATGCATGACGAATAGGTCCAAGGAGGTGATAGTTCCCCTCTATCGGGCGCTGGTCAGACCGCAGTTGGAGTACTGCGTGCAATTCTGGGCGCCGCACTTCAAGAGGGATGTGGATAACCTGGAGAGGGTTCAGAGAAGGGCCACTCCTATGGTTAAGGGCCTTCAGACCAAGCCCTACGAGGAGAGACTAGAGAAACTGGATCTATTCAGCCTCCGTAAGAGAAGGTTGAGAGGCGACCTTGTGGCTGCCTATAAGTTCATCACGGGGGCA
>NW_005842284.1:1347629-1366500 GCF_000455745.1 Alligator sinensis | reverse complement strand
TCTTTCCTACCTATGCAGGGGGTCGGACTCGATGATCTATTGAGGTCCCTTCCGACCCTAACATCTATGAATCTATGAATCTATAAACCAGTTTCAGCCACTTTGAAACTGGGTTATGTGTACTGAATTTCTGTTCTGTTACAGTTTTAAAAGTTTCTGATGACTTAAACCAGTTTAAGTGTAACTTCTGTCCCTAGCCATCATGTTCAGTAGGGCCCAGCAGTCAGCTCCAATGCGTTTTAGTCATCTCCTTTGCAAGCTCCAGTGCCTATGCTAGCACCTGTGAACTACTGGGTGTGCAAACACCTCAGAGCCTGTGCTGGCCTCATAACTATTCCAGTGCCTGTATTTCCATTACATTACATCTGCTAATTGGTGCAGGGTTTGGAAGTCTCTGGAGTTGCCTGAACAATGTGATAAACTGTGGTGGATGGTTGCTGCCCATACACTCAACCCTTGTACAACGTACCTTTTGTATAGGAATATGCAACGTATGTAAGACATGCTGCCAGAGAGGAAATAAACAAGATGCATCAGGCAATTGGTACCACTATCATTGAAGCTACTTGCAGGTTTTATACAAATTTTGTTGGTTTGGGATACATCAACTTACTTTTGAAGGTAGATTGTCACTGATCATCACAAGCACAATTCCAGTGGCTCTGCTCCCAGCATGGAGTGCCAGGGGCTAACCATGGCAACAGCATGGAACTGGGAAGCATGCTTCTCTGGGCTTCATGCTCTCACCATGCTCAGCGCTAAGCAGCCCTTTCCCCCTCCCCACACAGGAACATGGGAGGCTGGAGAGGGAAGCTATGATACCCCCACCAAATTCTCCTCTGAGGGGAGGGCTACATGCCTAGCCCCTGGCCCAGGGGCCTGGATTGGGTCTCCTGGAGTCCTTCAAGCTTGTAACATGGTGCTATATGGGCTGAGGTCATACCCACTGGGGGCAGGTTGTGGTGTTATCTTAAGGGCAGTATGATCCCCTGGGGAGCAGAACTTGGGAGGGTGAAAAGTCTTTTAGGATAGAGGGCCTGGGAGCTGTGCATCCTGGGATACTGGATGACTGCAAATTAGACACTTTATTTCCATGGAACAGACTAGTAATACCCTAGCTGGATCTAGGTGGAATGGTTTAAAGGTAACTCTCTCCCAAAATGGTGTAAAGTGTAATTTTAAGATGCTTACAGAGTACTTAGCACAGTTTTACACCTTTAAATGCATGGACACTCTCATTTTAAGCACCTTTAGAATGGTTGAAAGGTAACCTGTAACATCACCTTTAGTTGAAATAGATTCTCTGGTGCCAAGGGGCAAGGCAAGCTCCTCACACAGCCTCAAAGAGGTCTGCCTGCTTTCCTGGAAGATCTGGAGCCACTCCTGGTCATCCCAGGTTTGCAAGACTACATAATTCCACCATACCATGTTAGGTCTCCTGCTCATGTTTCTTAATGAAACCATGAAATGGAGATGTGACACCTATGACACAGCATTCATTGTGTCTGTCCAAACTGCCATGCATACATCTCTGGCCCCAGAATCATGCTACATTTCATATTACAGAAAAGGTTCCCAGAAGGCCATCAGGCCTGGCAAGTGATCACCTGTGCCCTGGAACAAAAGGAGTGTTATCCATTGTGATATAGTCTTTGCTTTGATTGAAAGTCTGGGCATAGTGAGGTTGTCTATAGATTTGTTTATATGTTTGCTTCATCTGTTTTTAGTTCCAAATAGCCTCTGTCCCTCAAGAATTTCCCTTAGCAATGTGTACCTGGGGTTGAGTATGGTGTGGGGGAGGTAACAATATATCTTCCTTCTGTTCTATAATCTTTGCTATTTCCTTTGTTTGCTTTGGGTTCTGCAGAGGAGAAAGGAGTCATGCTGAACAAACATCTGCTAGAAATGCAAGTTAAACTCTTCTCAGCAGAAAGAACAACTGAATACAGTTCTGCATGACAGAAATGTTACCTGTCACTCAGCTTGTTCTCTCCTTAGTCTGTGCAGGAGAAGGAGAGGGAGAGGGGGTGGTGGGCTTTGCTTTGTGGCTGATGAGATGAGAATGACCTTGACGTAATCCATATTCTGTTTCTTGCAGTGCCACGTATCCCTTGGAGGTGGATTAGGTTTCCACTGACAGGCTCTGGGAGATAGAATTTCCATTAGAATTAGGGGAAGAATATCTATTAGATAGATACAGCTTCTTATCTCTGTTTTGTCTCCTCCTCAGACTGGCTGTGCACTATCTCTCTGTTTCCTACCCAGCTCTCCTGGTTCCTCAGCTCGTCAGATTTCTCTTGCTCTCTCCACCTCTCCTGGGCTCTTGCTGCAAAGATAAAAAGTTGCTGCTTCTAGACCTGAAGTGCTGTTTGATTGTCCTTCCCCTTCTAACTTGAGATTCCAAGCACATTATTTCTGCTTCTCTGTTGGGGGCTGAACCAAGCAGCCCACAGAGTGCACAAGACCAGGGTGAGCATGATATCTGGGGGTAACAAGAAATCAGCAGAGACACACCTTGTTATGAGAAAACTTCACAGGCATCTGAACTTGGACCTGCTATCTACCCAGAGGCATCTTTAGAATCTGGTGTACTCAGCCATACCACCTCTAACTGACTGGTGGTGCTATTTTGTGATATTTGTTCTGGGATGGCACATAATTTCAGCTCCCGGTACCTTACAAACATATAAAGAAAAGATGGTTCAGGCCACAGAGAGTTTACCAGCTGGTTAGGACATGTATAGCTTTCACTCTAGGATATTCTATACCTTGAAGATAATTGGCTGGCTCACTGATATCCTGCATTAAAATAGACTTTGTTGGTCAGTCATTGGGCATTAGAAATATGCTGCCCTACTATTTTTGATTCAATAAAATCAAATCATCTGATTTTGAGATTTTGTTTTACATTACATTTTGACAACATTCACCTGAAACATTGAAATAGAGTCAGTCATTTCAAAATGGACAATCTAAGCAGTGCATTCAGAAAATGGAATGTTTCAAACTCATCAGAAGGTTTTGTTTCATTTTTTTAGATAAAATGTTGTCTAAATGGGAGTGTTTGGGGGTAATAGTTGACTTTGAAGGAATCCGTATTTTCCAAAGAGAAACCACTTCATTACAGAAGTTCTAGCTGGTTCCAGCTGAAATAGTTTCTGGAAATTGGGTGACACATTCTGTGTACATGCAATCATGAAAGCTGGAGGGAGTTCTTTGGTGTTGTCGCTTGGCTCTGCTAAATCCTATCCTAAGCATCTAACCCACCAAGATATTAGTCCTGACTGACCCAGGCATTTTCAACCAGGACAATGTGGCACCCTGGGGTGCCATGAGAATCTTTCAAGGGTTCTGCAAGGTGCCACACTGTGTTAGCACTGTTAGGTTTACAAACATGAGTCACAAGATTAACCCAGAGATTTGAAACAGAAATCCATAGTTGTGATCTTTTTGAGTTATTTCCAATAGAAAAAGTGCCCTATAATATGTCTGTAGGCAAAGAAAGAATGAAATCTAAGAGCTGGCATTTTCCAAGGGGTGCCTCAAGTCTAAAAAGGTTGTTAATCACTGACCTAGCAGAACAGAGTAGGGTGGAGGACAGGACAACGGAAAGTTGACAGGATATCTCAAGTATGAAATGGAATTGCCCTTAAGGTAGAATATTTTTCAAAATATGCGGTAGGTGTCAGAAACCCTAAGCATAAGCAGTATTTACATGATTAGCATACCCTTCTACCTGAATGGGAGTTCTGACAATTGGGACAATCATTTTGCTTTGCTCTCCTCATGTAACCATTAACAAAAACATGGTTTCCACCCATCGCATCAATATGTTGTCATGACTACACATCATGGTGGAGGAAATTATAGTTCCTAAGCCCCAGGCGTATTTGTGGACCATTTCACTATCCTCTCATATTCACTGTCCTGCTGGGACAGACCCTTCAAAACCATAGCATCTCTGGGTAAAATCTGCAATTATGTTTTTGAAATACACCAATAGGGGAAGGAAGGAATTCTCAGAGGCTCGTGCACCCTGATGGGAGAGAGAATATTTGCAAATATTCATAATCAGACTAGATATTGCATTCAATAAATGTGAATGAAGAAGCCTATCCAGACATTAGCCATCTTGTATTGTCACAAGGTTTTCATCTTCTGGACAGCAGCACTTTATTCTCCATCAACACACATCAGCGCATTCATCAGAATGTTAGGAAAACATTCTGCTAGGAAATGTTCACTTCTCCCTCCTTATTGATATTCATTTTCTTCGCAATGAAAAGTGCTGTGTTGGGTCTCCTTCTTGAGGCTCATACTGTAACTAAGACAAATGAATCTGCTGATTTATGTTTGTTCTCCAGTTAGTGAAGATGAGACCTCTGCAGTCATGGCAAAGCTCAAACATTCAGGTTGGGCCTGCCTTGCAAAGAGGGAATAAAGAAGTGTGGCCCTTCATACTCCACACTTCTGTTTCTGTGGAAAAAATATTGAGCAATTAATTCATACTACAAATACTGGTCATCAGCATGGGTATTCTATAACGTTTCCTATCACTCTAATATTATTCCCACTTCCACCACCCACTCCAATTTTCTATTTGTCATGAACAAATATGGAGTATACTGTTTGCATCAGCATGTGCAAATCCCGATTTAAAAATGCAGTAAAAAAAGAAGGGAGCTGAGTCATGATACAACCCAGAGAACAGTATCAAAGATTGCTTGCAAGCATTTCCAATAAAGCAGAGGATTTGTTTGTTGCACACTGAGAAGACAAAGATATCTCAGGATGAGGTTATTTATTTTTCTTTGCTTTGTGAGGAGCATGAGAGCTCGCTGTGCTTCTTGGCCATTGCAGACATTTTGCAATACAAGGGAAAACAGTTTGTGTGCTTATTCAGCAGTGGATGGCTAAAGAAGGAACCTACAGGATCCAGGGTGTTTGTGAGGCATTCAAGGCATTCAAGGCAAAATTGTGTACATTGTTGCCTTGTACACAATGAGGGTGTACAAGGCAAACCTATCAGAGATGCTATCAGTGGCCTCGTGCTTTGGCCCAGGGATTGACTCCAATTTCTTTGCTGGACTCCAGAGATTGCCACTACTCTCACAGTGACAATAGATTTGGGCACGACTAGGACTTTTGTTCAAGATGCTTGGCATATGTTCCAGTGGCTGTAAGGCATATTCTTATTCACGGGTTTACTACAGAGATTCAATGAGCATCATAGCAAAGCAATAGAAAATGCCTGGCAAAGCTGCAAGTGGGAATCTGTCACTTGTGAGCAATGGGAGAGTTAGGCTAAAAGCAGCTCTAAGAATTATGGCCTAACATTATGACCTCATCTAGACTTATTTTAAAATGGAATCTAAAGCAACATTGGCAACTTGTCCTTTGTCAAGGAAAGAAGAAAATGAAAAGGACAGAGTGACTATGGTAGCTTGTATCAACGCAAAGGAGACTGAAGAACATAAATCAGTCATTCTGTGTATGATGTTTGGGAAGACATTTTACCCTTACAATCACCCAGGTAGGGATGATCACTGAAAAGCTTAGATGACTGATATAATTTTTGAGCCTGTTAAAAGTGTTTAAATGTACCGTACGTATCTTAAAACACACAACAATTTGATTGCTGGGAAGGTCTCATTTCCACCTAATATTTCTCGAAAACATTGACCAATCAACCAAATATTTTGCTGTCAAATACCACCTCCCAGATTATGCCACTAAATAGCAAAATACAAAATATGATGCCATAGTACCATTGCCAGATATAGCATGATGAACAAGGAATCTACTTCCTGTATAAGGGGAAGAAACTGAGCCTGAACTTCTTTATATCAATCTGTATTGCTCACTAAAATGCTTACAATAGTTCCCCAGATCCACCGTTGTTAAATACTGATGTTGTGACATTCTTAGTAATTCCCAGTTATGGTGCAGATTCACTGTGCCCCTCTCACGGTGCAAAACAGTTATGAATTTGAGTTAGCTAACCCGTTAACCTGAGTTAATGGTTGTCTTCCATTACTGGAGTAGCTCAAAGCAGCTACTAGAGTATGTTAGTGACCTTTTTTTTAAAGGGTGTTTAAAATCTGACCCACTTCTTTAAATCCATCTCCAATAGTTTACAATACTTTCTGACAATAAAGATAGAAGAAAAATAGTACTTTCTGGGCAGACCCCACTGATCCCAGAATGTCCGCTACCGCTGAAGGAATCTTCCAGCTCTCTGCAAACAGCTACTGATGGACAGCATCCTACATGGTCAAGGTAACAGCATTAACAGAACTTAATACAGAAAGTTTGGCTATAAGAATGACAGCCTTGCAATCCACTTGGTCTGTACAGCTTGAAAATAGTAAGTAATACCAAAGCAATGTATAGATGCATTCCCAATGGACTAAAATAATGTATTTAGTGCTGCAGTCCAATGTGATGCTGTCTTGAATTGATTACAGTAAACCAGTTGTTCCAAATGTTTGGACTCTTCTTCAAACCACTTTTGCATTCCCTAATCCTGCAAATAGTATGTGTCCATACCCACACAGATCATTAGCTAGACCAGCCTCAGGTCTGGCTGACTGGGCAGGATTTGGGGGTAAAACTGATTTTTCTGTATCACAGAACATTTCAGAAGCTGGTTTTGTTTTAAACAAAAATTAACAAAAAATAGTCTTTTTTTCTACAAAGCAAGATTCTGAAAAAAAAGCTACTTGGGGCCATCTTACTTTTTTTTTAAAGAAAAAGAATCAAAATGTTTTATCTTCAGTTTGATTTATTTCCAGCTTTTAATGCAAGTAGATGTATTGTTTTATCAATATAATAAAGATGAGAATGTAACTTTTTTTTTGTAAAAACAAATTTTCAAGGGGAAAGTGAGAAGCTGAAGCCTTCCATTCCAAAAAGTGGAACAATTCTACCTTCTCAAAACTTTTCTTCCAACTTCCAAATGAAATTTTGCTTTGGCTGAGTCAGCACATTCTGATGGCAAAACAGTGCATCAGAAAACTGCTGATCAGCTCTTTTGGTGATCTTTTAATACACACAGTTTTAGAGTGGCAGAGCTGTACTAAGGACAGCATCCCCAATTTAACACACTTCAATGGCCTGCTTAAACTCTGTTTCTAGCCTTTTTCTTGACACATGATCAGGGCTGCAGTGAAGCAGCTACATGGTTTAACTTCCAGGTTTTGACCCAGGCTGAGCAGGAGCTAGTACACAGGATATGGCTGTTAGTGGCTCTCTCAAGAGGCACCATGGAAGAGTGTGACCATGCCCTAAGACAGGGGTTGGCAACTTATGGCCTACAGGCTCCATTCAGCCTGCACGGGTTTGTAACTGGGCTATGGGCCAGGGACAGTGGCAGCAATTTGGAGGCAGGGTGATTTGGTAGCACTTAGTGGCAGGGGAAATGTAGCAGCAAGAAGCAGATTAGAAGCATGGTGCTAGCACTGGGTGGGAGGGGAATGCAGGGCATGTGGCAGCAAGCAGTGGGGTGTGAGAGCACTGGCTGTGTGCAAATGGCAGCCCACCTTAGACTGAGCTTTTTAATTCAGTCTGCTGCTGCTCAAAGTTTGACAACTGCTGTCCTGAGATCTTTTCTTTCATTTGTGGAGTGTTGTATGCCTATACCGGAGTCGGGAAGACAATTTAGACCTAGTCATCTCCCAGTACCTCTATGACTAGATTGTTTAAACAAGACACCATCTAACAGTATGATTCACTCCTAGGTTGTTTGCATTTTGGGGCCATGCACCCCAATCTAAACATGTTTGATTTGACCTCGCTAGGTTTTTCATATCACTTTGATGGAAAACTACAGTAAAGAAAGCTAAGTATCACACACATCAGGAATTAGGGGTGATGGGTTATAACTTATTCAAACAAAGTGCTCTGGACAAAACATTAGCAGAAGGTCTCCAAGTGACACCATTTCCATATTACACATCACAAAATTCCTGAGATTAATGATCTTCTTTATATGTCTACTTAAGCAGCAGAGCAGAAAAAAATGTTATGTTAACCGATGTTTACAGAGCTGTGAAAGATTGATATTTTCAGGGGACTTGGCTATTGATGGGTTTGATTTTGCTCAATAAAGTTATAGAAAGGCTCCCATACTGTGTGAAAGTCTCCTGTGCAATTACTTCTGGCATCAGTTAACTTTTTCATTATCAACGCATTCTTTCAAACTATTTTTCTAGACACAGGACTTCCACAATTTTCCAATTCATTGCAGTTTCACATGGTACTGCCACTAACAAATGTTAAATCAATTTTTCACTTTTCAGCCTATATTTTCCTTTATTGGGAGACCTAGCAAAACCAGTGTCATGTCAATGCTCATCTTCATGATTTCAAATCCAGAGTTCATTAAAAATACTAATAGCTGTAGGAGTTATGGGGAGTGTTAAATTGGAGATGGTGAAACAGATCAGAATATCATCTGTATGCAATCAAGTCTGATTAGTAATATTTAGGAGATTATTTCAGCCTTTATCCAGAGAATGCACTGAAAAGCAGACCAAGGCTCTAAAGCTAGGTCAGGCTAGGTTCAGAGATCCCAGGACTGAGCAAAGTATATTGGGGAGAGTGAACATCTCTGACATTAGCTGTTACTTGCGAGCTTTCTGCTCAGTTTTCTCCATGACCTCAGGAATCTTCTAAAAATGCAACTGTGTTACTGGCAAACCTCATGGGAAAGGACATGGGAACATGTTGGCTTCTGACTCAAAACTTGTGCATAGGAAAACTTCCAATACCTACAGAATATTCCCTTTGCTTGGGACAGTATGCATGACTACCTCAAGTCCCCAAGCTGTGTTAATTAAGGCCAGAAAGCAACATGTGAATTCAAACAAGAAATGTTTTGCTGTAGCACTACTGGTAATGGAAACAATATGCTGAAATATTAAATGATTCTGGTACACTTAATTTAGATACAGTGACTAAAAGAAGTATATGGCCAGATCCTATTCCACCTATTGGGCATCTAGTTGGATTTAGACAGCACCTAAGTATGATTCTCTTCCACTCTGTTCAAGTCCCTGCAAATGCACAGTGTACTTACTTTTACAATACACCATCATCTGACTCATAAAAATGTCATAAAAAAACAGTAAGGAGGTGGAGGATCTACCCAACTTTAGCATTAACCTTTTTTAGAGACCCAAGAAGTGTGGAACAGCATCATGCCTAGGTGACTAAGTCCACTTGACTGTCTAATAGGTGGAATGTGATATCTTTTATTAGACCAACTGAATAGTTGGGGGAAAAAAATTTGGCAAACTTTCGGGTGCAGTCACCCTTCTTCAGGCATAGGGAGTCTCTGCTGTTCTGAGACTCCGAGAAATGAAAGAAGCTAAAAGTGTGGCAGGATGTCAGTGAGAATGTAAATAGGTAGAATTAGAAAGACACAAGGTGAGGCAGAGAGGTGAAGCAGAGTGGGGAGGGGGAAGAGAGCAGGGGAAAAAAGGCTGAAGGGAGAGAGTGCAGTGATAGAGTACAAAGTAGAAAAGAGGCTGTCAGGCAGGTACCTGGTGAATCATTTGTCAGGCAGGTTGTAATGTGTCATAAAACCAATGTCTATATTGAGTCCATGATTCCTTGTATCCAGCAGATTTATGAAGTGAAGTTTGTAGGCTCATCTTCAGTTCTTGAGGAAGTCAAGAAAACTTAAAAACATAGACAACACTCCCGGCAATGCCCTCCTAGCCACCATGGATATCACTAGCCTATACACCAACAGCCCACACCAGGATGGCATACAAGCCTGCCTCAAATATCAAAAAGAATGAGATTACAACTCAGAGTACAGACCTCAGGCTATCACTGAACTCATGTACTCCATCCTCACACACAATAACTTCAGTTTCAACAACCAATACTAGCTCCAGACTATGGGCACAGCTATGGGCACCAAAATGGCCCCACAATATGCCAACCTTTTTATGGCCTACCTAGAAGAACACTTCCTCAAGAACTGTACCATCAAACCCTTAATATACCTAAGATATATAGATGACATCTTCATCATTTGGACCAAAACCCTGCAGTCTCTGATTGATTTCCACCAAAAATTCAACAATCATCACCCCTCCATCAAATTATCACTTGAATACTCCAACACCAGCATTTCCTTTTTGGACACCATGATCGATATCCAAGATGGTAACATTCAAACCATTATATATAAGAAACCCACAGGCTAACATACATATCTACACAGAACCAGCAATCACCCCAAACACACCAAGAAACCTGTAATGTACAGCCAAGCTCTCCAAAACCACCAAATTTCCAGCAAAGAGAATACCTGTGACCACCACCTCACTAATCTCAAAAGGGCCTTCAGCCAACCAGGACACTCCTCCAGAGAGATAGATCACAACTTTGAAAGAGCCACCCAGATACCCCATGAATATGCACTGAAGTATAAAAAGAAAATCCGCACAAATCACACACCATTCATCATATCACCCTTCCCTGGAACCTACACAGAAAACCCGCAAATAATTGCAACCCATACTAGACAAAGACCCAATTCTTAAAGAGATCTTTCCAGGACCACCCATCCTAACCTTCAAACAAGCACTGAACATCACTAACCTCATTACCAGAAGCAAACTCCCTATGACCCAAATCACGTTGACAAATGGATCCAGACCATGCCAGGGCAAGAAATGCAAAACCTGCCAACATGTCTCCACCACCTCCACTATAACTACACCCCACAACAGAACCATCACCATTCCTGGATCTTACAGCTGTACCTCCAGAAATGTTATATATCTCATCCAGTGCACCAAATGCCCTGAGAGGAAAATGCGTTGGAGAAACTAAACAAAAACTGTATACTAAAATGAATGCACACTGAAAATCTATCAAAGACAAGAATACCCAACTACCTCTGGGTGCACACTTCTCTCAGGACAGTCACTTTCTCTCCGATCTCTCAGTTCTAATACTCAAATGGAACTTACAAAACACCTTTTGTAGACAAGCCTATGAACTTCACTTCATAAATCTGCTGGATACAAAAAATCATGGACTTAATATGGACATTGGTTTTATGACACATTACAACCTGCCTGACATCTGATTCACCAGGTACCTGCCTGAGAGCTTCTTTTCTACCTTGTACTCTATCGCTGCACTCTCTCCCTTCAGCCTTTTTTCCCTGCTCTCTTCCCCCTCCCCACTCTGCTTCACCTCTCTGCCTCACCTTGTGTCTTTCTAATTCTACCTATTTACATTCTCACTGACATCCTGCCACACTTTTAGCTTCTTTCATTCCTTGGAGTCTCAGAACAGCAAAGACTCCCCATGCCTGAAAAAGGGTGACTACACCCAAAGGGCTGCCAAAAATGTTTTTCCCATCTACTTAGTTGGTATAATAAAAGATATCACATCTACTCAAAGAACCCTGCCTGCCTATGTCCTTAGACCAACACAGCTACAACCAAAAATCCAGCAATAGGTGAAAGAAAATCTAGCTCTTTATGTTTTTCCAGAGGGAGAGAGAATCTTTTCCCTTTTCACGATCAGTCTCTCAGTTTGACAGTTCTCTCTTTTAGGCAGCTTCTTGGACAACTACTAATCCTCTATACTGATCTGTCTTGGGGTCTTGTTTCTCCTCTGCCCTTTCTGGTTTTCGTGCTCAAACTTTTTTGTCATCCAAGGTGCTACAGAATCCATTTCCATGTCCAGATGCTCTCTGTTTCTCTCTCTCCCACACATACTTCAAACTCCCACCAAGCTGAATTTCTTCTCCACTTTCATTCAGTATTGTATTCCCCTTTGCTCTTCCCCAACCTTCTCTGTTCCCCACATGTCCTTTACAAGGTAAACCTCATAGGTGAATTTGTCAAGTCAACCCCCTGTAGGTCTAAAGTAAAGAAACACTTTTGAAGAACCAGTTCACCCCTTCCTATTGTCTATCAGCTTACAGGGAAACCAATACTTCTTTGTCTGCTTTTGAAGATGCAGGCGTATACAAGTTCCAATTTTCAACATTAATCATGAATGTACTGTATTCAAAATATACATTATTGGCATATACCGTGTCTGTTAAACTGACTATGGAATAATAGAAAGGAAGGGGAAAATCCAAAAATTGGTATTTGAATTACAGGATATTGACTACAATGGAAATTTAATCAAGAACCCATTTGTAATAAGGCTGAAACTGGCCTGTCAAATACTAGTTGATGGCATCTTAATTAAAAAGGAATATAAAACTGTAGGTAAGAGGTGGGAATGGATCATTAAAATGTGAGGAGAGGGTTATGTAAACCATATAAAAACTGATCTTTATCCTACAAAGAAAAAATAAAAACAGAAATCAGCATACAATATAACAAACCAATTCAATCTCTATTGAAGACACTTCATAGATTTCAGATTTCATAAACATTAGGGTTGGAAGGGACCTTGGAAGATCACTGAGTCCAGCCCCCTGCCCCAGGGGCAGGAAGTCAGCTAGGGTCAAAGGATCCCAGCAAGATAAGTATCCAAACATTTTTTAAAAGAGTCCAGAGTAGGTGCTTGCACCACCTTTGGAGGAGGTCTATTCCAGGCCTGGCGGGCTCGGACAGTAAAGAAGGTTTTCCTTATGGCCAGCCTAAAATGATGAGGCTGTTTTGACGTTGTTTCGATGTTTGACCCATTCACTATAATGGGGAAGCTCGAAACAGCCTCTTTCATCTGGCAGACAAAGGGGGACCCGCAACCCCGGGAGGGCTGTGGGGGCTGTGCCAATCCTCCAGGGGCTGTGGGACCCCGATCTGCCTGCCAGATGAGAGAGGGAAGTTGGGGAGATTGGGATCAGAAGCCCCCTTAACAGAGATGAGTGTGATACTATCTCCCAGATCTTGGTGGTCCTCAAGGTCTCTCTCAAGGTCACCAAGACCCTCAGCACTGGCGATGTCCTCCATAGTCAGGTAATTCTGGTAGTGAGGGAACTTCAGAGCCAAATGGACAGCTTCCAGGGGATCAATGTTCCTGGCTGGGGAAGCCACTGTCACCACACGTCCAGGCACTGGTGAGGCAGATGAAGGAGGGCACCAGAAAAAGGCTTGATCCCTTGTAGTCCATTACAGCCTACGTGCTGACTGCCATATGTGTGAAGGGCAATGTATGCAGCAGCTAAAGCCTGAATCAGTGGATGGAGGTGCTCATAAAGAGAGTCATGGAGGCAGAACAGTAGAGGTGGGGGAACATGGAAGAGGGGGATCCACTGTCCCATGCTACCATACCATCCAGTCTCCTCTTCCACCACAAGTGCTGTCAATGTAGGCCAAAGGCATGGCTTTCATGGTGGGGTCCAGAGGCACCAGACCACACCATCAGGCAGGTAGCGCTCAGGCCTTGGTGGCTGCCTATCTCACTGAGGATGTGGAGCCACTGCTTTGAGACCCCTTGGCCTATCGAGCAACCTGCAGCCAGATGTGGCAGGATCTGGCCACAGTTGCTCACAAATACCTGTCCTATCCACTGACCAGTGTTCCAAGCAAGAGGGTGTTCAGCATTGCTGGTGATGTTGTGACACCCCACTGCACCTCTTTGGATCCTGGTTTGGTAGAGCAGCTGGTGTTCTTCGAAGTGAACCTCCCACTGCTGGGGTTCCCCAAGCTCCAAGTGCAGATGGAGTGAGTGCCACCCTCCTCACTCCATCTGTACATATTTTCTTTTGGTTTGTGGTTTCTAAACTGTTTAATGCCCTGGAGGCAGCACTGATTGTATCACCAGCCAGCAGGGGGAGAACATGTCCCTGCTGAGTTCCCATGTCAGGATGAACTTGGAGGTATAGGATGGGGCTATGGGGAAGGAGGAGGCCTTAGTATGGGCATGAGTATTGGAATTGGGCATGACTTAAAACTGTACCCTACCAGGGTTGGGAGGCCTGGTGGGACTGCAGCCCCCAGGAAATGCCAGGACTGAGGATCTCCCTGGTGAAAGGTCGGTAGGAGGCACCTTATAACCTCCAGCCACTGCACACATACACAGTCCTGGCTTTCGCCCAGACCCCAAGATCTTTGAGAAGCCTGAGGCTTGCTGGTTGCATTAGAGTTGTGAGGCTCCAGGTAAGCTCAGCTTAGCTGCCTGGGATGCCATCTGCGAAGCATGGGCCATAGTATAGGGAAGGTATGGAGCTGCAGAATCACATACCAGGAAGAAAAGGTTCTTTAGGGCCAGTATCTTTTAGTAGACCACCTGAATAGTTGGAGAAATATATCTTAACAATCTTTCAGATTGAAAAACCTTCATCAGGCTGAGGAAGCATCTGCAGTTGGTGTGCGTGCTCTTCCTGGATGAAAGGAATAGTAAAGAAGCTAGAGGCTGGCATGCAATGCAGGCAAGAAAGCTAGTCAGTGAAAATGGAAATGGAGGTGTCAGGGGGTGAGGGACAGGTTGGGACAGGGGGGAAGGGGGATGTAGCAGGTAAAAGTGGAGAGGTACCTGGGGATTCAGATGTCCAGCAGGTTGTAGTGTGTCGGAATTCCAATATCTATATTGAATCCATGAGTTTCTGTACCTAGGAGGTTGATGGAGTGAAGTTCATCTGTGAAAATTGGTTTGTAAGAACAACAAAAAGTAGTTCTATAAGTATGTTGGCCAGAAAAGAAGTACCAAGGAAGCTGTGAGTCCTCTGTTAACAAGCCAGGGGGAACTCCTAAATGGATATGCAAAGAAAGCAGAGCTACTCAATACCTACTTTGCCTCAGTTTTCACAAAAAAATAACCTGCAGCCTAATAGGAATTATCTGGATAAGGAAGGGGACAAACTGATGGAGGAGATAACAAAAGAGAGGGTCAGAGAGCTTTTCTTTAGGGCTGTGCAAAATTTCGCCGGCTGTTTCATTCCAACACTGTTTCAACCAATTTTGAGGTCAAAACAGCAAAATCGGACAAAACAAAGCCAGTTGAAAAAGCCTCGAAACAAAACAAGGCTGGTCGAAATGTAGAACATACCTGATCAACTGGTTCGTCAACCAGGTACCAGAGAACTGGAAAAGGGGCAATGTAATGCCTCTCTTTAAAAAGGGCAAAAAGGGGACCCAGGGAACTCCAGATCAGTTAGCCTCACCTCAATACCTGGGAAGTTACTGGAGCATATCCTAAGGAAGACCATTTGCAAGCATCTGAAGGAGGAAAGGCTGATCACAAGCAGCCAGCATGGATTTATGAAAAATAAATCATGTCAAACAAACTTCTTTGAAAAAGTAACCATCTGGGTGAACAAAGGGAATGCTATGGATATAGTGTATCTAGACTTAAGTAAGGTTTTTGACTAGGTCCTGCATGACTTCTCCTAAAAAAATTAGAAAAAGGTGGGTTAGATAAAACTAATACAAGGTGGATAGATAACTGGCTCAATAAACACAAACAAAGGGTAATTATTAATGGGCCCGTGTCAGGATGGCAGGAGGTTTCAAGTGCAGTCTCACAGGGTTCTGTCCTGGGCCCAGTGCTGTTTAACATGTTTATTAATGATTTGAATTCTAGCATGGAAAGCTTCTTGAGCAAGTTTGCAGACAACATGAAACTGGGAAGGATTGCAAATGCATTGGAAGATGCAAGTGCAATTCAGAAGGATCTTGACAGATTGGAAATGTGAGCTATTGAGCTAGAGCTAACAGAATTAAGTTCAACTGTAGACAAATGCAAGGTGCTACACCTTGGGAGGAATAATCAGAAACACAAATATAAAACAGGTTACACCTGATTGGAGGGCAGCACTATGGAAAAGGACTTGGGAGTCTTGGTAGACCACAGACTCAATACGAGTCTGCAGTGTAATACAGCCATGAAGCAGGCAAATGTAGTTTTGTGATGCATCAATAGAAGTACTGGGTCTGAGACATGGGAGGTGATAGTGCCTCTCTACTCGGCACTGGTTAGACCTCAGCTTGAGTAGTGTGTGGAGTTCTGGGGTCCACATTTTAAAAAGCACATGAAAAAGGTAGAGAAGGTCTAGAATGTGACAAAGATGATCAAGGGGCTTGGAAGTCAAATCATACGAGGAGAGGCTGAAGGAGCTAGGCATGTTCAGCTTGTGGAAAGGAGCTCAAGAAGGAACATGATAGCAATCTTCAAATATTTGAAGGGCTGCCATAAAGAAAAGGGCAAGCACCTTTTCTCTCTTGTTACAGAGAGAGGGGCACAGACCAATGGCTTGAAGTTATAGCACAGTAAGTTTAGATTGGATATCTAGAAAAACTTCTTCGCTGTGAGAATAGTGAAGCAGTGGAATAGACTGCTTTGGGAAGTTGAGGAGCTGTTCAGGAAGAGGTTGGACAGCCCCTGATCATGTATGTTCTAGACATAGCTGTGCCTATGTTCTACTATGGGTATTTCCCATACTCTGGGCTTTGCTGGTTTCCCCCCACCCTCCTCCACCCTTTCTGCTACATGTCTCAAGGTTTTGTTAAGCCTTCCTCAAAGGCACTGGGTATTGGCTACAGCCAAAGCTGGGGACTTTGCCTGGGGTGTGCCAATGCTCCTGCTGGAATCAAAGTTGGAGGTTCCAAGCTAGAGGGTCTTGCCTCTCTGCTTAGGGTCAGAACAATTGCCATATTTGGGGTCAGGAAGGAATTTTACCCCAGGGTCACATTGGTATAGACTGTGGGGTTTTTTACTTCCTCTGGAGCAGGAGGTGTGGCCCTCTACCCAGGACCTCTTGAGCATATATTGACAACACTTCATAGAAGCAGGACAGTGGCTGCCATGTTTTCCTGCTTTATCTGTGGCAGGCTAGGGTGTTAGGTCTGTGTTGTGTCAGGGGGGACAGTAGTCTTATGTAGAGTTTAGGTTATAGATTTGTATAGGATGATTTGGATAGGGATGATCCTGCCTCAGGCAGAGGGGTTGGATTAGGTGACCTCTGGCGGTCCCTTCTTGTCCTATTTCTCTATGATTCTATGACCCATATCCCTTCTTATATGTAGGTGGGTGTCTTGATCTTCAGCCTGGGCCATACCAGTCAACCACCTTCTTGGCCTAAATATGGTTCCAAAACCATCTCAAGTATTGTAACATTACACCCAAAAATTGACTTTTTCAACTTACATGTTACCATTGTCCCTCTAGGCTAACCTTCTTCATTCCATTCTTTCAGTCCCTTACCCTTCTGCTGCCTCACTCCTGCAACTTCTTTGGTTGTTTTCTCTAGCCATCACTCTGCCCTTTCATTCCAGCAGCCAGTAGCTCTACTGCGTTCTTCAGCCTGACTCCTGCAGACTCTCTAGCTCTTCACTAGGAACTGTGCACAGTGCTCCTTAGTTGGACATTCTAGCTCTTTTTCTAGACCAGACAGAAACCATCACTTCTTTCTGGTTCTCAGACATATAGCTCTTGGTATGGATGGGGCAAGAAGGGGGGGTTTTCTTAGCCCTAATGGGTCATTCACCCCCTGCTTCTACCCTACCACCCAAGTCATGGGAGTGGGGCTCCATTACACTATGGCTACCAGAAGAATGCTGATATCTAAGGGAAATCTTATTACATAGGAAGAAGCTTCTGAGCTTTTTCTTGTATTGACCTGCTTCTCTTCCAGGTGAACAAACAAGCTGAAATACCTTTAATCCACCACCGTTTAAGGCAAGTATTCAAACATTGCTGAATCACTCTGAAGCACTGTAATTGCCTGCTACCAGAGGAAAACCCTGACATTTGCATTCCTAAGAATGAAGATATGGAAGGGACCTTTCCTGTGACACACATCTCTTTAATAGCCAATCAAAATATTAAAGGTATGAGAATAAGCAAGTGGAGTATAAAGGAAGAACAGTAGTTTCTTAGTAGAAGGAAATGTGTGGATATTTCAGAATGTTTTTTCCTATTTAAAGAGAAACAAAAAAAGCAAAGCCAACAACACCACCACCAAACCAAAGGAAGAATAAAGATTATATTAAAATGTTCTGCATCTGTCCATCTCTTTAGGAAATAATCTCCTTGTTCACTCCAGATGGAATGGGCTTCATGTGCTATTGAATGTCAATCCTTCCCTCTGTCAGAAGACAAGGCTTCCAGATCATTTTTCCCCATCTAAACTCCCGATGAACTGGCAGGTCATAAGTCACTGACAATTCTATTAGAAAGCTAGATAAATGGAAGATTGCCCCCCATCTGTTCCCCTCCTTTTCTACCTGCATATGAACAAGGTGACAAATGGCCTCTCTGCAAGTTATTCACAATTTCCATATGAACAAAGGGGACTATAAAAGATGGGCTTGCATCATACTTTTCCATCATACTGTGATGTTGGCTTAGGCAAGATTAGTGGCTTTGGAAACAAGCTGTGGAGATTTTTCTGAACCATTTTTCCTCTTCTTAGCAAGAATGTCTGTCCTGTCAGTTGCAAAGCAAGGCCCTACCATCTCTCTTCACTTGGTAGCCACTGTTTATCATACAGTCCTGTACCACTGCTGTCAACCTTTCATGTTAGGGAGAGTTTCCCTCTAGGGACCAGTAGTACTGAGTTATCATTCAGGTGGCAACAGACACCATCTTTGTGCTATCACGGAAGTTTAAATTGTGGAACAAAGGCCAAGAAAACAGATGTCTCTACCCCTTGTCACACCACAAGCACCCCACATTTCTGGCTGTGACAAAGGTGGTAATAGGTTTATTGTGGCAAACATCTGGGGTTTTTTGTGGCATGAGAACATGGGCAGCCTGGAGCTTCCCACACCATGTAGCTGGTCTTCACAGGCACTTCCACAGCTTAAGGATCCCAAACCTGCACACCCCAGGAATTTCTGCACAGGATTGGGCCTCTCAGTATCTGGGAGTGCCTGCCCAGTTTTTCCCTCTTACAGAGGCACCCTGCAGAGATTCCCCTGGGTGCGTCTCTATATGT
>NW_005842284.1:1301658-1347619 GCF_000455745.1 Alligator sinensis | reverse complement strand
TCTGTACTTAGAGATGTGTCTCAGGGACTCTCTGAGGTGCAGCTCTGTAAGTGGGGAAGGCTGGGGTTCCCTGCTTAGAGACACATCCAGGAGAATCTCTGAGGTGCAGCATCACTGCAAGCAGGAAACCCCAGCTTTCCCCTTTTACAGGGCACGTCTGTACGAGATGCTATGTCACCTTACAATGAGCTACAGTGACATAGCTTTTCATTGCCGTGATGTAGCACTGGTGGGCACAAACCGTGATGCTACTGCGCAGTAGTTTGTTGCTACTGTGCAGTAGGGTCGGAAATGACCTGGGCGGTGTCGGGACTATGGCACCAGGACTGCTAAAGCAAGTACTAAATGACTGCACAGTAACAACTGCACAGTTGGGCATACATGTAGATGCGCCCACAGTGACATACCCCTGGGAATCTCCAAAGTGCCTAAATGAGGAAAGCCAGGTTTCCCTAGTTACAGAGAAATACCCCCTAAATTGCCTGGGGCACATCTCTGCAAGTGGGAAACCTTGGCTGTCCCCAACCCAGGGAATTTCTGAGGTGCATCTCTGTAAGCAGGGAACACGTTACCCCTTCTCCCACATCAGGCAGGGACAAAATGTGGTTGGACACATGCTGTCACAGATGATCAACTCCCTTTGGTGTCTTTTGTTTATATCACTAGTCACCAAGTGTTTCCTCTAGTCAGAATGAGTTTGGAGATGGGTTGTGGTCACAAACTTCACTTCCAGTTTTGGTTTCAGTGTTTGTCCTCTTCCACAATTTCCTAAAGCTCTAATTTGGCTCTAAAGCTACAAATGAGGCAAAGGACAAAAAAGATCGAAATTTAAAAAGAGAGAAATGTAATTTGACCGCAATCCCATTTAGGCTTCAGACTGAGTGGAAATGAGTGCCCCTCAGATCATGTCCACCCAACCTCTGAATCACCCTAGGATGCTCCACAGCGAAGCGTATCACGTTCATTCCATACATGCTACAGCTTGGAAAAATATTATGTAGCTAGAGCAGTGCTGGGTAAGCACCATAAGCTTTCTGTTTAGTATGTGGCTGTTGGTTCCTACCCAGTGCATCTGCATGGGACTTACTGTGGAGTAAAGTAGGTTAATGCATGGTTTGCTAGCACTGTACCAAGAAATACGGTACTAAATTAACTATTCATTAGCTACTGTGCAGTGGCACATGTGTAGACATGACTGGGAGCAATTTCCTCCGAGTCAGCCTAGGCAGCAGGGGGCCACAGGGGGTGGCGGAGGGGAGGAAAAGGGGGAGGGAGGAGCTGCCCGCAGCTCCAGTGCAGAACTCAGGAGAGCAGCCCAGCTTAGCAGTACGTGCTTGAGGCGATGCCCCATGGCAGAGCAGCAGCAGCGCCCTGAGCTCTCCCCTTATTTTGCTTGCTGAGGGGATGGGGGAACTCTCTGTCCCTGCAGCACTGGGTCAGGGACTGAGAATTTCCCCATCCCCTTATCCCTGCCAGTGCCTGTGCAGCATATGCCCCAGTTGGCTCCCACTCCCTGGCTGTGCCTGGGGGGAGCCAGGAACTGAGTGGCACTGGTATGGGAGAAAGCCATGGGGAGAGAAGCAGTGCCAGGACTGGGGGCATCCGTGCAGGGGTAAGGAGTGCCAGGACTGGAGGAAGACATGTGGGAGGTAAGCAGCACTAAGATCAGAGAGAGATGTGTCTCCCCTCGGTCCCAGTGCTGCTCACCCCATCGTCCTTGCATCTCTCCCCAATCCCAACACTGCTTACTCTACCATGCATCTCCCCCTGGTCCCGGTGCTGCTCAGCTCCTAGCTGCCCCCAGGCATAGGTGGGGAACAGGAGCTGATGGTGGCATGTGCTGCACAGGCAGCAGCAGGGTGAGGTGATGGAGAAACTCTCTGTCCCTGGCCCTGCATTGCAGGGACAGAGTGCTCCCCTGTCCCAGTACTGCTCAGCTCCCAGCTCCTGTCCCGGCTCCAGGGACAGATTGCTCCCCCGTCCCCTCACCAAGCAAAGCAAGGTGAGGACTCAGGGTGCTGCTGCTGGGCCATCATACCAAGCCAGCACCGCCAGGCTGGGCTGTGATCCCAAGCTCCACATGGCTGGGAGCTGTCCCCTGCTCCAAGACAACTCCCCCCTCTCCTGAGAACCCAAACCTGACCTCCATCCCCCTGCCAGCCTGGGGCTGATACTGGGGGAGTCTCAAGCTCCCCCTGCCTGTTGCAGGGGGGCAGAGCATGGCAGGGGGGCAGGAGCAGACCTGAACTCAACTGCTCCCATTGGGAGAACATTTTCTCTCAACACAGGGGCTCATGTAGAAGTGTTGACAGGCACAGTTTACTGTGCCTTATTTTAATGTGCAGTAACCATAAGGCTCATTAATTACCCATGTAGACATTCCCACCTAGTATTTCTTTAAAAGTTGATACATTACATCTCTTCGGAGCATTGCATAGTACAGGTGTGTCATACTTTTCTAAAGAGCTACCTTGAATGGCCCAGAAGCAGTATAGACATGCTCTCTATGAATCAATCATCTTGCAGTTTTCTGGCTTTCATTGGTGTGTGAGACAGTTGGAATATTATTCAAATACAGTAGTTTTGCTTCTGAATTAAAAATGAATTTTTATACTGGAGAAATGCAAAATTACTGAATGTATGTCCTGTAACATACTTTCTATTTGTTTGTAAGTTTTCACTGATTCCCCTGAAATTGAGTTTGATTGCTATTTCTCAAAATTCAGCTTCTTTTTCTTCTTGATCTTCTGATGCAATTATAATCATGTTCTTGGAACCAATTTGTTGATATAGAAATATTATTACTTATTATTATACTGCAATACCACCCTGAGAGCCCAATCAACATTGGAATAAAGCAGTAAGACCAATAACTGTGATATCACCAGCAAAGGATTATTATTGTATGCAAAACCAAATAGCCCAATGTCATACAGACACCCCCTGGAAACAGAGATATTCCTATTTCTCAGAAAAATAAATCATATTTAAGGCCTTTTTTTCCCTGAGAAGGAATCTGGGGCTGATACCTCTCACCAGCCCTTTCTAGAAGGCGAACGGTGATTGAGAGACAAAGAAAACCTGGTTTAAATTCTTTACTACAGTTCATCTACTTTCCACAACTGTGCTGCCTGCTTCATCATACTGAAGCTTAACTACAATCAGAAGGAAAGGTCATCATGACATAACTAGAACATCCAGCAAGAATGGAACCGTTTTTGTTCTGTATGTCTGGCATATTAAGCAGCAGTGCTGGCAAATAAATGCTAATATTTTTGTGAAATATCTCGGTCCCATGAAAGGTAAATATCTTCATTTTTAGATAGAATAAAAGGTCAAAAAAGATAGATTAGAAAAGTGCAATTTTCAGAAACATAACTATTTCTGAAGTCAATAGTAAAGCTTCAGTTGCTTTCAATGGGAGTGAACTTAGGCCATCTACACGTGCTATTAATGTGCAGCAATAAACTCCAATGCATATTGCAACAGAGTTTACTGCTCTTAGGTGCCACATTTACATATGGACCCAAGACTGCAGCATGTCGACCCAGGTTGAAACCACACCAGGTGGCAGGAGGCCCTGGGGCTCAGCCTGCCAGCCCAGGGCTGCTCCGACCCAGCTCAACGTGCTGCAGAGGGGCTGGCTGGGGCACAGTCTTTATAGACAGCCCCAATACAGAATGGATGCAGAGGAAAAATTCAGAAGATTTATAATTTCTTTGAAATTTGGGGAATGTCTTTTATTGAAATCAATAATTGTTTAAACAAAAATTTATCATTTTTCAGGAAAATTTATATTTAGTTGAAAAAGCCATTTTCCATTGAAGAGAAATAATTGAGGAACTATTTGACCAATTCTTGTTCTCTATTATAAAAAAAATAAATATACACCCAAAATTTAGAAAGTGTGCCTTTCTAATTTAGACACAGCGAGAGAGAGAGAGAGAGAGAGAGAGGCTGTACATTTCTAAAGGTTTCATTTATTTACTGATGAGTCAGGTGATGGATACATTCAGATGGTGAGCAGAAAGGATCATTCACTATAAATATATAAAGGGATATTATAAAGAGGACAAGAACCAATTATTCTAATTAGTCAGCAAAGACAGAACAAGCTGTAATGGGCTTAAAGGGACACTGTCTAATTGAATTTTTTTAACTAACTAAAAAAATCCCAGTTTATGAAACAGCACCCTTTAAGTAGCATGTCCTTAATTTTTTTTAAATTCTTTAAAATTTTTTACAAGGCATTTTCCACTTCCCTTTTTTAGTTTTATTAAAGGCTTTTAAGCATGGAAGAAACTGAGTAAATACAAAGATACATTTCAAATGGCTACAGTCAAAGTGCAGTAATATGCTCAATTAAAATTAACCAAAATAAATGAGAAAATAACTTTTCCTCATCTTTTTGAGCAACACTTAATCTTAGGTATCACATCTAAATAACATGGATACAGACAGAAATGAGGTTCTTAAAGAAGCTATTTTTTATATTCCAGGTTACAATTGCAATACTTTATCATTGTGTATGTCCCAGCAATATAATCTGAGACACTTTAAAGTCCTCTTTACAGATTGTGGGTACTCAGCACTTTGAGAATATCAGATCTCTTTGAGATGTCTGTAGTTGGGTGTCTCAAAATGTTAAAAAGAAACTTGAGAGGCAATACTACTTGTCATAATATAGCTTTTTGTACAATGGTACAAAAAAGTGACTTTCTTTGATTCTTAACTATTGTCACATAGCAAATGTTTTGTAGGGAACAATCCTTCAGTAGTGGATTGAACTAGATGATATGATAGATCTTTCCCATCTCTAATTTTTATACGAGCACAAACCAATACATACAACTAGGAACATTAATCACAGTTGGGTACTGACTTAAATTGAAAAACCAAAAATAATGTTTGGTGCATGCTCAGCACACAATGTTCTAATGTTTATAACTGTAATTTCCAAACCAAATTTCTTCAAACAAAGCAATGCATCATGCAGGAAGTATGTCTGTTCCCAAAGATGAAATTTCAAAATAAAGTTGGTTTGTATTGGTGGAGATGAAAAGCATATGAAAAATATCTTAAGTGGTAAAAATCACTTTTTTCCTTCTGATTGGATAATGTCATAAACAGCTGGATTGATTTTCATGAAACTTTCCAAATAACAATTCACTTTTGGACTGAAACCAAGCATGAAAAATTTCAGCCCAAAAGGTAATATTTTTTGAGAAAGTTATAAATGGCTATGATTTAGAATCAAAGCTCCATTTCAACCTTTGCAATAGCATCACAACCACAATGCTACGGTAACTTATGTTGAGGGAAGCAGTGATGATATATAAAGCCAAATCCTCTTGATTTCAACTGAACCATACAAATTTATATTATCAAATAATTTGTCCCATGGTATCAAAATGAGGTATAAAACAGAGAGGAGGAAAAAGAGGACTGGAAACAAGAGGAAGAGAACAAAATTAAGGAAGGTGTGTTAAAGGGGAAAAAGTGAAAAACTGAAAATCAAGAATGACACACGAAAAATGCAATCTTTAATAGGGCTGTGCGAGGCTTCAGACCGTGCTTCAGATTCGGAGAAGGTTTGGACGCTTCAGCATCCAAAGCAGCATGTCTGGTTTGAAGCGCTGGCTTCCTTAGGCTTTCCAAAGTGATTCGGACCTTCCGAGGCACTTTGGAAAAGCTTCGGAGCTGCTTCGGAGATCCAGCCATAGGGTATAATGGGGAATCAATGAAATAGCTATAAGTTTGTTGGTTTTTGTCTGATTTGGATTAAATTTGCAGGAGTGGTAGCCTCTGTTGAGAGCATGAAGCCTGCCAAGTTTCAGGAAGATTGGTGCAGGTGTTCAGGGGTAACTGCACCCCACATTCTTGAAAGAAAACTCGTGTCATGTCTACGTGTTACGCCACAGGGGGGGTGAAAACTGCCAGGGTGGTAGCCCCTAGTGAGGCCACAAAGCCTTCCAAGTTTCAAGAAGATCAGTGCAGGGGTTTGGGGGGAACTGCACCTTAAGCTGCTGACAGGCAAAACTCATGCTCCAGGGTCATGAGTTTTGCTTGTCCGCACCTTGAGGTGCAGTTCTCCCCAAACCCCTGCACCTATCTCCTTGAAACTTGGCAGGCTTTGTGGCCTCAGCAGGGGCTAGCACCCCTGCAGTTTTCACCCCCCTGTGGTGTAACACATACACATGAGTTTTGTTTTCAAGAATTTGGGGTACAGTTCCCCCAAACCCTTGACCGATCTTCTTGATACTTGATAGTCTTCATGCTCTCAGCAGAGGCTACCACCCCTGAAAGGTTCATCCAAATCAAACAAAAACCAACAAAGTTATAGATATTTCATTGATTCCCCATTATACCCTATGGCCAGATCTCTGAGGCAGCTCTGAAGCTTCAGAGCCGCTTCGGCTGGATCAAAGTGGTAACCCAGTCTGGAGCTCCGGATCAGATCACTGGCATCTGAAGCAGCTAGATCCAAAGTCAGCTCAAATAGCTACCTACTCACACAGGTCTAATCTTTACCTTCAAGTGCCATATTCTCTTGGCAGAAGATATGGTTAATTTCCACTGATTTCAATGCGTCTTCCATTCCCTTTGCTGAGTAGAACAGGCCATCTATAAGGCAAGTAAAGGAATAAATGTAAGAAACAGAAATAAATAGGAGGATTAAAAGAAGGAAATTAAGCTTAGAAATTAATCATACTATCTCTGTACACCCATGAACAGGTATTTAGTAGGGCTGTATAAAGCTTTGGTACCTGATTTGATTCAGAGGAGATTCGGTCCGATTCAGGGATTGAATCTCCAAATCTGAATCAAGTTGGGAGACCAATTAAAAGCTCTGAATCATTTCAAAGCATCCAAATCAATTTGGACAAGCTTCAGAAAAGATTTGGCCGCTTCAGAGATTTGGCCATAGACTAAACAGGTAGCTGACAGCTGCCTCCAGCTGGTAAGTCTGTTGGGGTTGGGGAGAGGAAAGGGGATGAGGGAGAGAGGGATTGGGGCTGGGACTGGGACAAGCTGCCCAGTTGGGGCGAGGGATGCATTACTCAGGGAGTGGGGAAGGGGGGCACAGGATGCAGGCACAGCAGTGCTGGGAGCGGGGACTCTCCCCTGCTACCACTTGCCCATCCAGGGCAGGGGAGGTGGGCAAGATGCAAGCATGGCTCAGTCCAGGCAGAAGGCGGCAAGCAGCAGCAGGGCATAGCCCCCACGCCCAGCGCTGCTGTGCCTGTATCCCGTGCCCCCTGCACCGGCTGGCAAGTGGCAGCAGGGTAGAGTGCCCATTCCCAGTGCTGATGTGGGCGTGGAAGCACTGGGAAGGGGGCTATGCCCTGTTACTAACCGAAGCAAGTTGCACCTGCATCGTGTCCCCCTCTCCCCCCTGCACTGGCTGGGCATGCAGCAGCAGGGCAGAGCCCCCACAGCTCCCCCCACTGGGGCAGAGGCAGGCACAGGTGGAGGAGCTGCAGGAGAAACCCCCATGGCTGCCCTGTCCTGCCTAATCCCTCACCCAGCCCAGCCTCCCAGCATTAAAAACATTTTTTTTTAAAGCCCCTCACCCAACGGCTGTGGCAGCAGTGACCGGGGCCTCTGAGGGCTTGTGGCAGAGCACCCATGCAAAGCATAGGGCCATGGGAGGCAGTGGGGATTGCCCCCCACTATGCTTGGCACCCATGTGGCAGCTGCCCCAATGCATGGGTGCAGTACAGGTGCTGCACGCTGTCTGAGAGCTGGGGTGGCTTCAGCTGTCACCCAGAGCCTGGCATCGCTTGGCCACAGTGGCCTCAGCTCCCACACAGCATGCGGTGCCCTGCCAAGCTGTGCTGCACCCACACAACGTGACAGCTGCTGTGTGGGTGCCAAGTGAGGAGGGCGATACCCACTGCCCCCCCACTGCCCCACGCTGCAGGGGGGCCTCTGCCACGAGTTCCCAGAGGCCCCAACCATCACTGCTGCAGTCGATGAGTGTGGACCTTTATTTTTATTTTTTTTTAAGTGCCGGGATTAGGCTGGGGCCAGGCAGGGGATGGGTCAGGCATGGCAGCCATGGGGGCTTCTCTCATGGCTCCCCCCTCCCCCAGGGGACTCATGGCTCCCCTATCCCGGAGAGAGGCAGGCACAGCTGGAGGAGCAGCAGGAGAACCTTCAGCCACCCAGCTGTGCCTGCCTCTCTCCGGCCGATCCATATCACTGAATCTCTCTGAATCAGCGCCAAATCTTCCAATGCCGATTCGGCTAAATCAATTCAGGACAGTTAGCCGACTCTCCAAATCGAATCACTGTCCTCTGAACTGGCCAAATCTGAATCAAAGACTTCCCTATTCACACAGGCTTAGTATCTGATTGGTTTAAATATTTATGGCAATTTTAATTTCAGTGAACCTATACCAATACCATAACTACCTCTCTAGAGAACTACAATTCCTAGAATGCCTTGTACTCTGCCCACCTCTCTTCTCTGGTTTCTGCTGCTGGAGAGGGTAGGAGTGGGGACGAGTGAAAGGAGTCTGCCCAGGGTACATTTTTCCATGCTACACCTCTGTATAAATTTATACCACCCAAGGATATGCCCCATCATTTTTACAAGTTTCTAAAAAAGGGATCTAAGAAGATAGTAGTAGCCTGGTAGAGTCCAGAGGAGAGCCATGCACATGATCTGAGGGTGAGAGAACAAGCCTTTTGAAGAGAGGCTGAGAGCCATGGGACTCTTCAGCCTGGAGAAGTGCAAGTTCAGAGGTGACTTGGTGGCAGCCTATAAGTGCATAAGGGGTGTGCATCAGGATCTGGGAGAGTGCCTGTTCACCAGAGCACCCCAAGAAATAACAAGATCAAATGGTCACAAACTCCTGCAAGACTGTTTGAGGCTGGACATAAGGGAAAACTTTACAGTCCAAGCCCCCAAGGCCTGGAATAGACTCCCCACTGAAGTGGTGCTAGCACCTACTCTGGATACTTTTAAGAAACAGTTGGATGCCTATCTTCTGGAATCCTTTGACCCCAGCTGACTTCCTGCCCTTTGGGCAGGGGGCTGGACCCAATGATTTTACAAGGTGCCCTTCCGACCCTAATGCCTATGAAATGTAAGAAATCTATGTTAAGAATGTATGTGGGAGGGAGGGGGAAGAAGCTATCCTAAAGAAAAATAGGAATTGGGAGCTAGGATCCTGACTAGATAGAGGGATGGGGAAGTGACTCCTAGTGTTAAAAATACTGAGACCAGTTTTGTCACATATTAGCTCATTAATATTATATGATGCTGCGTTTTATTTTACTTTATCTTTTCAGGAAAGGAAGCTATTTTGTGGCTTCACCAGGATGAGAGATGTTAAAGGCCAGGCTGGACATACATCTGATAGGGATGGTTTAAACATAATTAAATCAACTCTGACATAATTTAGGCAGATGGCCTCACAGAGCAATTAGAAATGTATTACATTCCCAATATTCCTCTGAAAATATATATCCAAAGGCTAGAGATATTTCATGGTTGGAGTTTTCCGTTCTAAGGAGCTAAAGGCTGCAAGGTATTAAGTAATGTGTCCAAAATGTTCACACAGATAACTGCATTTCTGACAGGAATCGTGGAAGAATATTCATTATATTAAAAGAAAAAAAATAACCCTTGCATTGCAAGCTGGGTAGATGTAGTCTTGCTGCCACAATCTGACTGAAACAATAACTCAAATTTAAAAGATTCAAATGATCATTCAAAAGTTGGGTCATTTATCTGCACCTTTTGAAACTACTGAACCAAGCAAGAAATTTCTTGGAGACAGACTGTGTCTTAACATTTGAAAATTGCAGGTCCAGCAAGGCCAAAAATATCACAAATGCAGCTTTATTTATAGGATTTGGCACTCTTGCTTCTAGTTACAAGCAGAAACAAGAAAACAATGAGATATAGCTATATATCTGATATATATATAGCTATTGATAAGCAAACTTGTGCAAACCTCAAATCAAGTTGGGTTTGAATTGTGGGCCAAATTATGGATTGCTTGCTAGTGATGAGTTTTATATTATAATATTTTTAGATCTATTCACAGTATTCTTTTCTAGAGCAGTCCAAACAATATAGAGGAAACCCTTTAGTTATCTGAACCTGGCATCTGATGAGTTTATGGGGAAAAAGCAGTTTCCATGAATTAGAGAAAACCTAAAATAGTCTTCAGTATTCTGGAAATATTTACAATGCTGCTTAAATATTTCATTACCAATTTCCAAGATTGTACAAAGCATGCACCTTCTCAGGACAAATGGGTAAACTTTTGTTCAGTTTTGTATGTTATTTGATTTTAGCACCAGAGCTAGGGACAGACATTACACATAAACCGGTTTAAGTGATCAGAAACTGGTTTAAACCTGTAACAGAACAGATGTTCAGTGCACATAAACCAGTTTGAAAATGGCTGAAACTAGTTTGAGATAAACCTGGCTCAATGTAGTATCAGATTTAACTAATTTGGCTCAAACCAGTTTATGCAATGTCTGTCCCAGACCTCTTGCTAGTTTAAGATAAACCAGACTCCCCCAGCATCCCGGCATGCTCTCTGGGCTGGGCAGGGCTCTCTGCTTCACAGCAGGACTGGCCCCTCCCCTCTGCTCCCTACCTGTAGTTCGCCACAGACTTGCAGGCACAAAGCATCTGCCTGGCTCCTCCCTGTTAAGCGGGGATTATTCCCCCCTCCCCTCTGCCTTATGCAGACACCTCAGCATTAGCTAGCAGACCACATGCTGGCTACAGTCCATGCTGAATCAACAAGTAGAATCAACAGGCAGAATCAACAGGTAGCTTAATGCCCTTCCTTGGAAAAGCTGTTTAAGAAGAGCTGTTTGCTCTCCCACTCCCCCTCACCACTTTGTGCTAAGCAGGAATTCCCCCCTCCCCTCTGCCTTGCAGAGAGGTGTCTGTGTATTAGCTAGCAGACCACATGCTGGCTACAGTCCATGCTGAATCAACAAGTAGAATCAACAGGCAGAATCAACAGGTAGCTGGTAATGTCCCTCTGTTATTTTCTTAATGGGGTGATAAACACAGAGTTAGGGGCTGATAAACATTGTTATCGATTCCCTGCTGAGCTAATCAGAGTGTCCTGCCAGGGCCTGGCCATGCCCTTGCTCAGCTCAGTGCCGTGCAAGCGAAAGGAGGGTTGCTCTAGTGCCCCTCAGCTTCTAGCCTGAGCCACTGCAGGCATGTGCCTGCATGTCTGGGATGTCTGTGCAGTTAGAAAGTGATTTAACATAGCCAGGTTAAACTAACCTGCAAAGATTGAATCAATTCAGGCTCAGGCTTTTTGAATGTCTGTCCCTAACCCAAAAGTGTGGAGCAAAAGTGTGAAGTGCCATTTCCACTCTCATTTTGTTTAGCTAGACCAGGGTTGTCTAACTGGTAGCCTCCAGTCTGCATGCCACCGGGCTCTCAGTCTGCATGGCACCTATTGCCGCCATGGGGATCTCCAGGCTCCTGCTCTCTCCTTTAGCTTCTGCTTCTCCTGGGGATGAGCCAGAGTAGCACTAGGCCCAGGGAGGTTTCAAGTTGGGAGGCTCTGGAGCTACCTTTGCATAGTCGGGGCAGGGTGTGAGGCATGGGCTGCTCATAAATTGTATAGCCCTGAGCTAGACAATAGCATTTCCCAATAGATTATCAAAGCCCACCCTCATATAACTCCTCCTTGGGATTAGGGGTTACTGACCTGGTTAAGCCCATGAAAATCCATAATATAGTACTTGCATACTACCTGATGATCACTAAATCCAAGCACTGAAATACTGAATAAAGATTCTTGGAGCTCCTACTGTTTTGGGGATTGATCCAACTTCCCTTTAAGTTGATGACAAGCTTGCTTCCATATGCTACATAATACCTTCAATTCTAAAAAAGGTTCAGAGTTTGGACCCTCAAACCTGTGCTTTGTGAAACAATGTAAATATAAAATTAGATCATCAGAAAAATCCTTAAAAATTCTGAAAAAAATCTGTTTTGGGGAGTTTTGGGTGGCAAAAGATGGGATCCTGCTTCTCCCACTATATATTTGTAAATCCCATCAATGAGAATCGCATTCATTTAGAATAAGGTGAAAACACCTCTCATTAGGAAATCTAAAATCAAGATCAAACTGAATATTTTTGTCTGGACTAATTTAGCCTTTAAAGCAACGATTCTCAACCCTTTTTAAGTACCCTTTGTTAGATTTAAGGAACCCCTCAAAATGCCAGCTCTTAGTTTTCTCTTATTTTTTTAACTACAGAAAAATAATGAGCAATTTTCTTTTGCAAAACCCCCACAAAGAACATAACAGGTCAGAACTTTTTTAACACTAGAGATTCCTATTTGAAATCTCCATATTTATCTTGTGAACCATGTTTAGACACCTAGAAGTGCAAACACCGTGTAGCAAGCACGCTGTGGCACCCTTGAAACTATCTCAAGGCACCCCAGAATACCACAGTACAGTAGTTGGGACTCACTGGATATATTAAATTACTGGAACTGAGTCTAACCTGGAAGTTCTTGTTCAGATAAGCATCTTGTTGAAGCCAGTGTTTGTAGCACCCTATGAGTTTGCTTATATGAGGAAAAAAGTTGCGCTTTATTAGTCATGACATCAATTGACTGTCTCTCCAATTTCATCCTGGCCCTGTCTCTTGAAATCAGCCCTGGGAAATAACAGTTCTAGCCAACATCCCACCCATGCTGGAGCTTTAAGAAAAACAGTTGGCTTCCCACCATTAAGAGATACTCCACTGATTGGGCAGGATGTTGGAGGCTGATGTCCTTGCCTCAGCTGCTCTCCTCCTCTCCTGCTGGTGTCTGATTGCAAAGGAGAATAGAGAGCGGCTGTGACTAAGAGAAGAGCCATGGAACTGTCAGATACCACCTGCCTTTCCAGTGTCAGTGTCAGAGAAACAGGGCAAGGCAAAAAGCAGAGAAATGACAAAGGCCGATGGTTAGACCCATCTCTGTCTTCTTCTACCTTGGCACTCTCCTGGGCAAAGAGGAAAGAGAGATAAAGGGAGTAAAAGACTGAAATGTAGGAAGTGGAGGATGAGAGAGGGACCTCACAGCTGTAGGGGAAAGACAGGAACCTGAGAAGGAATAACCAACCATTCTTTTAAGAAAAGACAGAGATTTCATTGTACCCAAGTGAATGAAAAAGAGGAGAAAGTCCATAACCCTGGGCACATACACACATACTAACTTTCTGACAGTTAAGCCAACTTCACTTTTTAAAGTCGATTTAACTGTCAGAGCATACACATGTATATGGAGCAGAGTTGTCTTAAATGTCACACAAGATAATATTCCTCCAAGGTGTATTATCTTGAGTCAGATTAGTTAAGTTGACTTACCTCACAAGATGGCTGCCACTATGTCAAGGAGCTGTACATGTGCGCTCTCTAACATGGCTTAACTTAAGTTGCCTTAGTTAAGTCGCCTTATTTTAAGTCGATTTAGTACATGCATTCATACTCCCTGAAGAACAATGGAAATTCTCACTGACAGTTGCATTATGGTTGCAACTTAGAAGTTCCATTTAGGGACTTGGGCCTCATTGTCCCAGGCAAGGTACACCCTTAACAAAAACACGGCCTCTTCTCCAAAGAGTTTGTGAGAAGCAGGTCCTGAAAGAGTGAGGAGCTACATCGGACTTGTCTTTAGCCTTCCAAAAACATTGGCAGGGGTACTGCAGGCCTTTAGGATGCCCAAATTTGAGGAAGGTTACATATCATAATAGTAGATTGTGCATCTTCCTGGGGGTACCTACCAAAGTTTCAAGAAGCATCTGGAGTTTCTAGAGCTTGATATAAACTCAGCTAAGCGCTCTGAAAGCTATATTAGTTAAAATAGCCATATTATAAGTAATCTCAAGTGTGCCAGACTGCACACAAAGCTCTCTGGCAGCTGAGGCCCTAGTAGGCCAAAACCTCAATTGTATACATGTCCCTTGAAAAAAATATTATTAAATGTTGGCAACTATGTGAAAGGGAGTGGAGAAACTGTCAATATAGGAGACAGAGAAAAAGTGTTGGCCTTCACAGAAATATACCATCATGGCAGTCGAGGCCACCTGACTCCCCAGAGTGATCAGCATGCAAAGGATTCTCAGATGCATGCTCATTCCTCAGCTTTTGTCTCCACCTCTTTGGCACATTCCCTTCCATTTTGGCTTATCTCCATGTCTTTCTCCATAGAGAATATGTGCACAGCTGCTTGGGAAAGGGCTCTGTCAGCTGGATGCCAACTTTAGGGGTTGAAGGTAGGACGCAGGAGACTGAGTGATTGCCTGCAGCAATACAAGGGTCACATCACAGGCAATACTTAGTGCTCTTTCCAAACAGCCGGTCAGTCTTTTTGCTGATGCTCTAAAAAAACGAACGCTATGCTTGCTCACTGGAATTTTTAAGTGTCTTTCCAGGAACACCTGCCCCTCATATGAAAACACATTGATCTGACAAGCTGCAGGAATCTTCTGACTTGCAATGTGCTGGATACAGTAGGCATGCTTAATTGTGGATTCATTAACTCATTTGTTAACTGATCTTGTAGGTAAGAGACCCAATAAAAAGCAGAAAAACAGCAAACTCTAATGTGAAGAATTAACCCATCATAGGGAAAAATACACTGGCCAGAATGGGATATATATGTATATGTACTAAGGCACTCATAGCAACATTATTATTGATTGTTTTAGGAAAAGCAGGTACAATTCCTGTAGTTAAAGGTTTGTTATCATTTTCTGTTGCAAGCCTTATTTTCAATGACTTATATCATTTTACCAAATGTTAGACACTTAGACTGAAATTTTCTGTGGCAGGTGCCTGCTTTTGGCTGAATATTTTGAAGTTTCAGCAAAACACTCAGCTGCTTCAGAGAACTAGGTCTGGAAAAAACGGTTTGTTTTTCTTTATTTCTTTTTGTTTGGCTGTTTAAAACCGTGATGTGACATTTGACAGGGGGACAGTCTTGGATCAGAAAGATTTTTTTTTTGCTGCCCCCAGGAAAATCAACTCTGGTTCAGCTGAGGCATAAACTTCTGGGAATTAGAATTTGCACATTATTGTTAGAACTTTTTAGAGGCTGTCTGCTAAAAATCTCAACACTTTCTATTTGTGCTGACCATGCTGCCCACTCCACTGAACCGCCTACATGGTAGGCACCGAGATATTGTGGACAGGACACAAAGCAACAGCAAAATATGCTTTGGTGTAAAAAGAGCAGGGCAGAGAGCCAGGAGGAGAGCATGAGTTCTAGTCTCAGCCCTTCCACTGACCATTTAAATAAATCTGTGTGCTTCAAAGTCATGCTTATTGAGGAAGATCTCCTGCTCCTACCTTCTGACCAGAAAGAATCTTCCAAATCTATATGCTTAGCTGTGTGCCATTAGATCACATCCCCCACCATATGTAGGAATAATACCCATGAGTCCTAATTCCCAAGAACTCTCCCATGTCTAGCAAATAGCTGTGTATGTCACTAGAAAAATGTGTGCCACATCCCCTGCTATTGATAAGTCCTTTCACTCAAGTGGTAGAGTTTTGTGCTAGATTCCAATCATCCCGAGGACAAATACTGATGGAGGGTCAATATTGATCCATCTGGCAGCATTTCTTTATTTTCCCCAGTTTCAGTTTTTGGAAAAGCCCAGGCAGTTACTGCAAAAAAAAAAAAAAAAATAGGGCAGTAACATTTATACATCTATTCTTTCCATGGGATCCTTATCTTATTCAGAGCACAGAGTAAATAACAAAGGAAGCAGAGGCATAGCAAGCTCTTTCAGCCCCTGGGGCAGAGATGTGTGTTGGGGGAGGAGGGGCTGAATTATGCTGACCACTGGGGAGTGGGGGACAGAGGAGGGAGGAGAGGACCCATACTGTTGCCCCCACTAAGTCAGCGCCTGAGGCTGGTACCCCATTCCCTCCCCTAATTACACTACTGGAAGAAAGTAAAGGCTTGCCAAAATAGAAAGGATATTTCTTTGATTTGGTTTGGTTTGTTGAACTGGGATGTAGGCTGGCTGAGTTCTAATCCTGCCTTTAAGACTCACTTTCTATTTGAGACTGGAAAAAACTTAATCATAATGCATACATCTGAAAGAGGTGAATTAGGTTGCATACGTAACCTTAATCCTGGCATTTCTTAACTGTTAAGTAGTTTGTCTCTGCAACCACAACATTCTTTTAATGTAGCTTTAAAAAATAATTAAAAGACATAAAATATAGGTGCATTTTCATGTAACTGAATGTAGCCCTTAATAGAGTATTCTACCTGCCCTCATCTGCACTCACAATGCCTAGCTCTCCATCCTGCTGTAGCCACTTCCCCAGGAATCCTCAGATGGCACTGAGCACTGTGCCACACGTGTTCACAGCCCTTGCAGGAAAGGAGGAGAGCACAGCCAGAGCACTCCTAAGCTCCCAGTACTTCTGACTGCTAAAATGGCCACATTGAGCTGTGTGCAAACAGGCATAAATTAGAACAGATTTTGAGCCTCTCTAATTCATGCCAATGGTTGAATCTGCTTGTGACTGGTCCCAGAATTGAATCATAGTGGTGCTGTTAAGCTGCCTTTGCCCTCCATTTAGGATCTGTGCCAACCACCTTCTGGCCAGACTGGAGAGCTGGGATCAAGATATGCAGTTTTATACATATGTGCCTGTACCATGCACATACATCATTTAAGAACTATAAGAAACATTTAAGAAACATTTAATCACATATGTCATTTAAGAAATATATGCCTTTTCCCTTTGAAATTGACTTCATCTTGATATTTAATTATTTAGCTCACATTAAAACTGCCCCTTTAGGATCCTTCACTGAACTCTGGGAACCACTACCCGCAAAGCTACTGCTAAAGTGAATGACCTTTGCCAATACCAAGTGCCTGTTGCAGAAGCCAATGGACAGAGAAAGAGCAAGCGAGGGAGAGACAGCTCCGACAGTAATGGGCTGTAATTGAGTTCTCAGCCTTGCTTTAACTGCCTCAGTGCGATTGCCTGTGAAAAGTGCTCTGTTTTATGCTCTTTGTTAGGTTCTGTCAAGCCCCATTTAAAATAATGAGGCCCCTTCACTCACTTTCTCTCTACAGAGTGTGGAACAGTCAAGAGAACTTTCAAAGAAAGAACAAAAACTCATCTGTGGGGAAGAGGGGGCTATTGTAAATTATCGATACCCTAGATCCTTAAAGCGGCTGTTAGTCAGACATGACCTTGGAGAAGGACAAATCAAACAGACATTATCCAGCTCTTTCGGCCAATCAGCTTCTGTTCCCAGGAGGTACAAACTCATGCTGGATGCCCATTCTCTAGCAGCTGATCCATCTTTTTCATCAAGAGCACTAAGCCATGACACTCACTATGGTTGCAGGACAGATACAGGGCTAAAATATCTCAGGTCTCCTGTCAAAGTGAAATCTAAATTAACCATGACCCTATTCAGAGGAGCGATGAGTACTTGAAACATTGACTGTCTCCAGTAGGAGTTGGAAATGTTCTCTGTTCCACTCACATGTGGGAAAGCTGTATCCCTAAATCATGGATGTTAACATCTGGTATGTACTGTACCTCTCATCGTCTGGTTAGAAGGTACAATGCATGCCATGTCAAGCAGTAAAAGGCAGTAGAACAGCAGAGGCTAAAGATAAGCACTTTGCTCTTAGATGGCACCTTCAATTAAACATGTTTTAAAATTTAAAATATTGCAGAAGTGACTGAAATGTTCTATTTACTGGAAATAGGATTCTTTTAATGAACTTTTGTAGTCAACCCTTTACCTTTTGATGTTTGAAGACAATGTTTCACATAAAAATATTGTCAAACCCCTGCACCATTCATTTGGACAAAACTGTGAAAGATACAGACACTTTTGCAAAAAAAAAAAAAAAAAAAAGTTCCTTTTAAAAAGGCATTTTTGAGAACATACTTTTTGTTTAAAAATTTCAGTCAGTTAAACTCTGAATTAAGGCCTGAGGTATTCAGTGAAAGGGAAATGTTATTTGACCATACACTATAGTCTTTCTACAGTCCTACAAATGGCCAAATGCTGGGTACAAAGACCACACAATTAGTAATAAATGCAAATACTCATCCCAGTTACCAGGTTGGGGAAACCTGGCCTTCTATCAAATCCGCTTTTGACCATTGTGGCATGCCTGTCTACATTTTGAAGCTTTTGCTGGATTTGGAACCTGTCCTGAGATCCTGGTTGCAAAGGAGGTTGAAATATGTTCCATGATTTTCCTCAAAAAGCATTGTGGATTGGTGGAAATTCATCCTTAGGAACTGGATCAGCAGGACCAGACCTAAAGTATACGTCCAAAAAAAACTTAATTCCATTGAATACCTGAAAAAAGGAAATGATCCTTTCCATTCACAGGGATTGTTCTTGAAGCAGGAAGACTCTAGAAGTCTAAGCCTAGACCCAAGAGCCAGGTAACTTAAATTCTTATGACAAAGACCTGCTCTTCAGCCTTGGACATTTCATAGCCCTTCCTTGTGTGAGAAATCTCTACTGGTACCACCACCATATGCTTTCAGAATTAGCTAGCAATTATTTATTTATTGAAGGACACGTTCTTGTGGCATGACATAATAGACACCAACTTTTGAGAATAGTAATACAATCTTGTTAACAAGCTTGTCTTATTTTCCTGGCAGGTGTCTTCCTGGAGTCCAGTACCAGAGTTTGGAAATAAAGGTGGGTCAGAGCTCTCATTTTCCCTCTTCACCTTTGTTAGAAGGTTAAATGATTCATAGTGTTAAGGAGATAACCTGGCAGAGGATCCCATTAGGAATTAATGACTTGTAGAACAGAATGGACTAGAAATTCAGGCTATGGATAGATGGCAAGTCACTGAAGGTTTGCCTGAGATACTCAGATATTAGAATGGAAGACAGGCAAGGTGTGGCTTTCTCTGACTTTATAAAGCCTCTGAGAATGCTGGAGAAAGGAGAAGTATCTTGAACCATTAAAGACAAATTCACCTGTGTCCTGGGGATGAACAAGAAGGACAGCAGAGGTCAAGCATGTGTCTGACTGACAGAAAACTGAGTCAGGAGAACTAAAGAAAGAGCAAGTACAAGCCCTTTCAGGTTCATCACTCTGGTAACAGCTATGAGCTTCTGACTGTAGCACCATGTTTGCTTGCAACATATTATTCTGCTGTTAGACGCCTTGCTGTGCCACAGAAATCTCCAGGCAATGTATGGTCCCTGGAAAACAAGCAAGACAAACTGTAACTCAACCTGTATGACAATCTTTGTCTGTCTGTCTACAGTTGTGGTTGTACTTTTTAATAAGTTCCCTCGGTCTAATAATGGTTGTGAATCTACAGATCATGACATCGACAAATTACTACAATGGGGCAAGAGAGGGAGAACATGTCCTCCGTGTTATGGGTATATCTTCTGGGTATATGTTTCACAAAGAAGAAGTCCAACCCTCTGCCTGAAAAAGGATTGTCCCTATTCAATCCGTCCCAAATATAACCTTGTCTGACCTATTACTAAAACTACACAGGCAATTCTGCCACAACCACAAAGCATAGTGCCCTAACCTGCCACAGGTAAAGCAGGGGGTACAATGGTGGCCAATGTCTTGCTGCTGCAAGGGTTGGTAAAATACACTTGAGAGGTCCCAGGAAGAGGGTCATGCCTCCTGCTACAGAGGAAGGCAAAACCCCACAATTTTTACTAATCTGACCATGGAATAAAATTCCTTCCTCACATTAAATGTGATCAGTGTGAGCCTGAGTAGGGCAGGCAAGAGCCTCTAGGTTTTAGTCCCAGCATGGGCATTGCCACAGCCCAGTCAAAATCCTCAGCCTTGTTTGCAAGCAACACCCAATGCTTTCCACTGTTTCACTTCACTTTTTGAAGCTTTTGGTATGTGTTATTAATCAATCGGTTTTGTGGTGTTCTAATAAACTGTGTTTTTTAAATAGGAAACCCTACTTCACTGATGGCCTTTATTTTACCCTCAATAGTGAGGAGTGCTGTTCTTGGATTCTCAGTAGTCATTATTCAGAAGTGAGTTAAGAGGAGACTATCTACTGGCATTGCAAGCAGAAGAAAGGGTCCTCTGTAAGGTAGTAAAAACCCCTTCTTCCCTATACTAGAGGCTCAAGGGGTGAGAAACTGAATCCTCAGTGTTCTGGATGTTTGCTTCTTCTCCTGTGTAATCAGTAATTTACCCCATTCAGCTATTCCCCCAGGCAGTGTGGTAGGAAATGCAGTTTATTATTTAGTCATAAGTGTAGTTTTACGATGCCTTAATTGGCGAGGAGACAAGAAATGTTTTACATTCCAGATCTGATCTCATGCAGAGCTGCAGAAAGAGACACGGATCTGAGTCTATGAGAAGGTTTACAATAACTGTTTGCTAATAATCCCCAGAGCTGCCACTTCTTTTCCAACCCTTCCCTTTTCCATAGTCCTTATACCCTTCTCCCTTCTTTCCTTTGGACACTTTCCTCTTTTCCATTTCATCACAGTTATTCCTACTTCTTCCTCTTTGCTCTTCAGAATCTAGTTGTATATTTTTTATTCTCCCTCTATCTGTTGTCCATAACTGTTCTGCTTCTGGTTGGTAGAAAGGAGGCACAAGAAAACCAGAGCTTTTAGTGTGATGTTTATTTGCCTTTTGAATGGCTTTATCCTTGTGGCTGTTTATTATTAGTTGTGTTCCTTCCTTGGCTTTTCTCACTGCTGGCATTTATGTACCAGTCTGTGAAATTTATTCTTGCTGCACTCTCATCATAATAATAAAAGGGAGGGGGGTGTCTTATTAAGCTGTTTGTCTTGGGCATTTATTAGCAGCTTGGAAGGTTTGCTTGGCAGTGGTGCTGCTGATAGAGTCCTGCAGTCATCAGACGTGAAACAGCAAATAGTACTTGCTCTGCAATGACAAAGATTTTTTACATTCCTCATCTAACTGACTAGCTTACTGCCAACTGCTTGGTTGCTTTATATTAATATAATGTTTTGTGCTGTGTTTTTTTTATTTCCCTTATATGTACAACAGCACAATGTGATCTGTGCATTTAGGACTGCTGTTTGTCTTGCTGCTTTAGACTTCTTACTAATATAAGACATCTAGAAGCTCTGACTTTAAAAGGGTGCCTTACAGAAGAATGGAATAGTTGGAAGTTAGCATTTAGTGCAACAGCGGCCCATTACATTCTACTGTGTTCAGCTCATGGGAGGATCTAAGTTGATGGTCTTAATTAAGTTCCATGCAGATATTTGTCCAGAGCACAGATCACTATAACTGGGAGAGATGGCCAAGCAGGCCTGAAACTGAAAAACCAGATAGAATACTAAGTTACAGCTAAAGTGTATTGCTGGAGGAAACAGGACTGCACTTCAAAGAGCACACGGGGCCCTTTAAAACTTCTTCAAGGAGATCAGTGAAGGATCATATATTCCTAGTGTGATCTTTGACACACATTGGGAACAATGAGAACTCATGTAAAGCTCTTAGTGTCTGACCATGGATATCTGCTCTTCTAATTCTTTTCCAAAATATGCCTCTCTCTTTTTACCTCTTTACTTTAGATGAATGCTTCTCAACCAGGGTGCCTTGAGATCCTTTTAAGGGTGCCCTGGGGTGCTATGCAATGCTAGAACTGTTAGGTGTGTAAATATGATTCACAAAATAAACCTAGAGATTTCAAGTGGGAATCTGTCATGTTAAATACATTCTGCCCTGTTGTGGTTTTTTCTGAATTCTTTGCACAGAAAAACTACTCTTATTATTTTTTCCACAGTCAAAAACATGACTGGAAACTAAGAGCTAGCATTTTCTGAGGGATGCCTCAAGTCTAAAAAGGTTGAGAACCACTGCTTTAGTCTCAGGCAAAATATGCTGCCATGACAACTGGAATATCTATCATGAGGACAAGCAAGCTTGCCCACAAAAAGAAAATCTGTTTGATTCCCGTGTAACCAGTAATTAAGGAACAAAATGGAGCCTGTGGAGTTACTGAAACAGGCACACACCAAATTTGTGAGAGCTTGCAAACGGTCCAGGTAGTAATCAGGGTGTAATGAATTGAGGCCGAACTGGGACAGATCCAGTCCCAGGCCCCAGCTGGAAGTAATCAGAGAATCAGGCTGAATCATCCCTTAGGAAGAGGGCCCTAGCCACAGTGGCTTATATAAGCTTACAACAGACAGCAGACTCCTTATGTAGGTCAAATGCTTGCCCTGACCATGCCCTTGTCTTGACCCCTGGCTTTGTTGTCCTGGACTAGAACTACACCTAGCTTCGACCTTGGCTTCCACTCTTATAAACACCTGATCCAGCATGATCTACTCAAACTGATTGCCTATGAACCCATCAGCCTTTACAAAAGCACAGCATTTCAATCCCTATAATTCCCTGTGGGTTATGTATATCACCAAAAACACCAAGATTTTCTGCATTTGCCACTGATATAACCCTTGAGAGACTGTAGATGTATCTGACAATTTGGGGAAATATTTCTGTGTCAACCTTTTGCATTCTGTTTGATAATATAATCTCCCGGCCCATATCTATATCAAACTATAAAATGCATTTCAATTGTAAAGCAGCTCTGCATTTTCTCTGCTATCTCTTTACCTTCATCAGAATTATAAGTGTTGTTCACACCGACTAAAAATGGAGGGCAGTAAAGCCATGAAGGCTGCCTCTTGAAATGGAGGCACCCTAGTTTGGTGAGAGGGCTACTACCCGAAAGAACCAGTCAAAGCAAATAATATAGAAGTTAAGCAACTGATCCCCTGATGGGCTGTTGAAGCTGAGCAAGGACTCATTTGACAAAGTGGAACAGAAATCTATAAAAGGGAAGGTCCTTCCACTTGTCATTTCAGTGAGGAAGAAGAACCCAGCACCAGAAGTCAAGACTGGGCAGGGAGGGAAGGGCACAGGAGGTGCATTAAAATCCTGGACTTCCTGAATAAACCCTAACCCAAGGCAAACCATGCACTGGAATGGTGAGGAAACCAGGTAAAAGATGTACAAATCCTATTGTGCTCTCATTGATCTGTATGTCTCCCATTTTGCTTATGCGTGTAGAGCGACTGATTTAGAATTCCTCTTGCTAGTCTGTCATGTTGCTGCTTCAATCACGATGTGTCTGGTAAGGGTTAAACTGTAAACTAGAGTTGTCCCACATGTTGGCCGTCTATGAAAGGGGGCTAAAGTTAGTGGTGAGTCTGAGGTGCCAGGTTTGTTTCTAGGGGTGCAGGGCATTCGGGCCAAGGCATTTTTCTTCTGTAGAGATACTCCTGTGAAGAGGTATCAGTCAGAGAGCAAGGCAAGGAAGTGTGCCACAGAGCCCCAAGAAAAGGGATGGTGACTGGCACCTCCCAAGTCGAAGGGCAGCCCAAAAGCACGTGGGCCCAGGTTATGCAGCAGGGAGCGGAGGGAGGAAGGGGAGCCATGCTTGATCATGGCTTTGAGAAACTATCAGAGAAAGAATATGTGGAAAATACACATGCCATCATCTAAGCCTCTCCTTGTCAGTGTAGGGCAGCCTCTATATATGTATTCTGGTGCTTTGTCAGTCCAGTTTTAAATGATTCAGGTGATGAAAATGTTACCCTTCCCTTGGGAGGCTTTTCCACCATGGAAGAGGCCCTCTCTTATGAAATGTTTTCTGATACTTTTCCTTAATCTGTATTCCTTCTTACACCTGCTTATTTCTCTTTGGCATACAGTGCATAATGCACAGCATACTCAGCAGTTATGGTATTCGGATGGCAGCTTAGAAGATACTAGCAATCCAATGGTTAAACCCTCAAAAAATAAACAGACCTCCACAGGAAGATCACAACAGTTTCACCATGTGCATAGAAACACAAATAGGCATGCTTTTTTCAACACAGACTCCCTACTATCCCCGTTTCAGCACAGCCCACGGCTAGTGCAGCTGGGAGAGTGTGTACCATACATTGTGTTAGTCATATTGCAGAGTGATTAACGTGGCTGGGAACTCACTGGCACGGTGTCCTGAGAGATTTTAAGTGCCAGGGAGTCTAATACCTGCAAATATATTTATCTTCCTTTGAATATTTCATCAAGTTAGAATTCATGAACTGGATCTCTTACACAGAAGTTTTATGAATTATGCACCAGAATCGATGAGATTTTACTTTCCCCATATTTTACTTTGTCTCAAAGCCACAGTAGGGATCAAGGCCCATCAAAGGTACTGCAGCAATTAGAGACTGAGTGGTACCAAAGAAACCCGACATGTAAGGTCTACAGTAATCTAGCTAGTCATGGTCCAAAGAAAACTCTACTTAGCTGTATATTTAAACATCTCTTTCCATTTTGTTACTTTTAAAGCTTACCTTTGTGTGCGTGTCTCACTCTCATCTAGAACATTGGATTCTTGGGAACATTTCCATCATTGCCATGCTGCTTATCAAATATACATGCTTAGCCTTTACCTCTCACTTTATTATACAGACATTGCTGCCAGCTCCTCAGATGATGTTATCAAGAAGCAGCTTTTGCATCTTTCCTGCAGTCAGAAACTACACGGGTAGCTTTCACCATTTTTTATGAAGAACTAACAGTTACATGAGAAGATGTTTTACATTTATCCAATAACTTCCAGCTCAGCCACAAGGAACCTACCATATTCCATCCCAGGCACCTTTCCTTTGCTATATAAAGTTAAAGCACAGTGTAGATAAAACGTATTCAGTTAAAAATCTGTACTCAGCTTTCCCCCTGTGGAGAAGGGAGGGAAGGAGAATGAAACACAAATAGAGGATGCTACTTATGTTGGTCATAGTATGAGTGAAAAGCTCAGTTGCAGTGCTGTTGAGGGTGGTATAAGAATGTAAAGACAAGAGGCATCCCCCCCTGCCTGCCCTCCCAATTTATATTCATCAGCTGCCATTCCTTTTTCAAGGACATGTTGGATTGCTGAGTTTAGGGGAATGTAATGGAAAAGTTGATCCAAGGTATGGGAGATGGGGTGCTGCAGGCTGAAATCCTATTTGCAGGGTGAAAGCCTCAGAAGGTCAAGTCACCTCAGTGCTTAGAAATGCAAAACACCTTTTCCTAAGTCTTTTTCTGCCTCCCAAATATTGCTGATGGGGACTCAAATTCTCTTCAGGATTTAAAGCCCAAAACAAATAAAATAACATTCCCAGATTAAAGTTAAAAAAAAACAAATCAACTGGACTCTCTAAAAAAGTTTCTTCCCTCAAGATGGTATTCCTTGGCAGCTGAGTTCTCCCCAGAAGACTTGTAAGTAAAACTCAAAACAACCCACAACCAAAAAGATATTCAGAGGAACAAATATTATTTATCTTCCATAATATTCAAAGGAAATGAAGAAGAAAGCTCCTTACATCCTATCCTCTTCCCACTGTGCCCTACTGTAAAGGCCTATAAACTCCAGTAGCCCTGAACTATGCTTCCCAGGGCACGTCCACACATGCATTTCCACACTTTAACATACTAAATCTAGTACCTCCACTGTGAGGTACTAGGAAAATGCACATTAGCCTACCTTAATCCATATTAACTAAAGAGCACAAGGTGCCTACACGCAAATGTGGAGGCTGCTCCAATGCACTGGAATCAGTGCGTCGGACCAGACTGGATTAATCGAGTCGGAGAGTGGCAATTACTGTGCTCCAGCAGCCTCCTGCATCTTGTGTATCAGCATCCCTGCACTTTAAAATGGCGGCAGGGGTGCTTGAATAAAAGCTCATCAAACAAACTTTTATTCAAGTACCCCCACCACCATTTTTAAGCACAGGAACATTGATTCAGGAGACACAGCAGCATTTTAATTAGAGCAGTTCTCAGAGCCGCTCTAATTAAAGCGCCAACCTCCCCACCCCGCCTCCACCCTGGAGCACGTGTAAAAGTGTCCATGGTTTTTAGTGATACTTTAATGTGCATTAGCCTATTTTAATGCATATTAGCAAAAGCACACAGTTTTTTTAATGACACTTTAATGCACATTAAAATAGGCTAATGCACATTAAAGCACACGTATAGACGTGCCACCAGAATTGGAGTTTTCATCTACCAGTCCCTGAAGGATCTGTTCCTGGGCCCAAAGATACATTCAGTAACCACAGCTCTGTCTGAAACCACAAGTCCCCAGCCTATCTGATTTCTTTTCTCTCAGTGGGGTTTTTGGGGTTTTTTGGCCTATAATCCTCTTTTTGCAGCTCAGTTGCTGGAATAGAGTAGTAGACATTCCCCCATAGCCCTAAAGGATCACTACACTCCTCCACAAAAGGCATTGAACTCTGACTGTGAGGATGAATTCTGTCCTTCTTCAAATTCTGTCAACATAGTACTTAGCACTGGCCCTGCCGGCTTGTTTAATTACAGTTTATATAGCTACCAATTTGACTGGTAACACGTACTTCCAAATAAATAAATACGAAATAAAGAAAGCAAAAAAACTCAAACAACCAGAACTTGAAAGAAGGAGCAGTTAAAGTCCAATATGTCTGCAGCTAAAGTGCTAATGAGTTTTACACAGTTTGGTCTCTTACGTGGTCAAAGACAAGCCACCTCTGGGAAATAATTGACCAGAAAGAACAAAGTGCCTTTTAAGTTGAGTCCAATAGTAGTAAAATAGCATTAGATCTCACCCTTAGGAAATGATATAGCAAACAAATATGTCATATCCTGCATTTCCAGAACTGGCCTGGTATATATTTCTTGGCAGCACAGAGAGAACTTTACAAGTCTTTAGAATGAGTCAAGAATGAGAACATGATTCAGATCAGAAGCGAAATGCATTCATTTGGCCTTATCCTGGTACCTGGAACGCCTTATATAAGGATGGTTTTCTCATATTACTGATGTGGTAGTGACAGTGTTGAAGGGATGATGCAATGTTACCTGTATGGGAATATTTGTGTTATTACTTGTATTAATACTATGAGCATGCTCAGTGTGAAGTGGATAATTCCAGAAGTCTGAACTGAGTTCTTGTTTTCTTTCCAAGCAACTTGCCTCCTATGTACCAAATAAGTATGACTCCCTTCTCCACATCCCCAAAATCATCACAAAGGACACTATCGATACAAACATCCTTTCAAGTCAAAGGGAATTCAATGGGCTTTGGATCAGGCCCCAACCTAGGCACAACTCTATCTGACTTGTGTCTTTTTTGGAGGAGCATGGGTACAGAAGAGCAAGTGAGGATTCAGACTGAAGACTGAGCTGTAATGGAAGAGACCTGTGAGTGCAGGTGTCTAATACTAGACTAAGAAGTACTGTACTCTAAGCTCAGTTTGTAACATAAGCACCTGTGGGGTAAGCTTACTCTGTGTGATTTGATAACTAAACTTGATATAACTTAGATGTAAACCTGCTGAGCTCTGAGTACTGTTTCATTGCTAGAATGCACAATTAGATATTGTGTATGACTGCCCTCACCCTGGGCTACACTGTGCCTTAGTTTTATATGTTGAGCTGGGAAATAAGACCTCCCCTGTTCCCTCTGCTATGTAAAACCTATCCTGACCATATGTGGCACAGGCCCTGCTTTCTAACTACTTAACTCTTTAAGTAATTGTGCATCAAGGAGGAAAAGAGAGATTTATTTCTTCTACTTACTGGATAAGGGAGAAGCAAGTTGTACCTTTTAAGAGCTGCAGTAATGTCTTTTCTGTAGAGCAATGGAGACGCATAGAAGAAATTGTGCCTGAGAGGAGTGGCTAAGGGCCCAAACCCCAGGGTTACACAGGGAGCAGTGCAGCTTATGTACCTTTCTTGGTCAGAGCTGTGCTTGAAGGCACAATTTGGCTCCAAATGTGCTGGAAAGAAACATTACAATGTCCAAAGATTTTTTTTTTAAACCTTGTAGCTCAGCTTCTCAAGATTTTGCATAGATCTCTCCTACAAGTACTCTTCTTAGAAGAGAACCCTGAAGGCCTGAAGGACACATAGGTAAAGAGAAAGCATCCTCACACAAGTACCTTGATGACTGCCACTGACAAAAATAATAGAGGGAAGTGATGCCAAAATTCAGGGACTGGACCCTGGAGTGATAAATGTAGACTTCTCACTCAGGATATGAGGTTATTATAAACGCCAAGATGAAGGATAACACCATTCTCAAGAGTTAGGCAGATGATCACAAAAAACAAGGTTCATATAAAGGAACCTAAGAGGACTTAGTATCCTGGGGGGAACAGCATAAGGTGCTTAGCCTGGAAACCATTTTTTTCCCCCCAGACTTCTTCCTTGGTCCTATTTAATTAGCCTGTGCTTCTAATGAGTCTTTTCCCCAGAATATCAAAGGGGAGCTACCATTTCACAGATCTCCTATGAATTCCTGGTGGTCCTGCTGTGGGAAGAGCATCCCCTAAAAGCTAAATCACGGTTGGTGGGACAGACATAGTCTACCAAGGAACAAAAGTAAGGTAAGCACCTATCTGGAACAGATAACGCCAAGCTTGGAAAAAGGGGCAAGATTTACGTCAAGCAAACATCAATAACTCAAAGAGATGGGAGTCAGCTCAGTAGCTCTTTCTCAGAGAAGCGTATGCTGATTTGGAATGGCTCTCTTTAGATTAAAAACAGTAAACATTCTCAAGAACGTTTACAGATATTTGGGGGAAAAAATCATTCAAAGGTATATCTAATCAACACCCTGAAGAAATTGTAGCCAAGATTTTTTAAAAATATTTTGCAGTTCAAAATTTTACTTCAAAATTTAAAATAATAAATTCAGCCTGCTCTAATCTTCATACTCCAGTCCCCAGGAGATGAAAAAAGCTTTTATAAAAGACAAGAATAAGATGAAGCAGTACTGTGATTGATGTCTCCATGAAACAGACAGAGAATGACTAAGTTGCTCTTCTCTCTTCTTATTTCATTATTAATGCAGCTGATGGACAAAGGACAAAGACAATAAAAAGTAGAACACACTGCTGAAAAACATCTTGAAGGTTTTTTATTTGGAGCATGAAAAGTTATTACATTTTCTGGAGAGTGTAGAAGAGTTCATATATCTCTTTGGTAGTTTTGCTATTTGGTTTCATACAGTACCATGTTTTTCACATTATTAGAGTAGTGCCTAAAAGATCCAACTGAGATTCCATTGTGCAAAGCAATGTACAAGCACATGGTAAGGGAAGAGAGAACTTGCAGGTTAAATAGACCTAACAGACAAAGGGAGATAGATAAACTTGCTCAGTGTCAAACAGCAGGTTTCCTGCATCCCAGTCCAATGTGTTATGCAGTAGACCGGACTAGTTCTTTTGATATTGGAAGCTCTTTACTTTGATGGGTCTGTGGATAGAGGAACTTGTCAAAGCTCAAGGCCACTGTTAGATCTGAGACCAAGAGATCCAGAAGTCGTCTGAGCCATGACCTTGAAGTTCCATATGTAACACTTGGCACCCCGCAATCATTCTTAGTGGTATGGTTGCTTTATAAATGAAGGCTCTGAAGCCTCAAACATTCAGGGAGTGCACTACCAGAGCTCTAAGTAAAATGCACCAGAACACTAAACAACAATAGCAGAGACTCCTGCAGGTGAGAAGGACGTATTTTAGCAGAGCTGTGGGACAGGGTCCTCAGTACTGGAATAGAAGATAAACTATAGTTCATTGCTAGTATACTTGGATAATTCTAAGGGGCAAGTATACAGGAGGCCTCCTTACACTGTGCCTAACATTCACCCTTCATTTTTTTAACGCTTATTTGGTGCTTAGTAAAGAATGAAACATATAAATGTTTAATACAATATTCAAAGAAGCATTGTTGCTAATCTTAATTATTCTTGGAAAGCTCTGAACATTCACTTTAAATTGCAGGGAAGAGGTAACATTCTGCTCTAAAAGAAATTGATTTGGGATGCTCTAGCCGTAAGGTAAAAATTCTTCTCGGCACATATTGCAGCTCCTTATTGATCAGGAAAATGTTGTACATGGTTATGATGTAAAAAATTCTGCTGGTGAGACAATATTTTCTCCCACAACAGTGGAATTTGATAGAACAGATTAATCTACAGAAGACTCTAGCAAGCAAGCTCTCTTCCTTCTGAGTCAAGGAGTACCACATAGGAAACTTTTATGAAATGAATCTAGCATCCATGCAATTGATAGACATGAACTAGAATCAGTATTTATAGAGGCTGAACAGTGTTCAACCTACCCACATACAAATATGCTAAGGAAATTTGCATGTGATCTGCAGCACCTCCTGCTGTTCTGGATCTGGCCCTTCCTGAATAGAGAAAGAATGTTATCCAAACTCTGTTCTGATTTTTGTGATGTGTGTAATTGGGGGTCCAGAATAGGCTCATTCACATTTGTTTCCCTTGTGGCCCAAAGAAAGATTTAAAGCCATGTATATAGAGAGAAAAGGCAACAGCATTAATTCACTCTCACAAAGGGGCCCCTTCAAAAGACTTTCTGAAGCGTAACTAAGTTTTGTAAAATATAGTAACAATCAATTGCATATAAATAAACTGGATGTAATATATGAATAGAGTATCAAATATGATTTAAAGGAGATCTGAAAAGTAATGAAAAATTGGACAAGCTAATCAGCTACAGTATCCAAGGCCATGCGTTTAGCTAGCTTCAATCACCTACTATTACTATATATTTGTATCAAAGTAGTGCTTATGAGTCCCCATCACAGAGTGGACTCCCATAGGTTAGGTGCTGTGCAGCCACAGACACAAAAGAATGTCCCTATCCCAAATAGTTTACAATCTAAGTATAGGATAAGATACAACACGTGGGTAGAGACAGACAAATGGGACCACAAGAAAACCAAGTGATAATATTATTTAGCATACTAGGCAGTAATCCCAGCACACTAACAGCCAACTTGTGCTCATTTTTAAGGCACCAAGATGAAGACAAATTTTAAGTGGGGATTTGAAAGAGACAACCAAGTAGTGTGGTAGGCGGTTCTGGACAGCACTTCCCCTGTGTGAGGATTAAGAGGGGAGAAAGCAGGAAGGTGTTTGCTTAAAAATGTAAGCAGGTGATGAAGGTTGATACCCAATGACCTCCATGTCCATGTCAGACTTCACAATCTCTCTTTGTCACAGAGCTTTTAGTACCTGCAGGCTCAGCTTTAGAGGCATCTCAGTTCATTTCTACATCTAGAAAAGAGCAGGATGAGCTGCCAGCGTCCACAATAGAATATTGTGATCTAAAAACTACTGCAAGCAGCTTAAACTGAAATGCCAGCCACTGACAATTTGGGTCCTAATGCAGAAAAGCTTCCTTCTCCAGGTTTGACACTTAAGTATATGCATAAAGTTAAATGCATGTTTGAGTGTTTAGCTGAACTAAGGCTTTGGTGTCTGTGAACAAGATCTCTATTATTGTTGTTTATCTTCATTTAAATAGCCCCAGTGGATTGAGTTTAGTCATTGTATGTAAACACGGTGGCTGACTGCCTATACATATACTTTCTGGGGAATAGGGAAGGTGCCGTTTTAATTAGAGCGGTCCCTGGACAACTGCTGTATTTAAAACAGCTCAGTGTGACACGTATTAAGCTTCTGCATGTTTCAACATAGCTGCAGGATGCTTGATCTAAAGCTCATTCAATGAGGTCTAGATAAAGTGGCCCAATTAATCGAATCTGCTCCGACGTGTTCTAATTAGAATGTGAGCGAGCATATCTATAGGCACCCAGTAAGACATAATCCTTGCCCCACAGAGCTTACAATTCAGTTAGGCAAGACAAATGGAGGGAAAAAGGAATTATCATCATTTACTGCAACTGTATTATTTCTCTCCTCCTGTTCCTAAGTGGCAAACACTGCATGCAAACTAGGTTCAAACCAGAGAAATGCAAGAGGAAATGAAATACTATTTGGAGTGGAGTTCTAAAGGAGCATGAACACCACATCATTAAAAGTGAGAAATTACTGGCAGCATCTCATTTCATTCCAGGAGGGGTCTACATGACTCCAGTGGCTAAAAGGAACCACACGTTATTTTGGTTTCCTACAAGAAATACCAAGACTCAGAAGGTCCATGGGTTTAAATTTTGCCAGAGCCACTGACTCCCCAAGTGTCAGCTTCTGATAACCTTGCTGATGTTGAATAATTCTTTATTCTAACAGTGGCCCCATTGGTTTCAATACTGGAAACGTGGGTGACTGGAGAGCTGGGGAGATGCAAACCAGGAACTGAAGAGGGTGGGAGGATGACAGGTTGTTTAATGCAGTACAGGTTTAACCAAGTGAAATTCTATTACTTGCATTTTACTGAGAGATCAGATATTCCAGGGATCCCTCCTGGCCTTAAAAATCTATGAATTTTTGAAAGGGGTAAAAAATTAGGAAAAGGGGACTTTGGTCACTTGTCTCAACAAGACCAATTCACTCATATATATCGATAACAATACTTCCTGCATGGCAAGTGGGAGCACTAGCCATCAGGAAATCCTATTAATGTATTGCTTTTGAATGTTGCTCCAGTGAAGGTTGGATGTAATATATAAGAATCTCCTCTGAGGTTTGTCAGGAAAGCTATCAAGCCATCATATTTTTCAGTGCTTCTGATAGCTCGTTTATAAAAGAGCAAACAATGGTGAGGGTGACACTTCCACTTTTCTTCAGCTACGGAGGATCCAAATCTGTCACTAGTTTTTTCTGACACAGGGTATCGAGCCCTTAGAGAATCATCTTATTGTGTGGATTCAGAATGGAGAGCTCAGATGTAAGAGGCCAAGCACAGAAAATGCTAATAGCTGGTATAGCTAACTTGTAAAATCTTTATGTGGACACTTTTATTCTGAAATAAGAGTGCCTTATTCCTATTCAGCTAAATGTACTTTCAAAGCAGATTAAACTAAATCAAAAGAAAGAGCTCTTATTCCAGAATCAGGGTCCACACATTAAATTATTCAGGAAAAGTGGGACAGCTATGCCTGAATAATTCCATATTTAGACAAGCTCTACATCTGAAAATTATTCTCAATGAAATGTGGAAACATCCAAACACTAAGCCTAATGCTATTTTGCAAAAAGAATAAAGAAACCTGTCAAACTTTGTGAAAAGCCCAATAAATAGTGCGGATGGTTTTTTGCAAATATAAGAAAATTCATGAGTGAAAATATATCAGAATATCTGAAATGTTCACAGTTCAAATCTAGAAAGTTAAAACTTCCTTCGAAGTGAAGATCATTGTTTATACCAAAACATGAACATTTTACTCTTTCATTGTGTCCCAGTAAAGCTGACTTCAGTAAATTTACCTCAGTAAAGCAACGACACTTGGTATTTGCTGTGTTCATATGCTGTGATAGTTTGTGCATGCTAGATACCACCAGATAGAAATTGCCTCTTTTTAGCAATGAAGAAGCAAGCCTCAGTTTAAAAGTCAGATCTTGCTTTCTGAGTGCTACCAAATGCTTAAAAAATTAAATAGCATTCATTACACCTGCAGCCAGTAATTGACATATAAAAGGAGTAAAGTTCAAAATATTCTGGCCATAAATATGCAAGATAAGAAAACAAATTTCCCTTTTTTATAAATAAGAAAATTAATATTGTAGGTTTACTAAGGAGGAATTGGCGCACAGAATTAGGCACTGATACAGTGGCTTCAATGATGTGTTTTCTGGCCAGTCAAAAAACCAAAACCACCAAATAATAGATTTTCTCAGTTGCATTGTGCTGCGCACAAAGCGAAAAAATATCCTTCTTCCTGACCCTGTGGCGATCAGTTTAGTCCCTGAAGCGTGAGATTCAATTTCCCCTTTCATAGATGATATAACTATAAATGTTGTCAGTGGCCATAAAATTATTCATCCCTCTTTAAAATCCAGCCACAGTGTTTGGTTTGACAACCTCATCTGGCAATAAACTAACACTACAGATTATTAATTATTATTATGTAACATTTGTATATGGTGCCAGAGGTATGAATAATAGACTATAGATAGAAAAGAACATAAGGAGCCAGCTTCTAGTCCATGGTTCAGCCTCTGTCTTCTGACCCACTAGCAAAGGGCTCCCAGGATGAAGAATGCTTGACAAGTGGAGAGTCAGGATAAGCAGCCAGCTCTACCACTTTATTCCAGCAACGACTGTATATGGGGGAAGAAGTTCAGAGCACAGCTGAGGAAGAAGACATGCCTGAAACACTGCAGTAATCCCTGGCTGATACCCACGTCCCTTGGGTACAGTACTGCCAGTGTAAGTTAGAGTAGCTTTGAGGCTGCTTTCACTTGCATCAGGGACTGTGCTGCTTCTTAGCAGCCTCTGGGGTGGTTCAGTGAAAATAAAAAAAGATCTCAGCCAGGTTTGTTCCTTGTTCTGGTCCCCTACTGGGTGTATCTTAGATGGTTTTAAGCACCCAGTCCAGAGGCACTGTCCAGAGAGAACAGGATGAAATCTACTCGGCGCGTCTACATGTGCACTTTAATGTGCATTAGCCTACTTTAATGCACATTAAAGCATCACTAATGCACATTAAAATAAGATGATACAATTTTTTCTAGTACCTCACAATGGAGGTACTAAATTTAATGCTCATTAGCAAAAGCATATTAATGAGTGTGTTCATGCCTGCTGTTATATACAAAAAGATTGAACACGTGGGTTCCCTGTGCAGATAGAGTGAGGAGGTACTGGAGAATTAAGTTCATACAATGCCACAGTCCACAGCCAGTCAATAAACCCTTTGTGTGCCCCATTCATTCTTTTGGTATTTATTATTCTAGCTCCCAAGCTGGAATAGAAGCAGCTTTAAGAGCCAGCTGCAAGGGCAAAGATTGGGGTTGAGTTCACAGGATCCCTGTTAAATACAAATCCTGTGCTCTCTGTTCTTGTCTACCTCCCAAAGGTTACTGCTTTTGTGGCCTTCCCACTGCTGGTTTATGCTGCAGTGGTGGGGGAGGGGGATGGATTAGAGCCCTCTGCATGCTCCAATCCACCTATCCCACCCTCCAGCACTGGCTAGGCAACCCCCCGAATGAGTTTCCTCTGCTCCCTTCCCCCCTCCCACTCTGAAAACAGAGCCAGGAGCAAGGCTGGGCTACATCAGCCCAGCTCTGCTCCTGGAGCATGCAGACAGAAGTTAATGAAGGCACTCCACTTTGGAGCACCTTCATCTGTACACACATGTAATGAAGGTTCAGATTGTCACAGGACTGGGCCTTTTAAAGTACTCTGCAGCCATGTACGTGTGTTAGGTCATAGCTGTAGAGCACTTGCAGGGGTCAGATTAGGCAAAAATTGCCACTTTTGTCTGCACCCAGAAACAAAAGCTGAGTGTGAAATGAAGTGGCCTGTCCAGGCATGCAGGGAATCTGTGACAGAGGTAAGAACTGAACCCAGATTTCCCAAGTCCCAGTCCTAAATCCTACCTTCCTGGTGAGCACCTTGGAAACATAATAAACCTCCACAGAGCGTTGCACTTTAGCCTATATCCAATTTATAAACCCTCTATCTGAGAAATGCGGTGGGAGGAGGGAGGAGAAAAGAAAATCAGTAATATATAAAAACTGAATTAAGACAAAATCAGTTCAGAACAGCAATTATCCCTTTCTCTCCTGTGAAATATCTTTATACTCCCCTGTGTCTTCCTTTCTCCATTTCATGCCACTTGTGGTAAGATTTATTTTCAAGCAAAAGTACTGAATTATGACCACATTGCTATGGACTCTCAGACCCTATATATCACAGAACCTGAACTGCTTCACTCTCTGGAAAGCTCTTTACAAGGGATGTATTGCTAAGAGTATTTTTGAAAACACTTCAGCCATTCCATGGGGATTTATTTACCCTATCACAATTCAGCAGAACAGCTTGTGGTTATTTATGGTTTTCCTTTGTCTGCATATGTATCTCTTTTCTACGTGCATGCTCTGTGCATGACACGGTTCTTCATGCAGGTATGTATCTCCATGTTTGCAAAGGCTTGACATCCAAGAACTGAATATTTCCTGATAGTTTCTCTTAATCACTGCCAAATAAAAGGTAAGGTAGAGATGCCAAAGTGCAATTTTAGATAGTTGGGCTGGGGAGAAGGCCTCTCAGCCACAGATGAAGGAATTTAGACCTGAGTCTCAAAGAAATGCAGACAAATCACTCTTAGGCATGTCTACAGCCCTCTTTAGTATAGCAAGCCAACCCCTTACAGAGTTCAACACGCAGATCCTTACAACACCTCTGAGAGACAGGCAAGGGCTATTGTTCCCATTTTGCAGAGGGGAAAATAAAGCACAGACAAAGCAATTTGCACCAGGCCACATAGGCAGGCTGCGGCAGAGCTGAGAATTCAACCCAGATTTCCTAAACTATTTGCTAGGATCAGTGGCGCTCTATCCTTGTGGTATCTGCCAAAACACTTGAAATACTGTTCCATGAGCTACATTCTCCTTTCTTTTTTATTTTAAGACTAGAAAGGAGCAGGAGGAAATCAAGGACTGGCAATGATCTACTGAGCCGTTTGCTTCTAAATCCCCAGTTTACATGCAACCAAAGCAACAAGTGAGTGGGAGTCAATACCATGTTTTCACTGGTTGCTAGCAGATAAAGGTTTATATCACGATAGGCACTGTTGCAACTAACACTTTTGATGGTGTCTCAGCAGAGTGACCAAGGAAATCATGGCCTATGAAGCACTTGGTTCTCTCTCTCATCCTTAGCAAAGTCCCAATGAATGAGGGTACTTAGTGGCAGCTATGGGCAGTAGATTCCTGCACTCCCTATGAGCTACTAATCTGTGGTGAGCTCAGTAGAAAAACAGGATATATTTAGGCTGAAACCCCAACCAGCACTTGATTCCCTAGGGGCCAAATTTTCAAACAAGATTAGCCCTCATTGTGCTGATCACTTCTGAAAACCTGGTGATGTATTGTAGAGCCTAAATGAGAGGTGAGCTCCTTTTGAAGACCTGGCCCTAGGTAAATGTATGTTTCATCTCTGGAGCACTTGCTTCTGAAACTGAGTCAAACTAAGACAAAGAAGAAGAGAGATAAAAGCCTGACTGACTAAACAGTGCTGTCTGTCGGGCTGTCTGGAGAACTCGCAGCAGAATGATCGAAATCAAGGTTTAAAAAATTATAACAGCCCAAAAAGAAAGACATTCATAATTGTAACCCAACCCTGAAGAGCTGAATTGAAAAAATCAACCAACTGCAAATCAATTATATATAAATGAATAAAGCAGAGAGCAAAAGATGCTGGTCGGCTGGCTGGTTTGTTTTGCTTTACTGTCTCCTGTAGCAGTGGATATGACACGCACATTAGTCCCAAGTGAATTCATAATGATCAAGAAAGTCATTACACGACATGCCAAATGAATTATTAATGATGGCACAGAGAGAGGAAAGCATCCCCTAAGCCAGCCTAGTGGGCTGGGGGCTTGGCACCCTGCACTGCTAACCAAAAACATCAGCTTTAGTTACTGGCCCCCTGCCTCTCGCTCCTCAGAAGGGCAAATCAACATTTACTTATTTACTCCCTGAGGAGAAGGCAGTTCTTCTCCCCATTCAGCAGTGGCTTTTCTGACTGAATGAGGCAGGTATTGAAAGGCAGTGACTAGCATTTGCATCTCTGTCATAGGAAAGGGGCTTGTTACATCCCCTTTTGGGAGGTTGGGTGTACACATGGGCTACAAACAGATGCCGATTTTGTGGCAAGGTCAGCTGTGTCAGGATCCGGCCTGGCATAGCTGACCTGTTTGACTGGCAGCTACAGATGTTGCCCATCATTGTTCCACAGGTTTTGGGCCCCTCCCACTCCCAGGGCTTCAGGGACTCAATCCTGCAGGACAGTGGTCTGAGGTGCCCGGCCCCAACACAGGGCACATGTCTGAAAGCTTGGGGAACCTCATATGGGGTCCCCGCTTCACACTTGCAAACATGCACCTGAAGTCAGGGGGATTCCTGGCATACATAACATCATGCCATAAACATACAGACATGTGCTGTGATCAAGCAGCAAAAACCATTAATAGGAATTGTTGCAGAGCCCTTTGGGGGCATTTGTGGCATGACAAGGGGTAAGGATACCTGTCTGCTTGCGAATTTGTCCCTCCATAAAAAATGTTATGGCTGGACAAGGCAACATCTGTTTGCAGACGTGGAGAAAAATGTAGAGGCAGCAGCTTGCAGATCTCTAGTAGAGATTCAAAAGATTCTCAATGTTGGGGAGAAAGAAAGTACTTGCTAGCTGGCTCATAGGTTCCTGCTAGGACTGGAAGGGACCTCGGAAGATCATCGAGTCCAGCCCCCCGCCCAAAGGACAGGAAGTCAGCTGGGGTCATAGGATCAATGACCTCATCTCATTTTAGGAGATGAGATTTTTTTATGGGCTGGGCAGAACTCCCCCTCCCTTTTTGCCTGCTTTACCGCATAGAGTTGTGTCGGGGAGCTAAGCTATCTGGGGTCACATAATTATTTGTGTCTAAACTCCTGATTCTCTGGAGGTTCATACTCCAGCCTAGACTTCCCTGCCAAATCCTCTGAGTGGAAGCAAGTGACAGCTTTGTTTATTCTTTTCTCATTTCTATTAGAAAAATAAATCAAAGGTAGCGTTCAGTAAATCTGGAGGGGTCTGTCGCCAGAGAGTTCAACAGGTAACAGAGACAGTTGGTTGATGCTCTCCGTTGATTTCATTCTTTGTCCGCTCGCTTCCTCTGGCTGTCATTACAACAGACCAGTTTTTCCTGGGAGCTGATTGACATTGATGTTGACTGGGCTGATACTCAGAGGAAAACGACGCATCGGGAAATGTGTTGAAAAGCAGCTGCTCTTCACAGAGAAGCAGTGGAGCATGAGGGGCTGTGGACTGAGAGTGATGTGTACCTAACTAGAAAGATGCTATGTGTCTGGTATCTAGTGAAAGTAATCTGGACAGGGGTGGGCATGGGTGTCTACATCTGCTCAATGAGATGGATCTGGGGTTTTGGGGGTGGGGAGAATGCAAAAAGATGGAAGAAATCTGAGCTGATAAAGGAAAGTGGAGGACGTGGGGAGGAGAGGAGTAAGGCCTGTGCATGGGAATGCAAGGAGAAAGAGGTGAGGAGGCTGCCTGTTCTGAGTTAAGAGCAGGATATGCTAAATTAAGGGAACTACGAATTTCACTTAAACTGGAGAAGACAGCAGTTCAATTGCCTGTTAACTAAACACGGACTGGTCAAGGAGTATTTATGGTGGTTTGAAAGTTACAATGGGAACTACATTTTAAACATGCCTCCCATCCACAGCAGTTAAGCCTCAACAAAGGTTTTGTTTCATTGTGTTCCCAGTAACTTGCATGTCATTTCCATAAAGCAGTTGTCTCGTTGACCTCAAAAGTAAATCTGCAGCTGTGACAGATGACGTGCATTGGGAATTATGCAGCCTTACTCTGTCAGGGGGGAAATGCAACCAGGCTGAGAACCTGTGATATCTCTAGGCTCCTGTGCCTTGCACAGCTTGCAGTCAACACCCTAACTACCACTGCTTGCTCCCTTCTCTTTATGGTTAGGGACAGACATTAGGGCTGTGTGAAGCTTTGGTAGCTGATTGAATTTGGAGGAGATTTGGCCCGATTTGGGGACCAAATCCCCAAATCAAATCAGGAGACCAAGTAAAAGCTCCAAATCAATACAAAGCATCGATTTGGAAAAGTTTTGGAAAAGATTTGGCCAATTCAGAGACTTGGCCATAGACTGAACAGGCAGCTGACAGCTGCCTTCAGCTGGTAAGTCTGTTGGGGTTGGGGGAGGGAAGGGGCGTGTGGGAAGGAAGGATTGGGGCTGGGGCTGGGACAAGCTGTCCAGCCAGGGCGAGGGGGCACATGACTCAGGTAGGAAGTTGGGGGGGGTGCAGGATGCAGGTGCATCAGTGCTGGCAGTGGGGACTATGTCCTGCTGCTGCTTGCCCAGCCCGAGTGTGTGTGTGGGGGGAGTGGGGGCGGTGTTGGATGCAGGTGCAGCTTGCTCCAGGCGAGATTTGAAAATTTGCCCCCCACCTCATGTCTGCTGGGCAAGCAGCAGCAGGGCATAGCCCCCATGTCTCCCCCCACTGGGTCAGAGGCAGGCACATCTGGGGGAGCCACGGAAGAAGCCCCCATGGCTGGCTGCCTGGCCCCATCCCCCTGCCTCTGGCACTTTGAAAAGAAAATAAAACAAAATAAAATAAAATAAAAAGCTTCACACTCACCAGCTCTGGCAGCGAGGATCAGGGCCTCTGAGGGCTCATGGTGGAGCCCCCCCATGCAGCATGGAGCAGTAGGGCAGCATGAGGATCACCCCCCCCCCACCTGGCACCCATGCAGCAGCTGCCCCATGGATGGGTGCAGCATGGCTCAACGGGGCGTCATGCACTACCTGAGAGCTGGGGCAGCTCCACATGTCAGACAGAGCCTGGCAGCACTCAGCCCAGCAGCCCCAGCTCCCGGGCAGCACGTGGTGCACTGCTGAACTGTGCTGCACTCATGCAATTGGGCACCTGCCATGCGAGTGCCAAGTGGGGGGGGCAATCTCTGCTGCCCCCCCACTGCCCCATACTGCATGCGGGAGGGCTCTGGCATGAGTCCCCTAGAGGCCCTGATCCCCATTGCCAGAGCCAGTGGTGTGGGACTTTTTTTTTCTTTTTCTTTTTTTAATTCCCAGGCTGCTAGAGCCATGCGGGGGCTATCAGGGTGGGACTGGGTGAGGGGGTGATCAGGGAGTGGGCATTGCACAGTGGGGCTCTGCCAGGAGACCCCAGAGCCCCAGCTACAACCAGTGAGCATGATGCTTTTTTTTTTTTTTTTTTTGAAGTGCCAGGGCTAGGCTGGGGCTGGACGGGGGATGGGGCTGGGCAGGGCAGCCATGGGGCCTTATCCTGCATCTCCCCCTGCCCTGGGAGAAACAGGCACAGCCAGAGAAGCTGCCCGCCTGTGCCTGCCTCCCCACAGCTGATCCGAATCACTGAATCTCTCCAAAACAGTGCCGAATCTTCCAAAGCTGATTTGGCCAAATCAATTCAGGACAATGATCCTAATCTCTGAATCAAACCACTGTCCTTCGAATCAGCCGAATCCAAATCCGAATTGAATACTTCCCTATTTGCATAGACCTAACAGACATTCCACATAAACTAGTTTAAGTGATCAGAAACTGGTTTAAACCTGTAACAGAAGAGATGTTCAGTGCATATCAACCAGTTTGAAAGTGGCAGAAACTGGTTTGAGATAAACCTGGTTGAATGTAGTATCAGACTTAACTGATTTGGGTCAAACTGGTTTATGCAATGTCTGTCCCAGACCCCTTCCTGGCTTAAGTTAAATCAGCCCACAATCCTGGCATGCTCTCTGGGCTGGATGGGGCTCTCTGCTCCAGAGCTGGGCTGGCCCCTCCCATCTGCTCCCTAGCTGCAGCTCCGACAAAGACTACAGGTACAGGGCATCTTTCTGGCTTCCTCACCTCTCCTTAACACTCTCTGCTGAAGCAGGGATTCCCCCCTCCCCTCTGCCTTACACAGACACCTCTCAGGATTAGCTAGCATACCACATGCTGTCCAGGGTTTGTGCTGTGCCTGACAGGACAAAGGCAGGCAGCATAGTAGCTGAGGGTTCTTCGGAGCTAATTAACAGGTAGCTGGTAATGTCCCTCCATTCTTTCTTTGGAACAAGTTGTTTAAGAAGAGCTTGAACTAATGAGAGATCCTTTTGTTTTGCTTATGAGGTGATAAATGCTGTATAAATCCCTCACTGACTAGTTAAGCGGGGTGGGCCCATTCCCTAATCAGAGCATCCTACCAGGGCCTGGCCACACCCCACACTTAGCTTAGCATTATGGAAGGGAAGAGAGGGCTACTCTAGCACCCCTTGGCTTCTAGCCTGAGCCAATGCAGGCATGTGCCTGCATTTTTTCAGTCCAGAGGGGATGTCTGTACAGTTCATCCTAGGCAGGTTAGACTATCCTGCAAAGATTGAATAAATGCAGGCTCAGGCTTTTTGAATGTCTATCCCTAGCCTGTGAATTATTAAGCTGTGGGGTGGTAGGCAATGAGCATGCACTCATGTGCACATGCTACACCTTTTAACCCTTTCCTGTCTGTGTCTACAGAGGGCTCCAGTTGTAAGAAATTAGGTAACTCAGGGTATTGCTATACAGCTCTGCTTAACTAGGTGTCTAGCTCTGATCCATCCCAAAATTTGTAGGTGCTTTGGCTTTGTACAGCACCATAAATCCCTTTTACTAGCTTCACCATCATTAAAGGGCTAGGGGGCACTCACAAGTCCCCCTCAAGTATACACCCAGTGCAAGGGGCAACCCTTTAGTGGGGGAGAGGGAAAGGGAAGGCGGGGAGAAACTCAGTGCTGGATGATGGTTAGCCAAATGGAGGGACAGAATAGACTGGATGGAAGGAGGTGGGACCAAGACAGACGTGGAACTCCATGCTCTTGCAATGGCCTACAGAGGTCACCAAAGCAAGGAAGGTGAAGACAAGAGTTGGGACAAATGTATCCTGAGCAGTGGAAGTACAGGCCACTATGTGCTAATGTTACTTTGGCTAAAGGCTTCTTGAAACCCTGCTCCCCACTTTGAAGTTTCCTTATCAATACAAGAGTTAAAGAAATCCTGCAGGGCACATGGGGAAATCTCATGTTACTGAAGAAGTTAGGCAGTGCTTTCCAGTGTAATGCAAACTGAAAAGCTGCCAGTTCATTCAAGAGGCAACAAGCAATCTTTTACTGCCTTTCTTCTAGAGCTGTGTGGATATTTGTATTTATTTATTTCCTTTGTTTATGCCTTTTCCTTTATAAAAATACAAATTTTTAAAAAGATAAAAAGGAAGGCAGCCCTTGTGCTGTATTAAATTGGAAGTTAGGGGACTCAGGAGGCAAATTAGCAATAACACATTAAAACAGAAATGATGATAGCATCTAGTTAAGGCTGTGAAATTGCTCCTTTGGCTCTATGGGTAAGAGCCAGTGTGTGGGAGCCTAGGAGTCTGTAAAGGAGCAAAGATTTGTATTTAACTTGCAAGTAAACAGCAGCAGAAATAAATATTCAAGAGGTGCTTAGCTGCACCAGCAGAGACAAATAAATTAGGAGCTGGAGATCAGTAGGTAATAAGAGGGGGTAATGGAAACCCAGACTGGACTTTAAGTGGATTCCTGCCTTTTTGCCTCTAAAAAGGAAACAGAGAAGTGAATGAGACTTTTCCTGTTCAAACTTTGCAGTGGGAAAGACTCATAAATCTTGCCTGGGTATTTCACTCTTGCCATGAATTCCAATTAAGGTGCCTGTCTCTCCATCATTTTGTTGTTCAGCCTACGCAGCATCCATTGATCTGAGCTTCAGGTATTGAGAAATTATCACCCTGCCATTCCCAGCTCTGGCCTAGCTGCCAGCTGCCAAATGAAAGCTGTCTTATTATTGAATTCTCTTTCTTAGTACTCAGAGATGGTTGTGGTGCCCTAGCGCACCTGTATGAAAGCTACAGATCATGAAAAATAATTGTGTTGGGCTGATTATTTTCCTTTCAAGACCCACTTTTCTCTTTTACTTCCTTGCTGTCATTTACACTCAGCACACATGAAGGTGCCAGCCTATTGTCTCTTCCCCAGCAGTGATTATCAGCATTCTTATGGTGACAGCTGTTTCTTTACATTTCTCATTCATCATTGCACTTGCATTGCCAACAAGAAATACACCATTGTCCCTTGGGTGTAGGAAGTCCTAGATTCTCATCCAGGCCCTTCCATTTCACATTTTTACTTTTCTTCTCCACAGTCTCCCTCCACATTTTGCTTTCTCTCTTTCCACGCCCTCCTGATTGCCCCCTTCCAATCCCTTAGGGTACTTTTACACATGCTCTGGGAATTGTGGGGGGTGGCACTAAAGCACCACAGTGTCTCATGTATCCCCATGCTTCAAAATGGCTGTAGTCACTGGCCCTTCTATTCTGACAGTGTGGAATAGAAACTGGGCTCCAGTCAGTTGGCCTTTCCATACTGCAGTGTCACAAATTGTGTCACTACATTGTGACTCCTCTTGCTGCCAAAGCTCCGGAAAGCCAACAGTAATTAAAATAAATATTTCCATATCTTTCCCGATTCGTCTAGGAGACAGATGCTTTTATTTTATTTTTTTGGGGTGCACCTTCTGATGGCTACATGAAGCAAAATGGTTAGAGTTTTCCTCTAGCTTTGGAGAACCATTCAACCACCTGAAGGGTGGTTCCAAAGAGGATGTAGTTAGACTTGTTTTCATTGGTGGCAGATGACAGAACAAGGAGCAATGATATCAAGTGCAAAAAGGGAAGTTTAGGTTAGATATTAGCAAAAACTCTCTCATGAGGAGGGTGACAAAGCACTGGAACAGGTTACCCAGAGGCGGGGAAATATCCATCCTCAAAGGTCTTTAAGACCTGGCTAGTCAAAGCCTTGGCTGGGATTATGTAGTTGATAGGGGAGCAGGGGGTTGGATTAGATATCCTCCTGAGGTCCCTTCCAACCCTCATTTTCTATGATTCTAACTCCTCAGTTCAAAGTAATATAGAGCTGTCCTGGAAATAAATAAATGCATTTAAAATGGAAGCATTCACTCCATATAGACAGAGAAATAAAATATACTCTGCAAGTGTGAACGGATGCATTATCAGAGCATACAAGTCAGAATTACTGTGCACTTCGGAGGAAGATATGTTGACTTTATGAATAAGCTTAAGATAAATCCATTGTTCCCTGGCAACTTCCAGAATTAGTGAAAAATTGTCCGAGTCTCTAAATAAAGAGTGTCCATGGTTCCATAAAGTGAAGATTAAGATATTCTGCCAATGCCATTGGTCAGGAAATATGACAATGCCTCTGATCTCTCCCTACCCTTTCCTTCTCCTTCTTCCTACTATCATAATCTTCATACTGACCTGAAATCTTTTTAGCGGAATAACTGGGGAATAAGACTCCACAAATGATTTCATAATCTTCAAAGAAAAAAGATCCCTGTGTTGTAGTGATGGCAGATGTAAGAACAACCAAAATTATTAGAGATCAGAAAACATGATATACAAGGAATGGGTGGAACAACTGTAGTCTGGAGAAGAGAAGACTGAGGAGGGATTTGATAGCTATTTTTAAATATAAAAAAGGGTATTATAAAGAGGATGCCAAATAACTATTCTCTATATCCACAGGATAAAAAGAAATAGGCTTAAACTGCAACAAGAAAAATCTAGGTTGTATATCAGGAGCAACTTTCAAACTATGAGGGTGGCTAAGTACTGGAACAAATTATCAACGGGAGTCATGGAGTCTCCATCAGTAGAAGTCTGGCAGAGTGGATTAGACAAATACTTATTTGCAATCCAGTCCTCAGTTTGCAGTCAGTAAAATAGCTTTCTCTTAAAAAAGAAAAAAGAAAAGAAAGACCTGGAAAAGGACCTTAAAAAGAAAGACCCAGGGACTGAAGTTACATGTAAACCAGCTTAAGTCTTCAGAAACTGATTCAAACCTGTAACAGAGTAGAAACTCAGTGCACATAAACCAGTTTCAAAATGGCTAAAACTGGTTTAAGATAAACCTAGTTGAATGTAGTATCAGACTTAACTGATTTAGGTTGACCTGGTTTATGAACTGATTTAGGTAGGTCTTACCTCTATTCCTGAGAAAATGCTAGAGAAAATAATCAAAGAACACATTTGTGCAGGCCCAGCAGGGGAAACGATGCTGAGGGGAAACCAGCACGGGTTTGTCACAGGTAGATCCTGCCTGACAAACCTTGTAGCCTTCTATGACCAGGTCACACACTGCCTGGACGCGAGAGCCGAGGCTGATGCCATCTTCCTGGACTTTAGGAAGGCCTTCGACACAGTTTCGCACCCTATCCTCATTGGGAAGCTAGCAGACTGTGGAGTGGATGCCTACACGGTCAGGTGGGTGGCCAACTGGCTTAGGGACCACACCCAGAAAGTGGTGGTGGATGGGTCATTCTCGGCCTAGAGGGAGGTGGGCAGTGGGGTCCCGCAGGGTTCGGTCCTTGGACCGATATTATTCA
>NW_005842284.1:1286472-1301617 GCF_000455745.1 Alligator sinensis | reverse complement strand
GAGAAATAGGATGCAATTTAATAAAGATAAATGTAAGGTACTCCACTTGGGAAGGAGGAACCCCCAGCACACCTATAGGTTGGGGAGTGTCCTTCTCAGCAGCTTGGAGGCAGAGAGGGATCTTGGAGTCATAATTGACTCCAAGATGAACATGAGCCAGCAGTGTAACAAGGCCATCAACAAGGCCAATCGCACCTTGCCGTGCATTAGCAGGTGCGTGACTAATAGATCAAAGGAGGTGATGCTCCCCCTCTATGCGGCACTGGTCAGGCCGCAGTTGGAGTTCTGTGTCCAGTTTTGGGTGCCGCACTTCATGAGGGATGCAGGGAATCTCGAGAGGGTCCAGAGGAGGGCCACTTGCATGATTAGTGGCTTTCGTGATAGACCCTACAGGGGGAGGTTGAGACAGCTGAATATCTACAGCCTTCACAAGAGATGGCTGAGGGGAGATCTTGAGGCCGCCTATAAATTTATTAGGGGAGGTCAACGGGGAATAGGGGACATGCTGTTTAGTAGGGCGCCCCAGGGAGTGACTAGGAATAACGGGTGTAAACTAGTTGAGAGTGGATTTAGGTTAGATATTAGGAAGAAATTTTTCACAGTAAGGGTGGCCAGGATCTGGAATGCGCTTCCAAGGGAGGTGGTGCTATCACCTAGCTTGGAGGTCTTCAAGAGGAGGCTAGATAGTCACCTGGCTGGGGTCATCCGACCTCAGTCCTCTTTCCTGCTGGGGCAGGGGGTTGGACACGATGATCCATTGTGGTCCCTTCCGACTCTCCAATCTATGAGTCCATGAATCTGTGAAACTGCTGTCCCAAATCCCTTCCTGGTTCAAGTTAAATCACAGTCCCCCAGAATCCCAGCATAGGCTGTGTATTCACTTCCTCGTCCTGCTGCCCCTGAGGTCTCTGGGACCATTATAACTAGAACATCACTCTAACTCTACCTTTCCCCTTTTATTTTAATCAAATTTCTTCACCCATTTAATATAGTAGTAATAGAATTTCATATGCATTGAATGTTTCAAATCGTTCACAGCCACCAGAGTTAGAGGAAACAAACATTTTACCAGGTTATCACATTCCAATCTGTTCTGAAGCTGTATGTCTGTGCATGTGTGTGTAAGAAATCTCTGAACTTTAGATATCCTTAAATTAGGTGGGGAAAGTAACTGACTGAACTATCAATAAATAATTAAATAACCCCTCAGACATCCCAGCAATAACCAGTTTTAATGTAGATGTAGCTAGCCATGTTAGTCTGAAGTCAGGCAGAAGGCAGGGCAGGATGGCACCTTAGAGACAAACTGTTTCAGACAGGTGTAAACTTTCATAGGTGATTACCTATTACCATCTGTAGGCTGTCACCTACAGAGCTTATGACTGAACTTGTATTAATGAGAAGGAGATGCACTTACAGAAACAGTAATATCACCATCAGACGGAATATAAATTAATGCATAAACCCTTTCCCTAGCTTTTGATGCCATTGTTTGTCACCAGGCCACCTACTCAAAGAAATGATCAAAATAGTAAATGCTGATGCCTTTTCAGTTCTATTGGCATAAATTCAGTGCGAGGGGGTTATTCTGAAATTATCCAAGTACAAGAGTGGTGAATTTGCCTTTTGGATCCATGTTAAATTCAAGATCAAGTAGTAACTCAAGAGATTAAGGTTAAACCAGTATGTGCCAGATGTACAGCTCCTCAGTAGCCTTGGCGGTGGGTGATGAGACACCCAAACTTCTAAACTGCTAGGTCTTTCGTAGTCCATTTAGCTGCTTAGCAGGCTGATGGGGAGATTAATTCTTGGAAGACCCATGAACCCAAGCTTACCAGTTTATGATCTCCTTCATATTTTGCCCACCTGGTTGCTACAAATCATGGCTCCTCAGGCTTCAAGGCACTTGGCTGCTGCACAGTTCACCAGACGCTTGACAGGGAGGTTGAAGTCAGGAAGCCCTAAATGTCGGTTTCCAAGCTCTAAGATGCCCATATCTGCTGAAACTCAGTTTCTACATGTCAAGCAAGTGCTCAGGAGCATTACATTCTCAGACAAAATTATTTTTTTTATTAAAGGAAGGGGCAACAAGTTATTTCAGATCTTATAAATATTAACAGCTCACTCATAGTCCTTGCACTCTGCAGTGGTTTTATTCTACATTCTCTTTTATCAGTGCACAATACTATTTGCTGCAAATTAAGGAAAGTGTTAGGGGCTCTATAGTTACAGTTTTATTTTATTTTGTTGTCACTATACTGATAGCAAAAATGTAGTATTATTACAGCTTAACCATGACTTCTCTACTCAGGTTGAGTTAACAGTAGCATATAGTTCCAGTGTGTTCTAGAGAATAGTTTACACTAATTACTGAAAAGCTACTTTTGTATGAAAAACAGAAGGATCAAAACTAAATGTGTGCAACACAAGTAATCCATGGGGAGTCACCGTGTTTGAAAGATGTTACGGTATCAAATGTATTATGCAAAAATGTGTCTGTTTAGTAATATGAGTTCCATTTGCCAGTATGTAATGTATCCAGGAAAAATATCAATCTACATTACTGTAATCAAAACAATGCGCAAATACACCATCAATAAAATACATTTTAAATAAGAAACACTCCATTATTTTTAACTCCAGCTTATACCATCAGCCCTGAGAAATCTGGTTCCACAGATAACAGAAGAATTTTAGCCTCATCAGAGTCACTACTTACATGAGGCTGATCACTCTGAATCCGCTCAGAGACAGCAGCCATGCATACCAATCATTCTGCGACAGCCCAAGTTACATTTCTCACAATGAATTTTTCAGTAATACAGACACAGACATAATGAAGTATTTGAAAAGACTGGGTTTTAACACAAGGTGGAAGGTAAAAGTCTATACGGAATTAAATCGCTAATAAGATTCAACACATTTAAAGTATCTGAGGACTGAGGAAAGGAGAGCTTCAAAATTTCTGGCCAGCTTTATATTTGCTTGCTCTCCTTCCTGGAAAGGAGATGTCTTTGCCTTCAGATTTTGCAGCATGCGCATTTCATTTCTTAATTCATTTTTCTGCCTACTTGTATATCATAATGGAGTTTTCTATGGCACCTATCATCCTATCTGGGAAATCTCCTTTGAGAACATGTTTAAGTCCTATTTACTTCAGGAAGTCTTGTACATGCACTTAAAGTTAAGCTTAGACTTATATGCCCTTCTAAAGATTATGCATGAGGTCCATAGACTGTAGGAAGTGTTTTATTGTGCTTCTTTTCTTAGGTGAGGCATCAGCCAGGTGTTTTTCATCCCAAGCTCATATCAGCCAACCAGTGAGCCATCTTGGTGGTAGTGATGTGGTCATAAGTGGTGAAGGGTAGATAGTGCTCTGCATCCTCTGCATATTGCTGGCACTTGAGTCAGCACTGTCTATTTCATCTAGTACTTGCATGTTGATGCTGAAAAGGGCTGGAGAATTGATCGCTATAGGCCTCCACAAGTGAAGGGATCTTGTGGAGGTGGTCCAGTTCCTCATCAATATGCACCCATTGGGGGTGTTCTTCGTGGAAAGACTCACAATGTTTTTGTCAGCAACATTTTCCTACATCATGCAAAGCCACTTCAAAGAGATGAGAGATGTGTCAACATGGCAATATGGCCAAGGATACTATCTCAAGAGCATAAAGGAAGGTGAACATTTAATTAAAGCCAAGTGTCTCATAATAGCGGAGGGCACAAATGACCAAGAAATTAGGTTAGTTTCATAGGTAGGGCTCCTTGGAAATTTTTTGATGAAATATTTTTGTGAGAAAGTGCTGATTCATTTTGTCAGAAATATTTCAGTTTCAACGAAACTTTCATCAGGAAGACTTCTCAAATCCAGGATAGAATTTCAGGTCAAAGCCAGAGAAAATAGCTCACTGGTTTTGACTTGAATCTGTGTCTTTCAATCCAGGTGGATGACCCAAATACCAGGCTACATAGTTATCTTTCCACATGATGGATATTCAATTACTTATGCAAAGTGGAACAACTTCTGCAGAAGAGACACTGACTCCATATCCCAGTAGTTAAGCCAGCTACTTAGGTTGGGGGCTGGAGGTCCAGATTCCAGACCTTCCTGTGAATCAAACAGAAAACAGACTTGAACCCATGGCCTGCTGTGCTCCAGCTGTATGCTTTAACTCAACACTGTCCAACTTCTGAGTGGCTGAGTGTCACATGCGGCTTAGCCTGCACGCTGTGTGGGCTATATGCCATGCCGCACTGGGTGGTGGGTGCCCGTCTTGCTGCCTCATGCCCCCCTTGCCGCATGCTGCACTGTGCCATATGCCTCCAACCTCTGCCATGCTGCATGGTGGGCACAACCCTGCTGCACTGTACCATCTCCACTGCGTGGGATCCCCAGCTTCCCTACTTGGCCTGCCTCAGCATTTGGGTGAAGTCAGGCAGCAGAAGCCTGGAGACTTCAATGGAAATGGCAGCTGGATCAGTAGGGAGTGGTGTCTGAACTAGAGGCCTAGAGCTGCAGTTTTACCCCATGGGAACCAAATGCAGCCTAGAGGCCACCAACTGGACAGCCCTGCTTTAACCAATAGGCTACTGGTAATTCCATGGTCTCTTTCACATGCACAGTCTTTAGAGATGGACTGCAAAAATACACTGCAAGTTCTCATTTTTGCTTCCCCACAAAACCAAACAGAATTCTTGTTGTCAGGTGGCCACCCCTCGTAGCAATGTACTGGTTGTGACATTTGTGTGTTCAGCAAAGGAGCCATAATCAGCTTACAGGAACATGTTTGATTTATTAATAAACTAAAAGAGAGGGATAACTGGGAGACAATTCTGTTGTATTACTGCTTAGAGCCCTTGGTCCTGACCAACTGCCCATGCCAGTTCTGTCCAGCCAACACTGTTACATTTGTACAAGCTTCTTAAAGAGCTGGCAGACTGACACTGGCTACATTTAACACTGCTTTTTATTGGATGAAATTGGAGCTTCACAAAGATATCTCATAAATGTTATCTCTAACTGCTAATTGAGTGCCTCCCCTAGCTGAAGTGCTGAGGTCCTATGCTTTTGGGAAGAGAAGAATCTGTTTTTATTCTCAGCTGCCAGAGGTAAGCTTCTAAGCATCTGGGATGCGTAGCATAGTGATAACTGTTAATTCCTTAGTGAAAAGCCTGTCTTCCCTATGGTAAATATCAGCGAATAACTGAATGAAGTACTATAAAACAATTCTTGTCTTAAGAAGACAATTATATTTGGTCTCTTCATCCCCCTATCCATCTACTGTAAGCTCTGTTGCAGAGAGAGAGCGAGTGATAGTACTTCTCCCATGTGAATGTCCTCATCAAGTATCAATCAGAAGTTGCTTTGGCTTAACCCACACCTATGCCTCAACTTTTTTCACTTTTCTCAAACACAAAAAGACTCCAGACTAAAAATGGAGAAATTTTCTCCTTGTTCCTGATTTGTAATGCAAAGTCCAATTCCAGCAAAGGCCACAGCTGTGAGTGGGAAGGATAGTATTCCCATTCCTTGGCAAAATGCACTGAGAGAATTTGGTAGACACAAGTCAAGAATTTGCCCAGGTCCCTGGTGGCACTTGGCTCTGAGACTGTTTCCGTCCATGTCATGATACAACTACATGCCAATTCTAAACTTCCAATGAATGTTTGCTGAGGTCCAAGTGTCTGCTGCGCTGCTCCACTTCCAACTCCAGGTGGCTTTTTCTCAGACAAGAGAGTTATGTCCTCATCTTCCCTTCACTAGATGAAATTCCTTTCCTCCCTGCCATCTCATCCTCATTAGTCTTTATTTCTGTTAACCTTAGATATATAAATTTGAGATGTTTATGATGAGGCTGCTGGAGACTTTTATACTGCAGGATAAGCTTGGACAAAACTTATCAGCTGTTTAATAAATGTTAAGACTTTCCCTTGCCACTTGCTGCTTTCCATGCATAAAATCCCTTCAGAGTTTGGCTCTAAAATTAGGACTGTAGCTACTCTGTATTGGCACCAGAATGAACCTCTATAATCTCATATTCTCTGACTGCTGCCAAGAAGGCTTAATTCAGATGGGTATATTTCTTTCCCCTTTGATACCAATGGCTTGTCTCTTCATAAAATATGGAAGTAAAATGTGTCAGGAGGTCCAGAAAGAGTTTTAAATCAAGATTTATGAAGTATTACTTATAGGTTTATTTTAATCTATTGCACAAGAAAAGGTGGATTCTACTGCAGGTTTATTATAGGTATGCCGGCTCTTCCTCCCCTTGTAACAGAACCCCACTATGTGCAGGTATGTGTGGGTTCATCACCAGGATTCATCTCAATGACCCCCATTTGACTTTCAACAGCTAGGGAGCAGTTGGACCTATCTGAGAACTGCTGCTTTCTCATCTAAAAACTAAGGACACTGAGTTAACACACACTGCTCTCTCCTCTACATTTCCTCCGACAGAGCCACTTATGTTTATGGGCCTCTTGGCTGTTCAGCACTAAATCTGACTCCCTTGAAGCTTAAACTTGCACTTTTGTGGCACAGCAAATGTTTCTGATGATGTTTACATTTAATGCCTAGTTAGGATAATGAATGGGGTAAACAGCAAGAGATAAATCAAGTGAGGGGGTGAGTTGTGGAAGAAAAGGAAAATCCCAAACCACTGCCTTGCAAGCTGACAGATCTTTTAGCCCCCTGTTGTTATTTTTTTAATTTATATTATGAAATAGATTTTAAATTGCACACATAGTAGGTCATTTATAAATCTGCATCACTATATATACTATACAAACTCGGTAACATATAATTCTCAAGACATTCATATCCTATAAATGCTAATTATATGTAATCTATTCAGTTAGTGGCTGGGTGTTTACATACAGCCAAAGTCTGCCCTCTGAAACCTGTGTTGTAGTCTTCACTAATAAAAAGGTAAGCAATGCACATGCATTCAGAGCCTTCATTTGGCCCTTGTTAAGTATTACATAATTTCACGGTAAATTATTTCTGTCTTCTTAGGCACTGTGCAAATTGCAGGTAAATTATTAATAATAATACTTGGATCTTATCTTCAAAGAACTATGCTAACATTAATTAATTCATACACCCCCTCTGATGTAGGTCACTGCATGATTATCTACATTCTTTACAAAAGGGGAAAAGAACACAAAGAAGTGATGCGACTTGCCTGAAGCTGTTGGCTATGAAAGGTTGAGTCTCACTTGCAAAGAATGAGTGTAGAATGCAGGACTAGATTTGGGCAAGTCTTGAAATTTATAACAAAAATTTGGGTTTGGAAAGTGTTTGGTTTGAAATGTTATACTCAGTTTCAGATGGTCCATAATTTTTATTTGAGATTTGCTTTTGTTTAAAGTTTTTAGTATTACTGTATTATTGCATAGCAGTTCCACATGTTCTACTACTAGCAACACGAGGATATGACATAATATAGCAGATGAGTTTAAATAACGAGAGTGTTTAGCATTGCAAACATCTACCTGGAGAGTCCTTTATAACACAGGCATGGCTATAGGAGACAGGCATCTGTCTAGACAGTGTTTTTAACTATACATCCACTATTGCTTAAAAATGCATGGAAGAGTCAGCCAGGTCTTGATCGGTTTCAAAGTGACAAAAGGCATACTTTTGGAAGTACTAAAGCATGACGCAGTAACTGTCTGTACTGCGCTGTGTGCACAGCACATGGTTAGATTGCACCGCTACTTCACTGCAGGAGTGTGCTAAAATGGGGAAGTGCACTGCTATGGCAACATCAATCCAATCACGCTGTATGGTGACGTGGTGCATTGTTATGTTGACATATGGTAGCATGTAGACACTCCCAGAGTTACTTTGACTTTAATAGAGATAGGTAGACTTATAGTAGCTGAGGATCTGGCTTAGTGTGTGTTTTTTAACATGCAACCTACATGATTTGGTAGTACTGGAGTGATGTTATAGCCATGATGGTCCAAGTACAAGAGAAAAGGATTCTTGTGGGTGATATCTTTTATTAGATAAACTGCCTGGTTGGGCTAGGCTTAGACAAGCTTTTGAATGCAATGCATTCTTCTTCAGGTGTGAGGGAAAAGGAGGCACAGCAAAAGATTAAAAACAAGTTGAAGGGCAGTGAAACTGGAGAAGAGAGAAATTCCCAGGGATAGCAGACAAACAAACCACAGAAGAAAGGAAAAATTGATTAGTGGAAGATCAAGAATTTTCAAAAGGGCAGAGGGTCATTATCACTTGATTAGTGGATGGTCAAGACCTTTCACAGAGGGTCATTATCACTTGATTAGTGGATGGGCAAGACCTTGCCAAAGGGAAGAAGGTCACTGAAACTTGTAATGTGAAGAAAGATTATCTGGAGTCAGGTAGATTGCACAAAGGTAGATGCCACAAAGTCAAAATCAGTGTCCATTTCCTTGATTCTTATTGTTCAGCCAGCTAATGAATTGTTGTTCCCAGGCTTGCCTTTTGAAGGTGTTTTATAAAAAAAAAATTCCCTTCAGCATGAAGATAGTGAGGTTAGAAAGTGAGTGGTAGTTCTGTGAAATGTGATCTCCTACACATGTTCATGTGTCACTGTCTTTAATCTTTTTCCTATGATCATTTATTCCAGTATATAGTTTTAGTCTAGTTTTACCCACATCATTTCCAAAAAGACATTTGCACTCTATGAGATATTCCACATTTTGGAATAGACGTATAAGACCTATGGATTTTGATAGGTTTGTTGTGTTGATTGTTGTAGCAGTGGAGATGTGCTAACAGATTTTGCATTTATTGTAAGTCTGTGTTCCATTTGATGTCTGATGAGCTGGACAATGTTGGGCGGTTGCTTGAAAGCCAGAACAGGCCAAACAGGATAGGCTGGGAATATTTCCTTGCCATAACCTATATGATCTATTTATGTTACTATATAGCTTTTAAACTGAGGAATGACTTACCATGGGTTCACAAAAGTACTTCTAGTTACAACTCTCCAGTATGTAGAGCTGAACCTAATAGTCTTTATTCACATAAGTAGTGCTATAAATTTAAGTGGGACTGCTCATATGACAAGTCCTCTAACCACTGGACTCTGGATAGAAGGGGGCAATGGCACCTGATTTGATGACTGTCTTTGGAAAGAAGGGGCTGGCTTAGCTAACTCCAGAAGGAGTCACAGTTGTGAATTCCAGGAGAAACAAGGTGGCTTTTCACAGTCTGGATATAGGCACCTAACTCTTTTTGAGAGATGAACATAATCCCCACCCTTCTCTTTGTCACCTCTTACTGCCTATCATAGAAAGTTCCCCACTCAATATGCTGGCTGTTGTGGATCCTACTCTTGGGTCCTTAACAATGAACTAAATTGCATATAGAACTGACTCTGTGGGTTCTTTTTGGCACTAGAAATGTTTTGTGGATATCGCCCGTTAGTCCTTTCCTCAATCAATTCCTGCGCAATCAAACTGCTCTGAACACGATTAAACATCTACTGGTCACTGTTACAAAATAAGAGGTCAAACCATGTTAGTAACAGAGTCAGGACATTAGTATATGGCCTCGTCTTGTAGCCAATCCAGTTCACGTTTCAGTGTACAAAAAAGGCTAAACTTGGGGCTAGAGCATAGCCACGGATTACGTGCTCCTTGGGTATATGCCATATGCCTTGGACTCTTATTTCTCTTTGCAATGCAATAGCTGGTCTCATGCTGAGTATCGAATGGAGATTATACTGATTCACATCTTAGCAATTTGTCTTTCACTAGCTTGTTTGAGACACAAAGCAGCAATTGAGTTTTTCATGCATCTGGTGTTATTAAATTGGAGATGACTCTGAGGAATGGCTACACAGATTTATATGGCTCTTAACATAGTGTTGGTTCAAATACAGAAAGACAACTCACTCTCTCTCTCTTCCATTCTCCCCATAAGAAACAACACTAATTAGAGACTAAATCAGGCTTTTGGATTGAATTTGCTTAGGTTGTTTAGGGTTCTTAAAATCAATCAATCAATCAATAATGTATGTCACCAAAAGTAAGCTGCTATTAATAATACTACACAAGGAACTAAACAATATAACTATGAAATCAAGGTCAAATTCACAAATTAGTAATGCTGGACTGACATTAAATTATCAAATTACTTAAACCATTAGGTATACATAGCATGTACTCCTATCTTTTACATTTTAAAGCAGGACCTAATAAGATGGATATCCATTCAGTGTTAAACCCTAACTCTAAAGCATTTGATGCAAAAAAAAAATCATACCTTGAGCTGGCTAAATATTTTAATGCAAAAACCGAGTCATCTTCTAGTGTTTAAACCACAACCTTCAAGCCAATGTATAATGTTCCCTTCTTAGATTTAATTCTTGTGTAGTGGCTAATCCTTTCCTTGTCCTTCCCTCCAATAGCAATATTACAAGAGAGACCCAAAGAGAGCACTCTGGTAAGCAGAAGTTTGACAGTTCTTGTTGGTTAGCTTCTGGCTGGCAGCTTTAAAGTTTCTTAGGACTCTCAAAACACACAGTGCACTTTAAAGAGGGTCTTTATGAGACAATGTTTAGAGCTGTTTCTTCCTAATATCCCAAAGCTAGGTGTTTTGGGCATTCAGACACACTAGCATATTTTTACACCCTGATATTAGAGAATTAAAAAAGGTCAGGGATGTCTCTTAGCAAACAAAAACAAGAGACAGAAATAGAAGACAGACAGGACACTGAAGGGGCCACAAACTCTTCAGCACCTGTAATCTTTTGGATTCTCTTGAAATAGGAATTGGAATGACAGTCAAGTTATCAGATGGAGATGACATGGGCACAGCATGATTTTTTCCCCAGCAGGCTTTTTTCAGGTGTCTGGGGACAAATCAGAAGTTGAATTAACCTGCTAGCAGATGGCAGGACTTCTTTCCCCAGGGTAATCTGTCTTGGGTTCTAGAATATCAGTCCTCCTCCAGATAATATATTGGCCCAAGAGAATAGGGGAAGCCTTCACTCTTAGGCTTTATGATTTTTGCTCATTCCACCTCACAGTGCCTCCCTCCAAGGCCTGGGAGGAATCAGGAATGAATTGGGTTTGCATCTGTTAGCATTAACTTGGAAATGACAACCTAATCCAGCTATTTGATAATATTCAGTGTATATATGTATCACAGCAACTATAAGTCTGCCATCCTCTCAAATGTAAAACTAGGAAACACAAGGCCACTTCTGACAAAACAGATCTGGTCCTGTCTTAGGATAAAGGTTCTTAGACATTCATTGGCTTCCAAAAACCTTGGCAAAAGGCCTTATAACAACATCCGAATAAAAAGCGTCAAACTTCATTCACCCACAAAATTAAAAATGCATTTGTACATTTTATGACCAAACTCATAAACAGCACCATTCATCAGATCTCCAAGTGCCATTATTCCCATTTTATAGATGAGGTAACTGAGGAGCAGAGAGAAAGTTTCTTATCTGAGGTCTCCTTGCAGAAAGCTACAGCAGCAAAGTAGTTATAGCTTCTCATTATGGCTTCACAGTTCAAGTCCTGCTCTAAACTGGGGTGGGCAAAATGATGAATCTGGCTGGTGGCCGGACTCCATTTTACAGCATCCCCTACCTGTGCAGTGGAGACATGACAGCGCAGGGCCAGGGTCTCCATGGAGGCCAGCCCGAGCAGCACTGACAGGGCTCACGGCTGCACCAAGGCCAGGGCTGGGATTTTGCAATGGTGACAGTGCAGGCTAGAGCCAGGGCAGAGCTGCGATCTGCGGCCTGCACACCCCTTACCAGGCACAGGCTCTGCCCCGGCTCTGGCCCATCCATACTTTGCTTGCCCCTGCTCTAGAGATTCATTTGAAAAAGCTTTTCTCCACTGTAAATAGGCTGTCATTCAGGATGGGGCATGAAAGGCGGGTGGCTATGATGCTGCCCACATCACTCCCTTATGTGTCCCAACTACACTACTCCAATGGGCTGTTAGGCTTGGATGGACCTTTGTCCCTGCAGAGCTCAGAGGAGAACTAATGCCCCTCTTCACCCTCCTACCTTTCCTTCTCTCTCATACACCTTGGTTAGTTAACTCTTCACCTTAATTCTCTTGCACATGTTATCCTGTTGCTACCATATCTGTGTGACAACCTCTCTGTGGTGCCTGTTTGCACACTGATATTGGTATGCACGGTCAGATTATGGAGACTGGCATCTTTTATCTGCATATCCTCCATTGGTGTGCATGAGCAAGGGAATGAAAAACTCTTTTGTGCTTGTTTTGAGCGTGGTAGCATGTTTTAGCTGGTTTTAACATTTTGAATGCAAGAGGCCAGGGGAGTTTGATTTGTGTGCTCTAGCCCTGCCTCCTAAAATTGTAAAGTTCAGAAGGGGACTGATGGTATAAGAGAAAAGTTGAGTAAATGTAGCTGAGGGGTCAGTCTTCATCATGACTTACTTGTGTGTAAGTCTAAGATGAAGGGACTCCCAGCTCAGAGATCACAGGAGTGGGAGGATGGTATTGTATTTCACTTGCTCCTTTGGCCTTTAGGCTAAGGGCAAGCAAGACTTGGGGGCATCTGAACTCCAAGGTCTTTGAGCTTGGGCCTGCATGTAGGATGTCTGCCATGTATTTGGGAGTATCAGCTGAAGAGTTTGGTTTGGAAGGAAGGATTCATGCTGGTGGTAACACCACACAGATTTGAACGACTGAGCTCTGCTCAGTTTATATAATTCAGAACTAATTTGGCTAAGTTGACCTGAGACACAACATTTAATTAAATAAATAAAAGGATGGCTAGCTGCCCAGCGATAGAGCCATGCACACTTGAACAACTGAGCTCTTCTCAGTCAAAATTTGTAACCTGACTATTGGACTTTGCTCAGTAGAATTCAGAACTGAGCTGGCCTTGAACCAAAATTTAAAGTAAATAAAATAAAGGGATAAGTACTCATGATGTACAAATCCCTTTATACTGGATTCAATCTGAGCCCATTACCCACTTGGTTCGAAAGAGCTGAAATCCTTAAGGTACTAGCAGGTAGAAGCCTATACCTGCCAGATCCTGAAAGAGCTGAGATTGTGTCGAAAAGAGCTGGGTTGCTTCTGCAACCAGAAGAGGAACGACACCGTGGCTGCAGTGAGGAGCAGCAATGGGTAGTGGTGAGAAGCAACACCCCCCAGCAGTGACAAGGAGGGGCAACAGCAGCAGTGGGGCAGCACCCTAGCAGTGGTGAAGCAAAGGAAACCTTGGGCTAAGAGCTACACTAGTACTACTGACTACACTATTCACTCTGCGTAGGACTGGGCAAGGACTCTGTGCTGAACTGTTAATAATGGGTTGAAGTGGGCTTCTGATCATTAAGGGGTTCTTAAATCTGTTTGTCATCCCATCTCCCTTTCTCCCATTAATAAACCCTATTGTACTTTGATACTGCTTGCAAAAGGGGAAGTCTATTCACACTGGAACACCCAGGCAGAAATTATTTTCCCAGGTTTCTGGATAGGGGTTCAAGCCAAGATAATCAATTTGTGTAAAATTCCTAAGGTAAACTTGGCCCTTGCTGCTGCCATCTGGTGCCTGGCAGAAGGGTTACACATAACAATACTGTATTTCCTTTTCTTAGGCCTGTCCCTATTATCTTTAATTTTGGGGACCTTAGTCGTCAAACAACAGGCTTGATCAGAGGTATTAATAATGCATCATTCCTTTAATTTATTTGATTTTCTCTTCTGGCACAACAGGGTGCATTGAGCTATATAATCAACATTTATAGCCAATATTAGAAAACAAATGAGGATTATAATAGTGTCTTGCTTGCTCTCTTTCACTTACTTATAAGGCTGAAAAAAATCTAATACCAGCTAAAGGAAAGAGAAAGCAAAATACAATGAGGGAAATGTGATGGGTTGTGGCTACAGACAGAAGTAACATGGATGTTAGCTAAAACACTGTATATACGGCGCCTACAGTTTGACAGAATTCATGTGATTTAGCTCTCAAAACATATAGTGATATCAGAACTGCCAGGCAATAAGTGAACTGAAGAGAGATATCCTATCACCCTACTTCTTTGCCACATCTTTAACTTATCACATTAGCCTCTTCCCAATTATTTCCCCCATATTTCTAGTGCCTCTGAGGTAATGCTTCTCCAGTCCCTAAATTTTCCTCACCCCAGTTTTTATAGTAACTTCCTATATAAAAAGGACCAAAAATACTCACATGAAATTTGCAAATTAGAATAAATTGAATTGTAAATATCAGCGAAAACCAGATACTGTTTGAGAAGGGGATAATGGTTGGGCAGTCTTTAGCTGCAAGCAAGCCCAACTTCAAAACTTGAAACATTTTGAAACTTTCGAAACATTTCGATCGTCCTCGTTTCATTTCGAAGCTGTTTCGAAGTCTTTCATTTCAATTTCATTGTTTCAAGCTTGAAACGAGTCAAAACAGCATCAAAATGAAACACCCATTGAAATTTTGCACAGCCGTAATAAAGACCTTCTCTGAGAAACATCAGGTAGAGACACAAACAGCTTCTCAAGAACTCAACACACACAACTGATTCTCACCTCTGCCTTTCCGAAAGTGTCCAGGGTCAGGCAATGAAGCAAAATCAGAAGCTAAAGGGTCAGTGAGGAAAGGCAGACATATTAGAAAAGCAGCTGCTCACTGGGAGTCAAATCGAGGGTGGGGGGGAGTTTGAGAGAGACAAGCTGACTAAACAAAGAGTGGGGGGTATGATCAAGGGGGAATGCAAATAGTGTCCTCCCTCCCAAACCTTGAGTGATGGGCTTTATTGACTCCTGGTGTTTTTCTTACCATAGGACCAGATGCCACATTTGTAGCTCAAGGGAAGAGAAGCCTAGGCAGAAGATATCAAACTGAAAATTGGACTTAGAAAATTCCAGGAGAAATCATTCAGAATATAAATGACGGGGAAAAGTAGAGAAAGTGGCCTTGCTAAAAGAAACTTTCAACAGCCCTAATGGGCAAAGTATCAGATGAGTTTGCCGTGAGAGAGACAAGCTGACTAAACAAAGAGTGGGGGTCTGATCAAGGGGGAATTTAAAGAATATCAGCAGATACAGAGGATCTCATGTCATGGAGCCATTGAGGTACTGCTCCACACGGCTACCATATGATCTCACCTGGTATATTATAGTCATG
>NW_005842284.1:1284592-1286462 GCF_000455745.1 Alligator sinensis | reverse complement strand
GGGGGGGGGGGAGGAGAGAAACCTATTTAGGGGCTTATTTGGAGACATGATCAGGAAAGAGCTCAGTATATATAGTATGACTAAGGAATGGTTCAAGTCTACAGGTGTAAATAATGAAGAGGGAAAGCTATTTATGATAACACTTGAAGGGATATTTAATTATAACTAGGATTAACTAATGGATGCTGAAAAGAAATTCTCTCTCTCTGCAGCAGGAGAGCTTTCTTACACAGAACTCTGTTCTTGAGAACAGGATGGAAACCCTGTTGTTGGAACCTCTAAAATTTGCTTAGACAATCTTGTACTAGCAGACAGATGTACTAGTCTACTACTACATCTGCTCTAGCTGTTTTCTATGATACGCTAAAACACCTGTGTTTTCCTCAGCCCTCTTAGTTACATGGATTCAGACCTTCAACTGTGAGTTAACTTGTGTAGCACTATTGACTTCATTGATTCCCACCAACTGAAAAATGGTCCATGACTAGTTTTAAAGATAAAGCAGGAGAGTTCCAAGTTTCTACCATTCTAAACTGTTTGAAACCATATTATACCATAAGCTCATTAAATTCATACACTGTTTTTATTTCCTTTTTTTGTCTCATAATTGCTATTTACCAAGTTATTGCCCATACAGATAAATTATTTCCTTTATCATTGTCCAACTCCACCTTTAGAAATCCATTTATGTGGCAGCCACTGTATGTGACATCACAATTGCTACTATGGTGATGTAGAACTGCGATGACAAAAAAAGAGATGGGCATGGAACTATTTTGTAATAATTTATGAATGCTATATGCTGACCCAGTTACTGAGTTAGTAGGGACCTGCTAAGAAAAAACAAGCATTAAAAGGAAAGGATTGCTCAAGATAAGCCACTACGCTGCAAGCTCCTACAGACTGTTAAAAGAAAAATAACAGGGCAGGAAAAGGTCTGGGAACACAAGAGATTAAAAGAACTATAGAAGAATTTAACAAGGGCTTCTCTTAAGAGACAGTGAAGCAGTTGTTTAGGAGAAACAGACTCCGGTACACAAATACCCTGCTGATTATGACTGAAGAGTCATAAATATTATTTATATATGGTTATATAAGCCATCTAATCCATGCCTCTGCCCCAAGCAGGAATAATAATATCTAATTAAGCATGCCTAGGTTACACTGAGGTTACAGCCTTTGGTAAGATAAATATGCATGTAGACTGGTTTTGGAGGGTTTTGAAGAGTTTTTTTTAAATCCTCTTTTCTTTCCTAACGACTTTGTTCTAGCTCGTAAACAAATAGTTCTGTGTTTTAAGGATCTCATTGAATATCAGAATTGCCTAAAGGGAAGGACAGCAGTGTTATACCCATCTATCAGGTTTCCTCAAAACCCAGTAGCACTGTGGGTCACATATCAGCCTTAATGCAGGGTTGTAGAGACCTCTACCACTGAGCAAGCAAGGACTGCTGCAAGTCACGAAGCAGGGGTTTTTTTGGCAAAGGTATGTATAGGAGATGCTTGCAAAGTGACCTCCTATGCTAGAAAACTGTCTAGGATCAGATGTCCAGACCCTGTGAACACATTATTTAGAAAAAAACATACCTACATACACAGTCACAAAATCATTGTATAATTGAAGTAAGGAAAGGGGAAAAGCCAAGTCAAACTTTTTAAAAACCTCAGGATTAAAATCCTTCAAGAAACAACACTTAAGGGTGTGATCTGCCATCTTCTTCAAAGTCTAGTCAGGTGCTTGTGGAAGACAAGCCCAATTTGAGTGACACAGCTTCTTACAAGTTTCACAGGTCCATGTCTTGTCTGAGTTGGAGTCCAAGTTAACAGCATGCTGCTTCCTTCTTTTTCCATGCTCTGGATCAAAGCCACG
>NW_005842284.1:1280290-1284561 GCF_000455745.1 Alligator sinensis | reverse complement strand
CTAGGCACTAGGGAATGAGGGGAACAAATCTGAAAGCTAATGCATGAGGATTTAAGAGCCCATGCTCAGTAGCAAAGCGACTCTGCCTAATGGATGCCTAAAAACACTGACACAGCCAGCTCACCCCAAAGGAAAAGGGAGCTCAATGTATCTTGATGCATCCAGTCCTGTTGGGCCTGAAGGGTTCTGGTGATTTGGGAACTTTTGGAAGAAGGGAAGCAAAACAGGAATCCTCAGAGGGGTCACCTTTCCCCTCCAATATGTGGTTATGAAGAAAACAGAAGGAAATGTATACATTATTTAAGGAGAGATTGTAGCTCTAGCCTGCAGAGCACATGGCAACTTAAAATAGCATGTTTTTTTTTCACTTGCTACACCAGATCCCTTGGTCTGACACTCAGAGGAGAATCTCAGAGATCCACCTTTCATACAGCTCATCATGCATGTTTCTTCTGTGACTTTCTCTGTACAAGTCCAGCAGTACAAACCTGTGCTTGGTGGAACATGTTAGCTTAGGGATCTCTCACTATCTTTCAGTCACAATCTTTATTGTAAGCACACATTTCCTATTCTTCTTCTTCAACAGTCTAAATTAATGCACTATTTAAAGCATCTTGCTGGGCTTGTGGCCAGACAGACAAACAATGGCTTCTTGAGAGGTGTGAATTTCTCCCTTTCATCCTAGGTTATTGTTAGCAGGGTATTGAGTTTGAAATACAATTGCAGTTACTGAAATGACTGTCTTGTTCACTTACTCCTTGCTGGATAATTTCAAACCCCAGATGTGCACCAGAAATTCTGATGTAACTGAGACAATGTCTTGAAGATCATCTGGGTTTTTTTGTTTTGCTTTGTTTTTAACTGTGCCCGGCAGTGATGAGGTTAAACCAACAAGAAGTGAGCTGTTCAAAGTTGAATGCATTTCTGACACCCCATGGGGAGAAGGCACCACTCAGTAAGGAGTACAGGGACAGTGGACTGAAATGAAAATGAAATCTATTTTAAGCAGCCATTTTTAATCTCTCACCCTGTTACAATGGGCACATGGTTTGAACTGAAATTCAAGGTAACCAAGCGTCAGCCACTGAAGAACTCCTTACAAGGAAGTGTGTGTGTGTGTGTGTGTGTGTGTGAGAGAGAGAGAGAGAGAGAGAGTGAGTTTGGGGGGGGATTTATTTATTACTGTGGAAATGAGAGAGACAGAGATGTATTTGCAGATCTCCCCCTCCCTCATCTCCCCTGCCCTGTATTTTTGCCACTTAGGACTGTAAAATATAAATCCCCATGAAAAAAGGATTCTTGGAAGGGGATGCAACCCAGTTATCCCTGGATTAAGTCATAGCCTAGGGAAGATGCTCGTCATACTTCAGGTTTGTGTGAGTATGCACTGGGGGTGAGGGTGTTGTCACAGCTTGTTCTGATCTTTTTTTTTTCTTTCTATAATTTTAGTGTACAACCCCCTGGTTCAGTCACCAGTTAGGAGGAACCTGGGATCTCTTATAACAGATGCACGAGCTTCTACCTCCCCGGTGTCACCAGAGTGTTAACATCAATCTCTTATTTGGATCGGCCTCTAGAGGAGGACAAAGATCTGCGCTGTGTAACAAGGTGGTCTGTTTTAGTCCATTTCCCAGCTAACAGCCTGAGCCTGTAAGCTCTTGCTCACACAGGTAGTCTAATGGATGTCAGCAGCACTACTTGCATAAGTGGCACGTACCCACACAGGTAAAGATTTGCCAGATCGATTTCATTATTCCTAATGTAATGTTGGACTCAGTTCAGCAGCCACATCTATGTTTCACTAGCGTGGCTTTCCCCTCCCCCTCTGTCAGAGTTCTTTAAAATGATCCTCTCTAATCAGGAAAAACAAAACCTCCCTGTGCCAAATGCTCAAGCACTGCACACGGCCTGGTGGAGCAGTTAACCAAGTCCGCCTATAATTAGGCAGCTTTCAAAGGCTCGTTGTTCCATTTTTTTCTAAATTCACTCTCTCCTCTCACAGCAAAGGAGATCCAGTCCTCCAGGCACACATTACTTCCCATTAGTGTCAGTGGGAGTCACAAGCACACACTGAGGGATGAACAGACCCTTAAAGAAGCAACTTGTTCTAGGCATACAGAGGCATACAGATGCCTCATATTAAGCATTTTCACAAATATGTGGCAGTCTGATCTAAAGGATGTGGGTGCTATATCTGCCAAAGAACCAATCTGCAGAGTTGCAAGGCTGTCTCATTTTTATTTTGTGGGGTTTTCAGATGGGTGAAGAGCTCAGACACCAATTAGATTATAGAAGTGCTCAGCAAATTGGTGTCCTTACCCTGATTCAGCCACTAACGCTGCATGCTATTAAGGCTAGAGACAAAAATTACACCTAAACAGGTATAAGTGATCAGAAACTGGTTCAGATCTGTAACACAACAGAAGTTCAGTGCACATAAACCACTTTCAAAATGGCTGAAACTGGTTTAAGATTAACCTGGATGGATGTAGTATCAGACTTAACTGATTTAAGGTAAATCAGTTTATTGAACTTCTGTCCCAACTGCCCTCCAGATTCAAGTTACTCAGTCCCCCAGCATACCAGGATGCTTTGCACCTCCCCCACAACCCCTCTCTCCTCCTTCCAGGGTGGGCAGGCTAGTCTTGGCCCAAGCTGTCTGCTCCCACCAAGCAGGGAGGTGTGGTCTAGCACTTTCTAGCTTCTGGCCTGGGCCAGTGCAGGCATGTGGCTGCATTTCTGGAATCAAAATGAATGTCTATTCACCTGCTTATTGGTTCAATCTACTCAGTTTAAGGTAACCTGCAAAGATTGAACTGATTCAGCCATGGGGTTTTTGACAGTCTGCACTTAGCCATAAGTTCTAACTCACCCCTTTCCTGGGCTTTACTTTAATTAACAAGATAAATAATAATAGTAAGAGTGTAAATTATGATCCAAGTGATCTTTCCAGTCTTGGCTGTTCTTAAAATTACTCTTGTAGGATAACTACACTCTAGTTTCCCCTGCCAAAAGAACTGTGGTTCCATCTTTTTTATGTATGGGGTGGAATCTATGAAGCCTATTGAGTCAGCAGGAGTTGATCAACAAATCTAACACCTGGAATCAAAGAAAAAAAGAAAGTCACTGAAAATGAACAAAAGCTATAATGGAGCATCTGGAACGCTAGAGGAAAAGAAAATACAAGAATTACCGGGCTACTAGCAAACTTTCCAGGGGCTCTGTCTACTTATGTCTTCTTCAATGAAATCAAGTTGTTCCTGCATCTGAGAGAAGAAGGCTGATAGTTCAAACTGATGGGCTGACTATTAGAATTTATTAAGATCAATAGAAAGCATTACAAAAGGCCTTATGCAAGTGTGCAGCTAGGGAAAGGGGAAAAGGAAGGTGCTGAAGGCTCTTTGTAACAAAGCAAAGAAGGCCCTGGGTCTTCCCTTTGAGAGAAGCTTAAGAAATCTCACCCCCCAGGAAAGCTCTGCCAGGACATAAGTGGACTTCTGATCTCCAAAGCATGGGGGAGAAGTATCGCAGGAAGGAGAGCAGACTGGGCAGCTTTCTATTCTCTGTGGGACACAGTTATTTCTAAAAGTGAGAAATACAACTTCTTATACTTCAGCAACCAGCTCTAATTTCTGTGCCTTTGCAAACAGGTTAAATGTAACCAGACCTGTCTGGCTGAACAGCAGCCTAATTAACAGCCTAATTTGCGCCTGAGTGAAATGTACACCAGCATCTTTTCTATACATTACTAACAGAACACAGAAGTGGCCTCATCCCATAATTATCTCTGGTTTCCAATTAACAGAAGGGTAACAACATCTGTATAGAATGACAAGGAAACAAAGGCCTCTCAAACTCCAGTGTGTAAAGGGAACAATGAAACAAACAAGGGAAACTCATTAGTTAAACTGTACATTAGCCAACCATCTACTGCACTCTCAGCAGGTGTTGAAGGGTATTGCCCTCCTGCACCTTTGTGTTCTTTCCCTGTCCCCCACCCCCAGCGCCACAGACTTGCTTTCCCCAGTGTGCTCTTGCCAGATGTCATCAGTCATGCTGGCATAGATCAAGGATATCTCTTGATTTTCAGAAGAGCTCCTTCAAACTTGCATGAGTGCGAGTCCCAATTTTTGGTCCCCAGGTCTCATTTTCTGGATTAAACGGAACAATACTCCTTGTATTTGTTCTTTCCATTCATTAGACAGGGATAGCTTTGTTGTGCAATTAACATGCCAGTAATTAAGGATTCCAAGACGATGTACTAATTTCTC
>NW_005842284.1:1260308-1280259 GCF_000455745.1 Alligator sinensis | reverse complement strand
ATCTTATCAGTAGTAATTATATTAACAGCTTTTCTTTTCCCTCTTCCCCTTGGGAGTTTATTAGACTTTCATTTGGCCCTCTTCTCTCCACATACGCTTTCCTTGCTCCTCTGAAAATTCACCACAGACCACAAGGAGTTTAAGCAGCTTGACTTCCTTGAAAACAAAGGGAAAACTTTAGCACCTTTGAGTTTTTCAAACTTTTGTGAAGGAGGAGGAAAAAGTTTCCTGCGATACTTAAAATAGCTGCATTTAATTTTCTGATATGGGCACAGGTACTTGTGATGTGGAATCAACTGGCATGGTGTATTTTCAGGAATTAAATTGTACTCACTTTAAAACCTATAGGTTTCTTCCTTAGAATTTTGGAAAGGGTCAAAAGTCATGCTAAGGATTACATAGGTAACCTGGGTGTTTTTCCATGAAGTAAAAATTCTAAAACAGAAAGTCTAGAAAAAGGGGCATCTCATTTGTGTCACTTTTCTTTCTATCTATTCCTTTGCCCTTTTTCCTGTTCCAAGATACAAGTTTGCAATGAAATGGAAAATACAATAAACAATACCTATCTTTTATATAATAGGTTTATAATCTGAACCATAAGGAAAGGTGTTCCTTGATTTGACAAGGGGTTTTTGGAGGGGGTGGGAGGTTGGAGTTTTTTAGTGATATCTTTCATTGGACCAACTATCACAGTTGGAAGAGATCACCAACTATATATAACTAATAAAAGATATTGTTAAAGGTTAAAGCAATCCTTGTCCCATAAGTCCCTGGGACCATCACAGCTATAATAGCATTGTTTCTTGAGTTAACATTTTTTAAATGCTTGCACTTCTACATAGGATTAAAGTATTCAAGATCACCCAAGTCCCATTTTAAAGGCCTTTGTCTGAATGAAACTACAATGAAATGCAGGCTTCTAAATGTATGAGCTACTTATGCAAAATGAGCTTTTGAAAATATTACCTTGATTCTTTCCTTGCTGATATTTGCCACCTCCAGTTCCTGCCATCAAGAAAACCACCAAACCCATTACTCAGCCCAGCTGATGACTCCATAATTGCCAAAAGACCTCTGGAGGAAAAGGAACCATGCCACCCTCAAGCCTGGTCCCACCACTGGGAGCTCTCCCTGCCCCAGCACTAGGTGGGGAGCCTTAGGGTCCATCTCACTTATTAGTAGCATGGACTGCCCTACCAACCTGTGCCCTTAATATAAATCCATGAGTCCTTCCAGGCTCAAGCAGACAGCTCTAAACCTTTCCCATTCTCTAACCCTAACCTTAGCTTGAGCTGCCTGGAAACCCCAAGCAACCTGATGATAGAAGTAGCTTGGAAAGCCCCCAGGCAGGAGACCCCAAGCAGCCTTACAAAAGGAAGTGGCTTGGAAACCAGTTACTCAGCACAACCAGCATATTCATAGCCATCAAAACACCCATAGAGCAAGAAGAACCCTGCCATCCCGAAGCCTGACCCCATTGCTGGGAGCCATCCCAGCCCAAACCCAAGCTAGCGGGCCCAGGGTCCATCCTACTTATTATTAACACAGACCACACTACTTCCCTGTATCCTAGACAGAACTCCAAGAGTCCTACCAATTGCAAGCAAAAATATAGTTCTAAACCTTTCCCATTCTCTAATGCTAATCATAACCCCAATGCTAGCAAGCTGCTCCAGAAGGCTGAGGCAGATGACCCCAAGCAGCACGATGACAGGAACTAGCTTGGAAAGCCCCCAAAGGCTGTCCAAAAGCCCATCTAGTGGAAGCCCCAATGTCCATCCTCCATACTATTAGCATGGCCTGCCCTACCTACCATATACTCACTATAACTGGTAGTCCTCCCAGCTCTGTGGTCAGTCTTAGTGGTGGGAAGGCTCCTCTTGCTGCTGTGGTAGCTAGGAACCCCTGAACAGCTTAGAGATGGGATCTGGGGGCCTTCCAAACTTTTTCTTATAGGTAAGTGGAGTTTCTTGCCAGGGACTCCTGTTACTTTAAGAAAAATGCAGCAGGCAAAGTCCATAATCAGATGCAGGCAGCTATGCAAGGGCTAGCTGCAAGAGTCAGCAACCAAAGGAGGCTGAAGATAGGGGTTCAAGGTCTGCAGGTAAACTACCTGGGGGCCAGCTGCATGGGAATAGGACAACATGGCAGAGCTCTGGGTGAATGGTGGGGGAAAAAACAGCTGCAGCTCAGTTAGGCAAATGAAAGCAAGCTGCTCCTTTAGCTGAAGAGACACCGGTACCTGTTGAGAACAGCAATTGACTGGAAGAGGCAAAGCCAGGGAAGGTATAAACCCTGGTTCCTGAGCCAGAACAAGCAGTCAGTTTGTCTATAGTAACAGGAAGCAAACTGGACCCTGAAGACCCCACCAATGGCTGTCCTCCCACCCTGAACCCCAGGTGGAGATCAGGCTTGGGGGTGGGAGGGTTACTCTTGTTCCAGGGCGTGTTGTGGCTGCTAGGGATCTCCTTGCTAAGGTTAGGCTTGGGGGAACTCCAATGTTGTTCTTAGGGACTTCCATCTGAGACAGGAGTTGAGGCTGCTGGAGCAGCCCTGGCTGAGGTTAGGGTTAGAGAACAGACAAGGTTTGGAGCTGGTCTTTCCTTTTAGGGATAATAGGACTGTGAGATGTTTTTGGGGCACAGATAGGGAAATTCATATTATCAATAAGCAAGTTGGACCCTGAAGTCCCCAACCTTCTGTTATATTCTATCTTTAATCTGTATTTACCTGCCTGCCTCTTTTTTGGTAAAGGAAGAAACCCTAACTTGACAAGATTAAAAGCTCAGTGCTTAACATGGCAATGCTTTATTATAAGCAAATTAATATTTGCATCCTTTAAAGAAATGGATTAGGAAAGAAACCATTCTCATTATAGCTTTAACATTTTCCTGCTTGCTAAAATTATTAAACAAGTTACCTGTGACTAGTAATTATTTAAGCCTTAGACTGTTAGAAAGGTCCCATTTTGGCAGTAGTTTGTGGGTGCAGTAAGTCAAATATCCAATAATTCATAAACTATGATATCCCCAGGGATAATTCACACAGATTGAAACCAGGAATTTGTTTCTAGCGAAGACAACTTCGCTGTTTCTCTGAAAGGACAGGGTTCATAAATTTGGAGACAGCTGCAGACTCATAAAGTTTTCATGGGCACGTCCACATTGTACAATGCAGTGTAGCATGGAGATACATGAGATAACTTGGATATTGGAAGCAGAATGACATTCTACATAGGTTAATCAACCCCATAAATTGTCTAACTTCTAGAAGGCAACAAAAACTTTTAGTATGATAACTTCAGTTACACAGATGTTTACGTCACCCTTTTAAGTATTTACGTGGCAATAAATTGCTATTTTTTTTGGCAGAAGCATAGTAAGCACTTTCAGTGCTGAGGATGGGGCAGGGAGGGGGGAGGGTGATGATTCACAAGATGAAAACAAAGCAAGCGCTCTTTGACTGAACATCCACTGGACACTTCGTGAGACCAAGCAGTGTTCTATCTGGTTCTCCTATTAGGCTGCATCACAGTGGAGGAAGGAACTGGACTCCAAAGTGATATAAAAAAATGCTAATTAGAGTCTTCATTGACATCTGAAGGGGGAAGACAACTTAAATTGTGCTTCTGGTTAACAAGAAATGTGGAATCCAAGTGGATATCCTGAGCTACCTGTTTAAATTGCCCACAGCTGAAGACTGACTGCAGTTCCAGAAGAGAAACCTGGAAATTGATGTTTGAGAATTAGATGCATCAAAAGAATACAATATTAGACCATTAGTCCTGCAATTTCCCATGGGCAGTACTTACACAAGATACTCCAGCTTTAGGTGAAATCCTCTGTTGTCCATGGCAATTGGATAATGCTCTGAGTGGGGCAGAGTGGTAACTTTCCGAGATAGGAGAGATAAAATAGGGTGGAAACAAACAGAACTTTTAGGTCAGGATAGAAAAAGATAACCTGCTATCCTTGTAGGAGCCTTATTTGTTTTCCTTTTGTGCACAAGGCAATGTTCCCTCCATTAGTTCAATAGACATGGGAGATTTCCATGGAAACAGCAGGACTCCATTTCTTTTAAACTCTGCTGCCTGATTTACTTGTCAAGTGGAAATCAATGTGATGGTAACATAGAAACATTCAGATTATTGTTCAAAGGCATTATCAGAGCAGAGGCCTTTGGCAAGCATGCAGTGATCTGCTCCATTCCTTCACTCTTCACCTCAACATATTGAAATTTCTCCACCCCATTCTGCTTTTATCTCCTTTCTTTCCTTCTCCCTCAGCTTTCCTCTCCTTGCCACAGACCATCTCCTCTGCTTATCTTCCTCCCAACTGTTTTATTTTAAAACAGAGAGAACTGTCAGGACCTTTATAAGCATGCCAACATTTCCTCACAGGTTGGGGAATTTATACCACTTGGTGATAACAGCAATTTGCACACCTAAATAACTGCATCTACACCTACGTGGATGGGTGTCATTTCATTGTTTGAGAGAGAGAGAGAGAGAGAGAGAGAGAACCCACCCCATTGCTCCCCAGCTCTGAAACGATTCACTCTCAAAAGTCCTACTATTAAGCAGCCTAATAACTTTAGGGCAAAACCCACTGAGCAGAGACAGTCTCATTTCCCACTATACTCCTGTTATCCTATGACTGACTGGTGATATTTAAAGGAGAAAAAAAAAGGTAGGGGGAGGGAAAGAATAAGAAAGGCAACAAAAAAAAATCAAGACATTTATTTTGTTTCAGGATATAGAGGGGTCCTGAGAAGGGAAACACAGCTTATCAGTGGCAAGTGGATGGATGGATTTATATACTAGGAGTCATATTGCTCCTCCCTGTAAAATCATTTGAGGAAGGCAGCCAAGCATGTGTGATGGCCAGGGGAAACACTTCACAAGATATACCTGAGAGGTTTCTCTGAACCATTTCTTTTGACTGGGGGACAAGTGTCGTTTCCCCTCCCAGCTCTGCAGATCTCAGGAATCTGTGGAGACAAGAGCAGTCCTACAGAGAGACACTCAGCAGCTTCCTAGACTGAACGTTATCCCACTCCCACCCACAACGCACAGCGTGATCCTATATAGATCCTATATACAGAGGTCCATGAGTTGCTATCTGGCACTAAGGGTGGGTTAGAAGACTTGTGTTTGGAAAGAGAAGAACAAGAAGATGCATGACATTGGACTAGGCACCATTTTAGTTAGAAACAGTGTATTCATCTGGAGCTTAACCTTAAAAAGACTATCTTCTTTCTGCTGCTATGGTCAAATGATGGCCTTTTCCTCACATGAAAGCAACACAACTATGCACTCAATTCCATCCAGAATCTTTGCATGGTTAAGACTGAGAGGTGGGTATGTAGAAACTATTTCTCCAGAACAAGAACAAGGAACACAATGCTCCTACCCTATGAAGACATAGAGGCCAAACACTGCCGTGTATAGTCCTGATCAATACTCATAGAGAGGAATTTGCTGTTATATGGAGAAATACGTATCTCCACGCATGCTTCAGCCCAAGAATTCCCTGCTAACAAAATATTTTTAACAGCTGTGAGATGCTGCAGACGGAGGAAGAGAGAGATTGTACTTTAGATCAAAGGAGCATAGAACTGAATGGAGCTGGATTGGCGTAAGGCAGATGAATGTTGGTTTCAATCAGTCCGAAGTGGAAGCTTTTATTAGCATCAAAGAAAGAGAGAGAGAAGAGAAGAAAAAAGAAGAGAGGGAGGAAGGAACAAGGGGTTACTGCAGATCAAGTAAAGAGAGCTTCTACCAAATGATGGATATGGCTGCTGTTCAAAGGGTGAATAAGTCTGAGTCTCCAGATCTCCAAGGTTAAATACAGCAGTACATAGCCTAGCAGGGCTTCCAGACTGCTTCAAGAATTTGATATTCACAGTGTGAGCTGTTTTGATAATGCAGGTTTTCCAGGCCATGAATCATTCTTGTAACTCTTTCTTTTTCCTGAACCCATTCCAATTTTTCAACATTCCTTTTGAAGTGAGACTATCACAAGTGGACACAGTATTGCAGTTACTGATGATAGGTGGCGAGTTATTTTACAGATAGGGTACAGACGTTAAATGACTAGTCCAAAGTCAATGGCAAACCTGGGAATAGGATCCTGGGGTCCCAGTTTCTTCTCTAATTACCGGATAACTCTGCCTCTCTTGTCCTTGTGTTAAACTTGAATTTCCAACACTTTCTAGTCTCTGGAGTAGGGAGGCTTGCAGGGAAACGCTTCAAACTGAACTGTGACAATGCCAGCCAAAGAAAGCTGTACATGGCATAAGCACACATACCTTAGTTTTGGAAAGACTTCTTTCAAGAGATATTTGCTACTTATAGGCTTGATTTCTCATACACATTTGTATCTTATAGCTTTTAACCTGCTGGCTAGTGGGCACTTCATTCTGTTTGTTCCCACCACATGCTGTGGAATATACCAAACACCCATTCACCAAATCACATAGTTAAGATGATGGAAAAGCCCAAAGCATTTGCCTTTTAACATAGTTACAAAGCTAAACAAAAAATATCCATCAGTGACGTTATCCTCCTCAGGCTCCCTCAGTGTTACAAATTACACCCTCTGCCAAGCCCGTCAATCAGGAGCTGTCCAGCATGCAGAAAGGTGTCTTCTCTAACAGAAAAATATTTCCAAGGTGGAGGAAGGAGAGAGAACCTAACCAACTTCAGAATTGATCTTGGATGGTTTCATCTGACAAGAAAATCAGCAACCTGGGATACTTCATTGCCAAGGGCATCAAGTAAGAGAAAAACAAGATAGAGATCATGCTGGAGAGGACCCTACATAAAGTATTTCCAGGGCAGAGCTGTGTTTTGTATAGCATAATGATACAACCAGCCAGGCACTGTCTTTTTCTTACCTTAGTCCATTTTTATCACCAGTAAGACAAATTCAAACATCAAGTCTGTGATCCACTGTTCCTCCTTGCTTGGTCTCCGCTGCCTACAGCAATGCCAGTCTCTGCCCTACAGCAGGATGTTTTGTTATCAAGAACAATGCTTCTCCATATCTTTCTGCCTCTGGTTTTTGTCTCACTTTGAGATACTCAAGCAAGGCACATTTCAACCCTTCAACTTGTGGAATCAAAAAAAATATATGCCTTAAACTTTGACTATTTTAGTTATAAGATAACATAACCGCTTTGTGGAGAATTGCTGGCTCTGTATAGTAGAACAGATAAGAGAAAGTGTTTGTTCTTTGTAACTCCTCTGCAACTGCTTCGCTCACCGCGGCCTTGAAGATAGCAAAAAGTATGTACAACTCTGATTTGCAGGTGCAAGAAGGAGGTTTGTGAACTAACCTCGCCTCCCCCATTAGTTCCCATCCTGATTACAGCAAAGAAATAATAAAGTAACATTATAGCCGCTTTTCATGCTAATTTCACTATATGATCACGTGAGTTGTAAGCAACTGTTAAAAAGTATATAAGCCTCCTGATTTTGCTCTTGGGGGGGGGGACCCCTTCCAAGTGCTTGGAAAATCCATGTCACTTTGGAATCCCCCCCTACAGCTGTAGTTTCTTTTAAATAAAAGCTTCTGCTGACCTGACCCAAAAGTATGCTGCGTGTGTTTCCACGACAAACTGAATCCACCCAAGTCACATTCTGTTTTCTCTACTCTGTGCTACATGAAGAAGGGATGGGAAGAATTCAAAATGGTCAAGAACTGGTAATCTGCTCAGCTTGGTTTTAAAAAATGAAAGAAAGAAAACAGAAACATTTCCCTTAAAGGCCAAGTCATACCAATTACACAACTGCTATGTTTAGTTATTGTAAACATCAACTTGTAATAAATCTTTGTTGACTGTAGCAGCTAGTAGCTCCAATCAGGATCAGGCACCTTTGTGTTGGGTGTTGGACTGAAAGGCAGATAGTGGTCAATTTACATAAAAAGTGAACTCAAAACCAGGGTATGCGAGTTAAGGTAAATTGGGGGGAAAGGGCAGAAAGAAGAAAGGACTCACTTTGCTCTGCAATGGATATAGTTTGATCTTTCACATAAATCTTGTGTATCAAATCCTAAAAAAAGGGAGCAGCATGTCTACACATGCATTTGCTCCAGGATCAGTTTATTCACAAGTAAACTTGTGAGTAAACACTGCTAGGCAGGCATCTACACATGCAGGAAAGACGGAGCAGATTTTTCTGCCAATGACAGGAAACTTCTCCTGCTTCCTGGGGCCCTGCAATGAGCCCCTGCTGTCACCAGAGGGAGCTCTAGGGTCCCCCTGGGTGCTAGCCCAGGGGCTGGTAGGGAGCACTGGGCCAGGATACAGCTGTCTCCTTTACACCCTGCCCCCAGGGGCTGCCAGGATGGGGACAATGTCCCTCTGCCCTGGCAGCAGGGAGCTCCTGGCCCTGGTTCCCCAATCAGGGGCAGAGGACTCGAAAGAGCTGCAGGGGAGGGGCAGGCCCCAGTCCCCTGCCCCATCTGCTGGTGGGGCAGCTAGCTTGCTGCTAGCTGCCCCACTGGCAGATCTGGGCAGGGGGCTGGGGCCTACCCTACCCCTGCAGCAATTTCCAAGCCCTGGGCCTCGATCACCTGATCAGAGCATGGGACATGGGGCTGAGACCCACCTTAACCAGGACAGTTCCTAGCCCCACTTTGCAATTGTGGAGCGGAGGCTGGAGAGCCTGTTCTCCATTCAGCTCCATGAGCATGGAGCCGAGTGAGAAACAGGCCGGGGAGCTTTTGTTCCCTGTCCAGCTCTGCGCTCACAGAGCTGGGTGGGGAACAGGCTCCTCAGGCCCCTCCAGCAGGGAGCTCCCAGCACCAGCTCTGCACCATGGGGCCAGCTCTAGGAGACCCTTATCTCCCAGAACCAGCTCCATGGAGATAAAGATCTCCCAGCCCCCACTCCCTGATTGCAATCTTGAAGCAGGGGTTTGGAGTTCCCTGCTGCCCGGGCTAGAGGAATTAGTCCTGGCCAGGCTCCAGTGGTGGAGCCCACCCCAGCAACAGGCACCTCCCAGGGGCAGGGAGTAATCTCCTGCTTCCTGGTGGACAGCTGACCAGGAGCAGATTTGCTCCTGGTCACACATCTATGCAAACACTACTGCACTGTTACTAAACTAAAGTAAATGTTGTACTTGCATTTTCAGGTAGCAAATTTACTTGTGATTAGTAAGGTTTACTGCGTACTAAGCATGTGCGCGTGTAGACACACATGCTTACTGTGCAGTAAACTATGCAACTGTGCAGCTAAACATCTTGTGTAGATGTGCCTACTGAGTATCAACATAAAACAAGTAAAACCACCCTCCTGTAGAAGTAGGAACCACTGTCCCTCTATAAGCATGGTTGAATTAATTATGATTTCAGTTTCAACTTTATTAGCTTGGCATTTCTTTTGATTATTTTGTATTTGGTACATTTATAAGATGGTTTAGATAAAGGTTTTGGACTGCCTGATGGTCTTAACTGTCAAAATGCCTATGGACCTGTTGACTGACAGACTGGCTATGTTTTGGGTCCTTGTACTTTGAGCTAGAAATTACTAGAATGGGATGGGTCTTTATTTGTATATGGGGTTATGAAATAAAATCCCACTGGGTGATGTTGGAAAATTCAGAAGAGGAATGTCCTGTTTTGGCTTGTTAAGAAATTCTTGAGAAGTTCCCAGGAAGAGGAACCAGCCATGCAACCATCCTCAGCAACTAAACATATGGGGGAGTTTATGTCTTCTGGCCATTGCTTTTGGCCATGCCTCTGTCATCAAAGAGACATGTAGTACCACCATACCTAATAAAAGCACTCTCCCAGCTGGCCACCAAACAGTCTGCATCCAGCAACATGTAATGTTGTAAGATTTGACATCTATAAGCAAACAACATCTAGGCAGCCAATAAGTCTGCCAACATTAAACAGCTGAGCTAAGTTCTAACATCAGCTAATCTTTTTAACTATGTAAAACCAAAAGAAACTACAAGCATTATAGCAACTACTCAGCATAAGGATCAGCCTTTTTATTTTATTATCTCTTTACAGTTTTTATTGTTAGAGGGATGCCTTCACCCTTAGCATTATTGCACATGACTTTTATACCCAGCAGGTGACTGTATCTGTGGAGGGAAGCCTCAGAAATTATCTAATAAATGACATCTAGCTAATATTTTCCAGATACTCAACTTTAGATTAAACAACCTTGCTGTGGGATCATATGCACCTAGAATTTCTGTGTTAGGAGTTGTATGTTTAATCCTGAAACTACTACTTTCGTCTACATTGTATTTCATTTTAGTGTAACAAGCTGAATCTTCTGAGTTCTACTGGAATGTTCCAACTGGGGAACACATATAAAATGATATAGCTAGCCAAAATGACTATGGAGCCCCATTCCACATTCACATGGCCACAATGTGTAAAGGCCAGATCCCCACAAACTGTGATTACTTTAGAAGGAGGGCAAAGAGGCGTGCTTGCCCTGAAAAAAAAAAAGAGATCAGCCTACCTTTGATCTTTACTGACTGGCAGCTTGTTTTACACTAAAAGAGAATAATGTCAGTCTACCAAGCGTACACTCCTGCCCAAATAGTGCTGAGATTGGTTGGCTTTAGAAATCACATGTTTTTGCTATTGCTTGTCCTAAATGCCACTTAACCCTGGGGCTAGGAACGTATTTGCAACCAGCCTGAGAAAGTGGTCCAGATGCAATATGAGAATTCCAGCTACCACTGGGTTGAATGCTGGGCATTAGTAAAGCAGGGACTGAGATTTAAAGGAGCCAAAATGGGCTTAATGGGAGGGAAACAGAGTTGCTAGTTTGGTGGGAATGCATTGAACAATTTTTCTCACAGAAATAATTCACTGACTACATTGAAATTATATATGACCAAGAAGAAAATATGATACCTTCAGATACAAGCCAAAAAGAAGGGGAGAGGGGATATCTGGCAAGCTCATTATTCATCACAAAACATATGCACCCCACTCCAGGATTTATCCAGAAGGTAGTTATTACCATGTACAAGAGGAATGGAGACTCAAAGGCCTATCATTGGAACGTAAGGCCCCTTTGTTGAGTCATCCTGATGACAAATGTTGGAAGCCAGCAGTGTAATTACTTCTGAGTAATGCTAGCAGGTGGATCTTTTCAATTCCAATGAGGTTATAAGAGTAGTTAGATAATTGATTTGGGAAGAGGGGGAACCTTGGTTTGGGAAAGAGGTCATTCAAGAAAACTAAACAGACCTGGGCAAGGAGAGAAAGCTTAGGCTAGGTTTATCTTTGATTGTTGCTGCTTTATTTCACAATGAATCTTGCCCCAAAAAGGGAGTAAACTTGAACTACAAACTGTACAGAGCAAAGTGGCAACTACACTGACTTTTAAAACCTGTGAGATATAATCTCCCCCTGGACAAAGGGGATAAATGAAAGGTCTTAAAACACATGCCAGAATAGCACAGGCAGCTGCAGCAAACTCCAACCTGCAGGTCTCTAACCACAGCTGCAGGCCCTTTATGAAGGTTGTTATTAGAGTTAACATCAATAAAGCCAAACCCCAGGAAAGGCATAAGTTTGGACCATGAGCAGAGTGTGTATGTTTCATTCAGAGCTGGATGGCAACTATACCTGCTTACACCATCTTTGTCCTTCTCTGCTGGAATATGCCATACCTCTCAATTACTCTAAAAGCATACTAAAGTCTGAGGTTTAAGCTTTCATTCTTTGGGTCTTTGTGGTGTGCTTCCTAACGTGCCATTACACAACTGTGAACAGCGCAGAAATATCAAGAAATGAGGAGACAGACAAATAGTGAAAATTATTTTTTCCAGGGACTTTGCAATTTTGTGCAACTGTCCCTGAGTCTGCTCAAGCTATGCTTGGAACAGGATCCAAGGAGAGAGGCAGATGCAGGGAAGACTCTCAGCTAAAGACTGACAGAGTTTGGTGCATTGAGGTTATTCTTTTTACCTCCTCGAACCATACGTCCTATACCCCTAAAGAGTGGGGTTTGGAAGGAGAGGGATTATAGGACATGGGGCTGGCTGTACTGACTGTATCATCTGGGCTTCACCCTATCATGGCAGAATTTTCATTTGTCTTCTTTGCAGAACTTTATGAGCATGTCTACACTGCTTGCAGCATAAACCAAGGAGTGCCACAGTGAAGCACAGCCTATTCATTCCATGTACTCTTCACCTGGAAAGGATGCGATATATATGCAATGAGACTGGGCATATGTCCATAGTAACCCAAGGCAGAAATCTTAGGGCATGCACTCAGTGCTTCCCATCCTTTCAGAGTGTAATGCCCACACAGCAAGCATATCATGTTTGACTTCTGCACTCCACAGTACAATCAAGAAGCAGTGCAGACTCATCCTGTGTCTCTTTGTTGATGATGTAGCACAAAGGCACAATGTGCTGGGAGGAAAGGGACTTATAAGGAAATAGTGGAGGAGGCTGGAGGTAGAAAGTGAACTTCATAAAAGTCAGTTGTTGAGCTAAAGGGAGCAAGCATATTGAGGGAGGGGAAGGGGGGAGGGGAAAGAGAAGGAAGAAATTGCTTGCCTCTGGTTTTATCAGCCTTCTCCTTGAAAAGGAATGGTAGTGCTTGTGAACATACATTTGCAGTTGCTGTGTGTCACAGGGAATATTTTCCAGAATCTTGAAAGAAATTGGACAATTATATATTTAAAACAGATTCTATTTCTGGTCACCTGAGTTTTAGATGTCTGAGCAACACACTTTTAGATGAGATGTCAGACAGGAACAGAGAATGGATTATTTATTTTTCTTCAGGGGAAGACTCAAGTCCTTGTAGTATCCAACAAAAAAGGGATTAGAGACTCAGCATACATGTGCCAGTTGAGGAAAGAAATCCCATTTGTTGCTTTATTTCCCATCAGGCAGCTGGTAGGAGGAGGAGGAGGAAAATGATTAGGAGTTTACAGCATCAGAGTGGAATTCAGAGGACACATCTACATGAGATGCTTAACGCCCTTTGGACTAATTTTACTGTGTATTAGCACAGCTGGCAAAAACCATGCTAATGTGAAGTAAGTTAGTCCAATGAGCATTAAGCGTCACAAAAAAGCATTTGTTTGCACTAATGTGCAATAGCACCAATTATGGCACATTTAGTACCTGTTATTACAGGTACTAACTTAATGTGCCATAATTATGATGCATTAATGAACATGAAGACGTGCCCACTAAATCCATGCTATATTCTTGGCTATGCTACAGACTTTCTTGTGTGACCTTGAGAATGTCACTTGACTGCTCTGGGATTCATTTTCCTAGCCTATAAAATAGGGGGAAATGACACCTAATTACCCAGGAAGGTGCACTGAGTCTAAGCCATTTAATATTTGCAGACACCCATAGCCTTTAATGAATTTGCTGTAGGAACGCATATTGTCAGGTAATCGCAGCAGTCCCCTGTTCTCAGCAGGGAAAGTTCTAACTGAATGCATGAGTTTGCAGGCCAGGATCAGAGAAGTTAATTTTGTCCTAGATCTTTTGAGACACCACCTCAGTATCCTGAGATGTAAACATATTATCTCATTCTTTGAAACTTTTTCCTCCACTGGAGGCAAGAGGGAAAAAAAACATAAAAAGAATTCTGGGGAAAGTCTCTTTTTGCTGCCCTCTCTACATCACAAAGAAGTGGACCTGTCTACTTGACTGCATGTATTCTACACATGGGAAGATGCACCAGAATGGGTGGGGAGATGGGAGCTCTATAAAGCAGCCATAGCTAAGAGGTAGAGGGTAAGAAGGTCCTGAAGGGGAGCCAAAAGCATACCCTGGGGTTGGTACGTATTCATAGATTCATAGATTGTAAGGCTGGAAGGGACCTTGGAAGATCATTGGGTCCAGCCCCCTGCACCAAGCAGGAAAGATAACTGGGGGTCAGGTGACCCCAGCAAGGTGACTGTCTAGTCTCCTCTTGAAGATTTCTAGGGTAGGTGATTGCACCACCTCTGGAGGGAGCTTATTTCACAGTCTGGACACCCTGACTGTGAAGAAGTTTTTCCTAATGTTGAGCCTGAATCGATCTTCCAGGAGTTTGTAGCCATTACTCTTGGTTTTCCCCTCGGGTGCCCTGGTGAACAGTTGTTCACCAAGCCCTTGATGTACTCCCCTAGTGTAGCGGTAAGCTACTACCAGGTCCCCTCTCAGCCTTCTTTTCTTCAGGCTGAAGAGTCCCGGATCCCTCAGCCTTTCCTCATATGGCTTGCTGTCGCAGGGCACTAAAGTGGTTGCTCCTTTAAGGGTAGAAACTGCCTAGAGAGAGAGCCCTAAGAGCCAGGCAGAATCCACACAGGCACAGGTTACTGTGGCAGCCAGCTAATGAGAGAATTAGCCTGCACCTGTCCACAGTCAGCTGACAGGAAGAAGGCAGGGCCCTGGGCCCATATAAGCAGCTGTCAGGGAGAGTGGCGTTCATGTAGAAAAGCTCCATAGAAATACCTGGGTGCCTGTGCTACTGCTGGTAAGGCTAAAGTATCCAGGGTTATGGTTGTTGTTATGTTATAGCCCAGGGGCTCATATATATGTTGTTGCTTTTAATCCAGTGGACCAGGCTAAGGCTATTGGGGAGGAAGAGACCTCATTGGGGCACACTACCGTGCAGAGCCCTAGTGCCAGAGGGCACAGCGACAGGGGGTGAGGAGACCTCTGCAAGGCATAGGGCATGATAAAGTGGCAGTTTTGGAGTCACACACCTAGACCATAAGGCTTAGGGTGTCCTGCGAAGCACTTACTTAGAGAGGGACCCAGCAAGGAGTCTAAGAACCCACATGGCTTAGTGGGGTCCACCAGGACCCCACTAAAGACTGCATAGCACCTTGAGGGCAGCCTCCCTATCTACCATCTATTATCTTAACCATCAAGACATGGCAGACAAAAATAGAAGGTACCTATACGGTGTAGCTAGCAAGGTCACAGGGCTCTAGGAGCATCAGAGCCATCCCTAGGGACCCCACCCCATGACACTTGCCTTTTTAAGACTCTGATCATATGGGTGGCTTTTCTTTAGACTTTCTCAAGCTTGTCCACATCCTTGTTAAAGTCCGGTGCCCAGAACTGGACATAGTACTCCAGCTGCAGTCTCACCAGTGCTGAGGAGAGGAGAAGAAGCATGTCCTTGGTTTTGTCGGAAATGCATCGATTGATGTATGCCAGAGTATTATTTGCCCTACTGGCTAGAGCAATGCACTACCAGCCAGTTCATTCATACTGTGGTCTATTATTACCCCCAGGTTCCTTTAATTCATGGTGATAGTCAGTTTGGTGCCACCAAGCCTGTAGGTGTGTTTGGGGTTGCTCATCCCCAGATGGAGCACTTTACATTTCTCAACATTGAACTTCATCAGATTCCAGTCCACCCAACTTGCTAGCCTGTCTAGGTTCACCTGTATCTGTAACCTATCTTCTAGCATGACCACGGTCCTCCATAACTTGGTGTCATCCACAAAATTGACCAGTGAGCTCTTCACCCCCACATCCAAATCGTTAATAAAGATGTTGAACAGTACTAGACCAAGCACCGACCCCTGCCAGACACCACTGCCCACTTCTCACCAGGATGACACGGATCCGTTCACTACGACTCTCTGGGTTCTATGCTGCAGCCAGTTTCTCACCCACCTGACCATCTTTGAGTTAAGCCCACAATCCTCCAATTTTCTCATGAGGATATTGTGGGATACTAAATCAAAGGCCTTTTGGAAGTCAAGGTATACAATGTCAACCTGCTCTCTTGTGCCCAGGTGGCAAGTTACCTGGTCATAGAAGGAGATGAAGTTGGTAAGGAAGATCTTCCCATGACGAAGCCATGCTGGCTGTCATTCAGAATATTCCCTTCTGCAAGCTTATCACGGATAGACTCCTTGATTAACTTTTCTAGGATTTTCCCTAGGATGAGAGTTAGGCTGCTTGGCCCTCCTGCCCTTCCCTCCCTCCAGCCCTTCTTGTGGATGGGCACAACGTTGGTCCTTTTCCAATCCTCAGGGACTTCTCCAGAGTGCCACGAGTTGTGGAAGAGTTTTGCCAGGGGGTCCGCAATGACTTCGGCCAGCTCCTTCAGCACTCTCAGATGAAGATCATCCTGTCCCGCTGACTTGTATATAGCTAATGTTTTTAATTGGTCATACACTAATTCTACAGCAATAGTAGAAAGGTGATTATTCCTACCATACTCATCCTCTACTCTACCTGGTGTGGTTTTCCCTTTGGCCCAGTGAAAGACCAAGGCAAAGTAGTCACTCAGGAGTTCAGCTTTCTCCTGGGTACAGGTAACCAGCTCTCCTGAGCTGTTGAGCAATTGACTCCAGTCATGTGACATGAGCCTTCCATTATGGTCCGGTCTTCTGACTAGCATTTCCACAAGCCTGATTCTTAAGGTAGAGGGGACAGCCCTGAAAACTGGACTAGACACAGCAGATGGGCAAACTGGCACAGCCCTGGCTCACAGCATGCATGTCTGGCTGACAGTAATATTCCTTAATCCTTTTTCCTGGCACTGAAATGCATCCAAAGGGAAAATGGAAATTTCTGTACTAACACAGCACATTGAAAATATGCTAAGTCATAACCAAGGCTGGGCTTGAAATGCCCAGCCTAGCTCCACAGAATCCCACATCTCCCCTACCCCTCCCATTTCAAAAAGAAGAAAAAGAAAAATGGACCTAAATCACAAATTCTCTGCCCTTAGCCTTCTCTGGTATATGAAAAGATCACTCTGAACTTTGGGCTGGTTGAAGCTAGGGTGAATTTGGGAGGTTTGTGTTTTCAGTGGGAACTTGACAACTGTGCAGTCTTGCATTCATTTAGAACTTGACATTTTGAGTTTCCCTTGACTACTGTCTTCCTGGGAACAAAGACCAAAAGGACTCAGATCTTCTCTGCTCTCCTTGATGTGCAGTGAAATAAAAGGAAGAATAAAAAGTCCTTTGCAGGGTGCTCCGTGCGTGTGTGTGTGTGTGTTTTCTTCCTATGTTAATGCCTATTGTGGGAATGGATAGAAGAGGATTAAGAGTGGCTCTGATGAGCCAGCACTTCATTTAAATCTTCTCTCCAATCTAATCTCCTATTGACTGAGAAACATCACATAGGGACGTCTTGGAGGAATTAACACAAATCCCTTTAAAACTCTTCAGTGACTTCCCCCATTCCTTTCTCCCCCTGCCCATTGATGCTCCATTTGGAGGAGAGGACTTGGACAGGGAGGATCATGAGTAATCAATTAAGATGCAAACTTTTGCTATTTGAGATGCATTATCATGGTCCCACTGACACATCCTGAAAGACAAACTAGATCTATCACATTGTAAATAAATTCAAAAAGGAAAACTGAAGAGGCAGAGATTCATATAGTCTCAACAAAGAATTAAATAAGAGAAAGGAAAAACAAAGCAATGAAGAACTAAGAAAGAAAAGGCTAACTCATATAATTAAGATTTTTATCTTTGGTGTAATTCTTCCCAGGGAGGTTTTTTTTTTTGGAAATTTTGTGCTACCCGGAGTCATGGCATAACCTGAAATCAGTGATCTCCCACCCATAGCTTGCTAGCAACATGTTGCACATAAATCCTGCCAAATTTTGCTTGCAGCCACATAACATTAAATGGTTAAAATAAGAGTGACAGGGAGAGCAAAGGCACAGTGTTGCTTGCAGCATGAGTTTTGTTCAGTATTGTTCTCCATGAGGCAGAAAACATTGCTTACCACTGCTTTAAGTGAAAAAGATGTCAACATCTTGGGATGGCAAGAAAGCATTAAGACATACACACACAAACAGCTCTCTGCTTCCCCATTACCTTAATGTATCTTACCTTCCCCATTACCTTAAAAAGGAAATACCCCAGGGCAGAATTAATTCCACAGTTTCATTTCTTTGGCAGCTGCCATTTAACTGGGGTCTTAAAGTACTTCATATGTATTTACACAACTAATTTGAGGGGTAACCACTAAAATACAACCCCTCCAGAGTAAATCCTATTGCCACTCTCAATAAGCCAACATACCTCACAGCCAGAACACAGTGGAATGGATTGTATGAAACAAGCTACATGAGCTAACACCCACCATTTCTCATAGGCTTCAAAACAGATGGAAATAAAGCACTGATAGCAATAGGTGCAGCTCTAATAATTCATGTATTTTCTCCAATTACCACACATTTTTCCCGTTTCTCATTGCTTTTATTCTCGGTGCATCCTTGCCTTCCTACTGAGTAGAAGAGAAGACGCCCCCCGCCCCCATCCCCCCGGCACTCCTGAAGAAGGCTTCAGGCATGGAGGAACGAATAAAACAGGAACATGTTCTAAATTATTCACATTCTTCTATTGTATCCTCTCTACAAATTTTCCTTTAATCATTGGTTTCCAGGTTTTTGTATTTTTGATGTCAGTAAGTCAGAGGCATAAAAAGTCTGGATGAAAGATGCATTTGGCTCTCAAATGAGTGACCAAGTTCAGCTGAGGTACAGTGTATGGCTAGCCCATGAACAAGAGACCATCCATCAAACTCAAGTCTTCCACATGCCTGTAGAGAGTAATACATGTCTGTGGTGGTCTAACCACGTTCAGGAAGTGGGTATCAAGGGCCAGCCCTAAGGCATATCCAACCTCAGGGGGCAGGGAATAAAACACATGTCCTTCCCAGCAGTACATGGAGTTGACCTCCATGGTATCCTCAGCCATCACCAACCCAGCTGAGACTCTGACTCTTTTGATATACCTAAAGTTGCTTTCTGCCAAATAGCTCTATTGTTTCTAACTTCCTTCATAAAAGTGCAAGCAACAACGGCTCTTCTGCTGAAAAACTGTGTTAATTACACAACTGCCAGAAACATACGTGTCGTCTTTCCTTAAAATTGAATTATCATGTAAACCCTACCATAGAGATCCTCCATGTGTCAGCCTAGAGCAGTCAAGGCACCAAAGGGAAAGAACATCACTAGATGCAGTCACTTTCCATCTGTTCACACATAGAGAGCTGGGTAAGGAGTGTTTCCAGTGCAGATGGGAGACAGATACATGTACAGGGGAGTACAAGCATGATTTGGATTCTTTAGCAGCTACAGTACAGTTTCGGGGGGGGGTTCAATTCTGGGATTAACGTGATGCTCATTAAAGGGCTCGAATGTCATCACAAACAAGAGCCTGACAGAGCGCAGGGAAGCACCAGGCAAGCTTTCCTTACACAGGATTACCAATGCCCCACACTCCTGACCTATTGCACCCCCTGCTATTCTGTTCTCTCAGCTGTCATGTGACTTTGCTAATGCCTGCCCTGCAAACAGAGCAAAACAATGGAAATTTTGCTGAAAAATACAGTCTCAAGGTGATCAAAGCTGTGAATTTTCAGTTGAATTTGACAAATAGTCCTCCTTGGACAGGGGAGTGGGGAATTCTAGAAATGTCAAAATGCTTCTTTTCAACATTTTCAAAACAAAATGCTTCAGCAAAACAACATTTTTGTTTTGCAATTGACTTAAACATGTAATATGTTTTTTAAAACCCCAATAACCTGTGACCAAAACTGAATTGAACATTTCAGTGAATTCCAAGTGTGATTTGAGGGGGGTTGTTTTTATCTCGCTAAAAGAAGATAATTTCATTTTGGGTTGAAATATGTTTGTGGTTTGATAGCTGAATCACTACTCTCCATTACTTATCAGACCCACTAGCAACCTTCCTGTTTCTCCAGGCTAAAAGGCCAATACAGCCCAGTCAGTGAGTCTCAAAATACAGTCCTGACCTGGAATTCCAGTCCTGTCTCATTGAGTAGCTCTGACAAACGCACTTCTATGCAAATCTGCAGCAGCGCCTTTTTCTAGTTCTGAATCCAACTACAGGTTGGCCATTGCACTTCATGTACAACCTAAACTTAAAGTAATTTATAAATGTTAGAAAAAAAAGGGACTATTCTGAAACACTAGTTGGACCACAAAGGGAA